>NC_021165.2:36940151-36954461 GCF_000331145.2 Cicer arietinum
GGGGCTCAGTACTCACTCAATTGATTGCCAAATCGATTGATTCAGCCCAGGATTCTGTTTTCATTAAAAACCTTCACCCCAATCGATTTCCCAATCGATTGGCTCAATGAAAATCCTCAGTTTGAGTTAGATGATTGATTACTCATTAACTTATCCATGTCTTGATTTGTTATGTGTTAATTAGGAGATTGAGAACCTCATTTTACTTTCATTTTTAATTGGCAAAGTATTGTATGAACTTTTCGCATATTGAAAATCCTGTTAAGGTGCATGCTTAGTTGAAAAGTTATTTTGAGCATTTAAAAACTTAATTGCTATGTGTTAACTGTTATTTTTTTGGTTGGTGACCCTTTACAATTATTGTGGAAATCTGGGCTTTGCCCTCAGATGAGAGTCAGGACAGTCCTACCGGTTCGTACCCTACGGACGGGAATGGAGATGGGAACGCTTGACTGCAGTTACGTTAGGAGGATCTCACGGGGCGCGTGGAGATCACTCAGGGTGTATAGCTTTTTGGTAGAATGATCAGATTAGGATGATGTATAGGGACTAGGTGTCCTTCTTCTTGGATTGGAGTATTTTTAGTTTGGAAAACTGTACTTATACTAATATTGTCAGTTTGACATCATCTTTGAATGGGTTCCATGTACCATTTGATGTTGTGTAAATGTTTTGGATTTATAATTGGAGAAACTTTTCCGCTGCTTGTAAATTATAATGACTCAATTATTTATCCAAAGACATTTCTTTATTTATTTCTCTGTTTTAGTTTAATTACTTATGAAAAAAAAAAATATACCCTCGCTTTGAAAAACGGGGTGTTACAAAGGGAGAAAAGAGAAAAGAGATTGAGTGAAAAGGCTAGTATTGTTGGTTCAAAAATAGTTATAGATATTAGGAGATCAATCTTGAGAAGACCTTAATCTTGTAAAGTTCAATTAACAATAGTGGATTAATCTTGTTTGCTTGCCCGTGATGTAGGTGTCATCAATTGAGACTGAACACGTAAAAATTTGGGTGTTATTTTTCTCCTATCTTTCTTTAATTTTCGTTTACTTTGATATTGAAAACTAGTTTTCAAAACTGCAGAAAGGAGAATGTTAAACAGTCTTTGTTTTCTGGTTTTCAGTTATGTTCAAGAACGTTCTTCGTTTTCAATAGAAAACCAAGAACGTTCTCTGTTTCGTTTTTTCTACAATTGTTTGTCTTCTATTTTGTTGGTTAATTCTTGTTGCAGATCCCAATATTGTTTTAACAATTGGCGCCGTCTGTGGGAAAGGAACAACAATTGTTGGAACCACGAGATCAAGAATGATAATCAAGCTGAAAGTCGGAATGTGACCAAAGGAAGAACTGACAAGAAATGATCAAATGGAAATAAGCATAGGTCCAATTCAAGATCAAAATACGTCTTGGGATGTTCTTGAAGAGCAAAGACCGTGAATGAATTATTCTGATATTGAGTCAAGGTGGAGAATTGTGAAGATATGCCTCAAATAGATTATTTTCTTTAAAGCATAAAGCTGATACATGAGAGGAAAGACAATGATTGAATTATTCTAATATTGAGTCAGAGTGGAGAATTGTGGAAGTGTGTCACAAATCATTTAACTAAAGTTGGTTAACCTTTAGTGGTTGTTATAACTACATTTGACCAAGTTAGTTATGACAAGGTAGTTATAGTTAGTAAAGCTTGTTTGCTTTGTATACTATAAATAAAGTTGTAATATTGTAGCAACTAGTATGTTGTTGTAGCAGAAATTGCTGAGAAAGAGAGATGCACATACAATTCTTGATTCATAGGAAATCAGAGAAGAGAGATTAAGGGAGAAAAGAGATTGAGTGAAAAGGCTAGTATTATAGGTTCATAAATAGTGATAAATATTAAGAGATCAATCTTGAGAAGACCTTAATGTTGTAAAGTTCAATTAACAATAGTGGATTAATCTTGTTTGTTTGTCAATGACGTATGTCTCATCAATTAAGACTGAACACGTAAATCTGGGTGTTATTCTTCTCCTATCTTTCTTTAATTTTCGTTTACATTGATTAAAAATTGGTTTTCAAAACTACAGAAAAAGGAGAACGATAAATAGTCTTTGTTTTCTGGTTTTCAGAACATTCTCCGTTTTCAACATAAAACCAAGAACGCTCTATGTTTTCGTTTTTTCTTTTGCAATTGTTTGTCTTCTATTTTGTTGGTTAATCCTTACTGCAGATCTCAATATTGTTTTAACAACCTTGATTCATTTTCTATTCACATCAAATCAAAGTTTGCAAACCTTGATGCCGAAAGATACTCCTTGACTGAACCCTTACCTAGTGGGAACCAAAATTCAACGTCGTCCACAAACTGTTCACATGGCAAATGGCAATGTTCTTGAAATCATATATAAATGTATTAAATGATTATGATGATTATTGAATTTCATTGATAAGTTTCCTTTTCTTGGATGTTATTTACACACACATATCCCAAGATTGCGCTTTGATACTCCACTCAAATATAGTCTTCTTTCCTTTCAACTATTTGTGGTGTGAGTTTGTTTGGTCTTGTTGATTCTATCCGTACAATTATCCACAACTGATTTCAGCTTGACTTCACTGATTTAACAATTGCAAATAGCATGTTGATGCTATTACAATATAAAAATAATAATTGTTGAGTGAATCTCCAAATTGGTCTCTAAAACTAATAAATCGACAAAAACGTTTTTGAAATTGTAAATTGTTTATTATTTTAGTCCACACATTACTTTATACGTTTATGAAATTGTAAATTGTTTATTATTTTAGTCCACACATTACTTTATGTTAGCAAATACTATACCTTTGGTCCTAAATATAGGAGACAGGTGGGTCAATAAAAATTGATGTGGCTGAGTGAGGTAGTAGTAATTATTGCCTAAAATCGAAAAACTCAAAATTCTACACATGTGACTAAAATGACAACAATTTATAGTTTGAGGAAGGTTTTGTTAATTTCTTAATTTCAGTTAGAAACATGATTAGAGTTGTATATAGCCAGACGCACATTGTTTGTGCTTAGAATTAGATTTATTACCACTTCTATTAGTTCCTCCAATGCCTCTTTTCCGTTCACAGGACTTTTCCTACCTTCAGGGTTATAGTTCTTGTACAATAATTAAAAGAATTAAATGAAGTGAACCTCTTCTCTCTAAGCTTAAAATGAAGATGAAAAAAAGAAGGAAAAATTACCAAGGAGGAGCATAATGGATGAGATCACTGACATTCTCAGAGGTTGACACACAATTGTTAGTTGCTGGACACAGCCAATGCTGGTGAATTTTTCTGAACTCCAAGATATTCAGGCTTCTTTCCACTCCAGGATATGAGATAAAGTCAATATGAATAAATTATTTTTATAAACTCTTTCATCCACTCATAATTTGTTCAAAAATGATATGAAATCTTGAATGAAAGGAAGAAGGCAAACATGGTGTACCTGAAATTGAAGATGGCACCAAGGGTTGCTAATTTACTACTCCTCAATATGAGTTTTCTTTAATATAATTAAAAACAAAATAAATTGAAGTATAAGAGAGAGAGATTTAAGAAAATTAAATAAATAAATAAATAATTAGGAAGCATAAACCTTCGATTAATTTGGTTGTCGATGTTGTCCTCTTGCTTCATATGAAGAATACGAGAAAGAAAAAAAGTGTTAATATGATTATTTTATAGGGTAATTTGAGGTTGCAGGATATTGTTGAAGATGATGAAGCCATTATTAGGTTATTTAGGGTAGGAACTTCAACTTCTTCTTCAACTAGAACTTCAACTTGAGTTCAAAGTATCTTAAATTACCAAAAAGTAATACAAAATGTGAAAATCGTATGAATTGGGTGGGACGGTAGGTGAGGGAGGGACGGATATTTCCTTTCTACATTTTTTTGGGTTAAATTATTATTACATTAATTATTACATCGTGTTTTGCTACTTCTTACCATCATATTTTCATAAAATTAAAATATTTAAAATATTATTTATTATTTCATTCATTTTTAAATTTTATTCATTTAGTATTTCATTTATTTTTAAATTTTATTTTGTTTCTCTCTTTTCATTATCACTATTATGAATGAAAATAGGTTTGACCGACCGACTAGCCTAGGTCAGGTCTAAGGTATAAGGTCAAAGTTTTAAAAAAAAATTGTTTAGTTACAAAATTGTTTAGCTCGGCCCAGTCTATTTCCACCCCTAACCACTACTCACTTCATAATATCTCACATCTATATCAAATACTAATAATAACTCAAATCCATTACTCCATAACTTATATCACATAATTCTTCTCTTTTTATTATGTTTAAAGTCACCAACAAAATATGTTTACTAATTGTATATTTCAACATCAATAAATTATAATTAGTATATAAATATTAATAATTATATCATCGCTGATTTATCTAGTCCCGTGTTTACCAACTCAATGCGTTGTGTATGATAACTGTCTCATGTATGCTAATTATTATGAAATTTTTATTATGGAAAACTTGTCATATGTATGATAGTTATTTTGAACTTTTATCAATAAAATATTATCTTATATATATGATAGTTCAAGTTGTTATATTTATGTCGTACATATATTAGTAAAATCAATACATGACCATAAATATATATTTGAATTGTATTTTAAAACTGTTACATGTGAAATACCAAGTGAATGACCATCACCAAGTAACTTCTTCGCTTTTACAATGTCTTCACTCAAACGTATAAAGTTCCTAGTTAGAAAATGAAAGATCCCATATAAACGTGACAATTCAAAATAATGATATATCAACTTTTGGTAATAGAAATCTAGTTGTGTGCATGTGATGCTCTACATGCAAAAATATGTGGCATGTAAATTACTATGAATTTGACAAGACAACAAGGTTTCACTCATGTCTTGTTAATCGCGATTCCAAAGTGTTGGATAACCTAAAATTGTACCACCAATAGAACCATTCAGACCTTGGTTTGTTATATTCGTGACATTATGGATGTGGATTAGTAGATCTATATTAACCATATCTCGTGAGAAGACAACAAAAATGTTGTTTGATTAACGAATTTTAACTTCTTTTAAAATTCTTTTGAAGTTTATGCATTAGATAATCCTATTAAGGAGTTTCACAAGCTCCTATCTGATGACTTGTTTGAAACTTGAATGCATAAGAATCTTCGTTTAGTTTCTTAGTTTTATCCTTTCTTTTAGGTTTTTTATATATACAAAAAAAAAAAATACACTTGTCCATTTGTACTCTTTAAAACTCATTGGTAATATTCTTGAAGGTCTAATTCCTATAATCTTAAGAAAAGAAGTTATAAACCAAAATAGGAGGACTAATTTGAGCCAAATTTGGGTAGCTTTTGGGCAGTATTAAGCACATGGATGAATGTTTTCTCTTCTTGCTTGCATCTATTACACAATGGATTAATATCAATCCCAATTAACTCATGCGTTGGTTGGTTAACAGACGCTTATATGGCCTGTTGTCCACATCAAAGTTTGCATTTTATGAGGTCTTTTTCAAGCCCACCGATCACGCCATAGTCCGACAATTGGTTGAATGTTACTCCTCTGAATGTGGTAAGTGCTCTAAACTATAAAATGGTGAGTATTTGTTCTTCCTCACCCGGTATTTTTGAGTCCATTATTGTTAGTGAGATCAAGGAGAGCAAGAATTTGTTGAACAATGCTACAGGGTAGGTTATTAGTAAGTAAATTTGGATATTAATTTTCATTAAGATACGTGATATCTTTTAATAGTGTAAAACTTTTTTATATTAAAAATACATAATGAAAAGAGATATACTTCAACAAATATATAAATAAAAAGAATTCATAGTTGAGAACAATAAATTATAAAAAAGTTTAAAGATCATACACTAATAGTGTAAAATTCATTCAATAAAAATCTATCTTCTTGATATGTATGCTTATGTCACAACTACATTTTAAAAATAACTATCTCATATTTTATTTTTATTGGATATGGGTATAAAATTAATTTACAGATACATACATATTTTTTTTCTTCTAAAAATAATTAAAAATGGTATCTCAGTATTAAAAATATAAATCTGTTGATGTAAACTAGCACGAAATAAAAATTGTTTGGTTACTTATAAGTACTTTTGAAATATGGTTTTTGTATTGAAGAATCTTTCTCTTATTCTCTGACTTAAAAACAAAAGACAATATTCTGAATTGGTGGAACCTTCATTGACTTTGAGTATTTAATCCTAACAATTGAAGCGGGAAGATGAAAGAGCCAATATAAAATAGCATACATCTTCTTCTGCAAGCTTACCTTACACTCTCTTTTCTTTTCCATTTCCATCTATGGCTCGAAACAAGGTTTGTTTTTTCTTCATTCGTCTGGGTTTAGGGTTTTACTTCTATTTTTCCCATTTTCCCTTTTTCGGATGCTTAAATGTGTTATTTGTTTTTAATTAATTAATTAATCAAATTCTGTCAAAAATAAAAACAGGAAGCTTTGCTTTTGTTGCTTGATGTGGGCCCATCCATGCATTCTGTTCTTCCTGAAGTTGAGAAACTCTGTTCCATGCTTGTACAAAAGAAGGTATTATTAATCATCATCCCTTATATATACACACACACACACACAGTAATACTACTCTGGAGGGAGTATATATTAAAATTGTTATTATGCCATTTTTGTTTACTGAGAGATCCAATTATTAACATGATCCTTTTTATTTTATTTTTATTTTTATGTTTATATAATAAAATGCAGTTGATCTATAACAAGTATGATGAAGTGGGAATTGTCTTATTTGGAGCACAAGGTACTCTACTACTTAAACTCTTTGTGATGATGCAAATATGCAACGCATGTTGTTGTTTACTTGGTGTTTATTTGTTGTGTTTCATTTCATTCTAGGTAGATTCTCTGCTCTCTTGATTACATTATTGATTGATGATAAATAAGAGTCTGATGTCAAGAGTTCCACATCCATTAGAGATATGACCTAAGTAGTGCCGATAAAGGCCTTGATTTTATGGGGTTGAGTTAGGCCATAAGCTCAAGTTCTAAGAAGATTAGTTGACTACAGTCGAGTAGTTAGGTTAGTTGGAAGAGAAGGAAATATATTGGTTGGAGAGAGGGGGTATCAATTTATTGGGAACTGATTGTAGGAGAGTCTAGGTTTCTTGAAAATCTTTGGAAATAATTGATTCCTCCATCCTCATAACTCTTGGCTTATTGCTATTCTGTTATACATCAGTACAGGATTGGGAATCAGGGTGTTATTAATATAATTTGTTTTTCCTAATTATCATTTTTGATTCAGTTTCTACTAATCAAGGTTTTCCATTTTGATTTACTTTTTCTACTGTAATTATTAACTGATGTGTCGGGAAGAATCATGCATGTACTTTTTCATCTTTACTTTTTCTTGACTGAATGTTGGGCCGGATAAGGCCATCAAGAAAATAAGTTCAATTTTGTAGAGATGAGAATGCTAAGAAGGGTGAGTTGATTGATGCACATAACAAGAAAGTTTAAAGTGTATATATTAAAGAAAATGTTGAGGTAGCACCTAGAGTAGAAAAGAAAGTGAACTCTTGTCTTAGGTATTGTAGAGAAGACATGTACAAGTAGCAGCCTTGGTAAGAAAAGTAGATCAGATGGATGATTGTCTAGTAATTAAAGGGAAACCTAGAAAAAAAGTATAGTTTCAAACCGTTTAGAAGGCTTAGATTTAAATGGTTTATCTTTAGACATTATATTTGGATATTATGACTTAGTTTGATCCATGCAGCCACCTCTACCTATTGAGAAAAGACTTCTGTAGTTTTGTTGTGATTTGAGTTTGATCAAAGGCATCTCTCACATATTTTTCTATTAACTTTTTTTCAGACACGGATAACGAACTAACTACAGAAGTGGGTGGATATCAACATGTTGTGGTTTTGAAAAATACTAAAGTGGTGGATGGAGACATTGTTGAGGCTTTACAACAACTGCCTCGAGGAACTACTGATGGTGATTGTATCCAGAGTTATACACGGCACATAAAGTATATCTTATTCAGTTACAATATTTTATGCTTCTGAATTTCGACCTACTTTAAATTAGTCATGTTACTAGCTTATGGAAAATAACCAGACCATCTGTCATTAAAAGTATCTCCTTCGGAAAATTATTTACTTTTAGGTTACAAGGTTTCATGTTGTTTGATTCCTACTGTGAATTCTCATTTCTCACTGCCATTTATCTCTCGTTTTAATTAGTTTCACTGTCGCTCTTTGCATAAACAAAAGGCTCCTGTTATAAATTTTCATTTCTTCTTCAAGATTAACAGTTTGTTTCACTTAATTTATGTTGACGATACTTTTTTGTATGATTGGTATATTGAGTTAATTTTTTCATGAAAACTGTTCTGTTTGTCGTATTAAAGTTTAAGGATTGTAATATATTGCAAAACTTTGTAAGGTAGGTACTTATTTTTCCATGAGGAAGTTGATCCTGATTAACTCTCTATTTTGCTCCTTTCTGGTTACCTTGACTTTAATGTTAGTTCTTGATGCTGTGATTGTTGCCATGGATATGCTAATAAAAAAATTCGGAGAAACTAACAAAGGAAAGAAACGTCTTTGCCTCATTACAAATGCGCAATGTCCAATAAAAGATCCTTATAAAGGAACAAAAGAAGAGCAAGTTACCACAATTGCTCAATCAATGACAGCTCATGGTATGAGAATGGAAAGTATAATTGTGAGAGGAAAGCTTACTCAAGATGCAAACAAGGAAATAATGGACGAGAATGACCTTCTTTTAAATATTTTCTCAAAGGAAACATCGACAAGATTGTTGTACGTGGAGGATCCAATTTCTTTGTTTGGTGCTCTCAAAACCCGAAATATAACTCCAGTTACAGTTTTCAGAGGGGATCTTGAATTCAGCCCAAAACTAAAGATTAAGGTGAGATTTGCAATATGATATAGTCCATGATGAATGTCTTATTATGTGTCATTATATTTAATTTCTGACAGCCTATCATAGTTGATAAATCATCTTTCAATTTGCATTTTTCTGTTAATGATTTTCAGTTGCTCCAAGTTTGAGCTGTTTATAGACAATATGAATATTTTTTATATTGATGAATTTAAGGCATGGTCGACACATGAGAGCATCTTTGATGTTGTTTTCTCTTCATCTTAATGTTAACATCATATTTTACTATTTGCATGGATCATATGGTTGACATCTCCCCCTATTTCTCCATCAATTTGACTGATGGAGCCAAGATATTTAAACTGTTAGACTTGTGGTATGGTATGATAGGATAATGAAACTAATTTGTTTTTGAGTTATGTATATCAAGATGTGTGCACAAAATTTGTAGTTGAATTTTGACTTGTTTATGGTATCTATTTTTTCTTCTAAGTATGCAATTGTATTAGCTATCCAATTGTCTTTTTAAAATAAAGCGGCGTTAGTAAGAAAATGCATTTTGTTTTCATGAAAACTTAAAATGATAATCAGGTAATGGTGTACAAGAAAACACAAGAAGAGAGATTTCCAACTCTGAAGAAATACTCTGATAAGGCTCCTCAAACTGATAAGTTTGCAACACACGAAGTCAAAGTAGATTACGAGTACAAGAGTTCTGAAGATCCGGATAAAGTTGTCCCTCCAGACCAAAGAATTAAAGGTTATCGCTATGGGCCTCAAATAGTCCCTATATCGTCTGCTGAGTGGGACGCTGTAAAGTTCAAACCGGAAAAGGGTGTGAAGCTTTTAGGATTTACTGATTCTTCTAATGTATTGAGGTAAGATTGCAAATGCATATGCTTTAATAGAATATATTTGGTTCAAATTTACTATAACCTAAAGAAATTTTCTGATTCATTATTTCACTTTTCTTTTTGTTTTAAAATGACCGATAAAGACACCATTACATGAAAGATGTCTATGTGTTCATAGCCGAACCTGGAAATACGAAAGCCATGCTTGCGGTCTCTGCACTAACAAGGGCTATGAAGGAAATGAATAAGGTTGCAATTTTACGATGTGTCTGGAGACAAGGACAAGGGAATGTTGTCATTGGAGTCTTGACACCCAATGTATCTGATAGAGGAAATATTGTAGGTTTCTTTTTTGTCTCAGTTTCTTGTGTTATTTATTTATCAGGTTTCTATTCTGCGATTTCATTTTTTCATTTAACAATAATTTCTTGCTTCTCTGATTATGCTGTGCAGCCTGATTCGTTTTACTTCAACGTTCTTCCTTTTGCCGAGGACGTGCGAGAGTTTCAATTTCCTTCTTTCAGTAATTTTCCAGCATCGTGTCAGCCAAACGAACAACAGCTAGAATCAGCAGCGAACTTCATAAAAATGCTTGATCTTGCACCAGATGGGAAAAAGGAAGTTTTGCTTCCTGACTTTACACCAAATCCAGTACTTGCGGTACATATTCTATCCACATATCCGTTTCTAGTTTAATTCCTTCCTTTATTTACTTCTTTTTCCATGTTTCATTTTCCTTACTGATTTTTCGTTTGAGGTTTGGTTTCTGACATTGGTTTTTTTGTCTTAGTTAGTACTCGATGCCGTATGATTTGGAGAAGTTATACTTTCTTAATTCTTTCTAACTAAATCTCTCAGAAATAAACAAATAGTGTTAAGCTAAAGCTAACAGATATATTCGTATATCTTTTCAGCGCTTTTTTCATTATCTTGATCTGAAATCTAAGCATCCAGATGCCGCAGTACCTCCTCTCGATTACACACTCAGAAAAATCACGGAGCCTGATACTGACTTGGTTTTGCAAAACCAGTCCATCACTGACTCGTTTCATAGGTCTTTTGAGCTGCAAGGAAATCCCTTGGTAAGAATAAATGCTTAGCTAATAGTCATTACTAACCTCAGATGTGTTTTACATTCGAAATGTCTCGATGCAGAAAAAGCCAAGGCGTTTATTGCGAGAAAAGATAAGTGATGAGGAGGGTAAAGAAAACATTACAGCACAGCCTGTTGCAAATCTCATTGAATATACATCTATTAAAGTTGAGAAAATCGGGGATCTGACTCCTGTCCAAGATTTTGAAGCCATGATTTCTCGCCGAGACAGTCCTGATTGGATTCTAAAAGCAATCAAGGATATGAAAAATAAAATATTTGATCTAGTAGAGGACTCTCATGAAGGTGATAATTATAACAAAGCTTTGGAATGTTTAGTTGCGCTTCGCAAGGGTTGCATCCTTGAACAGGTAATCTGTCAACCTTCCTCTTGCACGCAAAAAAAGAAGTTAAAACTTCCCTAGTTACAGTCTTTTTTAAGAAAAAATCAATATTTTTTTTTAAAATAATCATTTTTAAGAGATTTCATCGGTTTGTTACAAATTGTTAAGAAAATGAGAATCTGATAAAATAATCTAAAAACTGCTTCAAATAAGAAGCTGTTTTGAGTGCTCATAAAAAAACAAAGCTGTTATCATTTTTGGTACATGATTTTTTAAAAGTGATTTTCATTAAGGTAAGCAAACATAACAAATTATTATTTTTTCATATGTTAAAAACGGACCCTTAACTTGTGATTTATTTGTTATCTTATCCCTCTCCTAATTTGTTTCTTTAATCTTCCTATACTTCTTGTTTGTATTGAGATTCATGGTAACATGTTGAGTTAACAAACTTTTTCTGTGAAGGAACCGAAACAGTTCAACGATTTCCTTAAACATGTTTGCAAATTCTGCCAAGAGAAGAGCCTTCAAAGTTTCTGTGAATATCTTGCTTCTAAAGGACTCACATTGATCTCCAAAACAGAAGCTATAGACAGGTATTTTATTTTTTTTGCACGATCTCTTTTTTATGATTTAATTTATTTAGTGTTGGTTTTTCTCTTTATCATATCATAATTGTTCTTTGTTTACGCAATACAGTGATGTTACTGATGAAGAAGCCAGAAGTTTCTTGGTAAAATCTGAATCCAAAGGTGATTAGTTTTTATTTGTGCTGAAAATTATCGGAGGGCTTCATGTTTATAATTTTGGAAAATGAAAGTAAATATTATTTGTAATCAATCACCTTAGATATGGACATTTGATTTTATTTATTATAAATTAATATTAGATGTGCTTGAATTTCAGAGGTAATACAAGAAATGCTCTCTAGTTTTGGGATAGATGAATAGTAGCGATCTATGAATATGAAGCCTGGATACAGAGGAAGTATTCATATCAGACACGGATCAGATACTCTTACGATATCTATGAGTATTGGAATTAATTTTTTATTTTTGTTTTAAATATTTGGGCTTTGGTAATCTAAAATTTGATTGGAACTAAGTAAAGTTTAGTTAAAAATTGTTACAGTTAGAACTCAAACTCAGATTCTCCTAGACGACTTGTCCTTAATTGAAACTTAATAATCACTTGAGTCTAATCACTTGTTAATATTTTACTATCTCCACTACGCGAAAAATAGGATTTTATAGCGCTTTTTTTAAGCAATTTACAGTGCTTTTTAAAAAAAAAAAAAAAAGCGTTGTGGAATCGAGCGTTGTAAAAGATACATCAGCGCTTTTTTAAAACCAAAAAGCGCTATAAAATATGTAGATATATTGCGCGCTTGATATGCACATTTTACAGCGCTTTTTCAAAAAAGCGCTGTAAAATGCGCACACATTATATGCATTATTATGCACCTTTTACAACGCTTATTGAAATGAGCGCTGTAAAATGTGCACTATAATGCATATATTGGGTGCACATTTTACAGCGCTTATTTGAAAAAGCGCTGTAAAACGTGCACTCAATATATGCATTATAGTGCACATTTTACAGTGCTTTTTCAAATAAACGTTGTAAAATGTGCACCCAATATATGCATTATAGTGCACATTTTACAGCGCTGTAAAAGGTGCAATTTATTTTTTTTAAATACGTTGTAAATAAAATTTTTGAAAAGCGTTTTTTATGGCATTTTTTTTAGAAAACACTGTCTTTTAATTTTTTTTCCAAAATTATTTTCATCTAGAATCAGTTCACACAACAACAAAACATATTCAAATACATATTCAGAATTAGTTCACACAACAACAAAACATATTCAAATACATATTCAGAATCACTTCACACAACAACAAAACATATTCAAATATATATTCAGAATCAGTTCACACAATCAGTACATAAAAACAGAATTATATAACTTTACTTTATATATTAATTTACAACAGAACATTCAAATACATATATATAACTTAATTAACTACATATACAATGGACATATATTGTACAACAACACATATTTATATAGATGTTCATATATTGTGTTCTATTCATATACATATAACTAACAGAATACACAGAATATAACTAGCTAACATATAATATTTAGATCCCTTGCAGCGTGCTATTTCCCAGAAAATCAAATAATGTTCATTTCAAGCACATACTGACACCAGTCTTCCTTTAATTCCATTAGATCTTCCTCAGAGTATGTTGGACTGGAATTGTCAAAGTACTGTCCAATATAAAAATTGAACATATTAAGTTAGAATCAAATATATAGATAATTTATATATTAAAATCATATAATAAAAATACCGTACCGTTTCTGGGATAATAGTTTTATTCTTGTCAACAATCTCCTTCATGAATTGCAATACATAGTACCCACAGTCGATGTTGTTAGTTTGACGAGGGCACTATAAAATAAAACATATAAGTCAATAAAATATTTGTGCAATATTGATCGTAAAAGCATATATTTGTAAATGAAAATTTAAAGGCATATATTTCAAACATTTATTGGAATCCATGTGATGTTATTAGACTTTTGCTTCGACACTGTAGCACCTCTTTGAGCTCGGAAAACTTGTAAAACACTATCGAATAAATAAATGTGATTATTATAGCATTAACAAACACATTATTTATATATATATATGTAAGAAATAAATGAATATTACTTACGTGTCGAATATAATCTTTATATCGGAGTGATTGTTGTAATTGTCATGCAAGGGATCCAAATAGTATATAACTTCAGAGGTTACATTGATTGCAAATAGCACCCAATGTGCCCTACAATAACAAAAATTTGGTTAAACAATTTTGTTTACACAACTAATAAATTAAGATCTCATAAATTTAAAAGATATAAATAAATAATATATAATTACGTACCTTGAATTATATGGTGCAAAGAACAATTTATCCTTCTCTATATTTTCTAATAACATATCTACAATGTAATTCTTTACATTTACTGGATCGAGTTTACACATCGACAGCTTATGCGGAGACAAAAATGAGTATCT
>NC_021165.2:36955359-36969362 GCF_000331145.2 Cicer arietinum
GCGGAAAAAAATCAGCAATTAAATATACATATCAATTAAACATACATTTCAATTAATTAAATATACCTTATCGAGGGCAACAAGATGTGTGGGCCATGCCACGTAACTACCAATTGCTTCGCCCAAAAAGTTCATATCTCCATCGTTGTCCGGTATCGGCAACGGTGCAGTTGGTTCCAAAGCAATAATTGGTGATACTTTGACATGGCCCGCAAGGATCGGTGTATTGTGCAATACTTCTCCCGAAGTATTGTACAATTTTCCCTTTCCGACCTTCCGGTAAGTAGGGGAGGATAAGTACATCACACATGGAGTGACACCCTAAATCAATGGTTCTCAGGAAGACTTTTGAGACCGATGTTGCAACTCGTGTTCTCACTCTCCATTTGTATTTCACGTTGGAGCTGATCCAGGAGTTGCTTGTCTTTGTTCGTCTTCACCAAAAGTGCCACTTGCTCTGTAAGGAGTTTGAGCTTCTCTAATACTTCCTCATTGAATGGATTTTGGCGCTTCTCTTGGGAAAAATAGCTTTTAGGAGTTACGCCAAATCCTTTCCCCCTAACCCGACTGGAATACTCAGGAACATTAAACACTTTACCCAGAATGTCCCTGCAACTAGCTTTGTAGCCCTCTTGATTTTCAGAACTTTGTTCGATAGTCTCCTAAAATACATGTAGGATTAAAAAGATAAGTTTAATATCATTTTTAAAATACAATATTAAAAAATATTCAAGTGATAAAATAAAATATTAAAAAATATTAAAGTGATAATATACTTACACAAAGTTCTATTACTTTTTGGACATTTTCATTGTCAACCACTTCGTCCTTATTTACACGAGCTTCCTTCCACAATATATGACGATCCAACGGTTGATCCGATTGGGTGTCTTGTCGCTATTCGTTAAGATCATAAGCAAGATATTAGTTAGAAACTATAGTTTATAATACAAATTACTTCATTATATAAAAGTGATGTTTAATTACTTACACATTTTTGCTCAAGACGTGCATATTCCATATGTGATTTTTTGTATGGGTGCGTCGGATTTCTTGCCCTTTCGCGATTTGCCTTACTTATATTCTATATAAAAAAAATAGCAATCGTGTAAAAATTTAAAATATGAATAATAAAACACAAATGCTAATAAATTAATCACTTACGACAAACGCGGGGTCCGAACGTTTGGATACAAATGCACTCCATTCATCATTTGATATATAATGTTTATATATTCTTGGAGCTTCAACATTCTTCTTTCCTTCTCTATCTTTTAGATAGAAATTAGAGAGGTGAGATCTAAATCCCCGGTGGATTTTCCCAACAACTCTCATTACGTAACTTTTTCTCCCCTCATCAAGAACAAAAGAAGTCTGCAAGCGAAATAAAGATATAGTTTGAGTAAAGTATTTCAATGAAAAAAATTATAAATGACAAAAAAGTGGATCAAAAAAGTTACTTGAATGTCATTCCATAGTATATTTTTGGTATCCTTCAACGCCTTATCTCTCCAATCATCAATTGTAATCGGGATATTTTGACGAACAATAGCCCCAATGTAACTTACAAACATGGAGCTGTTTGGGTCGATTGGTTGACCACTTTCATTCCATCCAACCTAATAAACTCATATAGTAAGTACATGCTATTAAAAAAAGATAAAAAATAAACAGCAAACAGAGTATAGTATACCTCAAATTTAATGCCATTGCTCCTTGCTTTTATGACCTTTTGCATTATAGTTGCACCACGTTTGACTTCATTTTCGTAAGTCTTGGTGTTGACAACTTCTTCATTTTGACATTCTAAATCTTTGGTGGTATCCATTTATCTACAACAAGTTCAACATGTAGTTTAGTATAACTTCAACAAGCTCAACATGCAGTATTCTAAGTACATATCAGTATCAATATATCTTAAACAAGCTCAACATGCATTTTAGTGATAACAAAAAATTAATAACATCAATACCTGAATAATGAGGGTTCGAAGAAATACGTTAAACAACAGAAATGAGGGTTCGCAGAAAGTTCGCAGAAATACGATTCGCAGAAATATGGTTTGAAGAAATACGTAATGAGAGTTACGTATTTCAATGAAAAGATATTGTGTGTAATGGGAGAGATGATCGTCGATGGAAATAAGGTTCGAAATGAGGGAGATGATCGTGGAAATAAGGTTCGTAATGGAAGAGATGATAGGGTTTGCAAAGGAAGAGAAGAACGATGAAGGTTAAGATGATAGTGAAGTTTACGTAATGAAGAGGAAACTGAAGCGGTTTACTGTTATATATAAAACCCTTTTACAACGCTTTTTTATAATCCTTTTACAACGCTTATTGGAAAAACGCTCTAAAAGACCTCCTTATTTTATTTTTAAAAAGACTCTTTTACAGCGCTTGTTGGAAAAGCGCACTAAAAGGCCTCCTTATGTTACTTTTAAAAAGGCTCTTTTACAGCGCTTTTTCCAAGAAGCGCTGTAAAAGACATCCTTGTTTTCTTATGTTATATGAATGTTTTTTTTAAAGCCTTTTACAACGCTTTTTCAAATAAGCGCTCTAAAAGGCCTCCTTATGTTATTTTTAAAAAGGCTCTTTTACAGCGCTTTTTCCAAGAAGCGCTGTAAAAGACCTCCTTGTTTTCTTATGTTATATGAATGTTTTTTTTAAAGCCTTTTACAACGCTTTTTCAAATAAGCGCTCTAAAAGGCCTCCTTATGTTATTTTTAAAAAAGCTCTTTTACAACGCTTTTTCTATGAAGAACTGTAAAAGACCTCATTGTTTTCTTATGTTATATGAATGTTTTTTTTAAAGACTTTTACAACGCTTTTTCTAATAAGCGCTCTAAAAGGCCTCCTTATGTTATTTTTAAAAAGGCTCTTTTACAGCGCTTTTTCCAAGAAGCGCTGTAAAAGACCTCCTTGTTTTCTTATGTTATATGAATGTTTTTTTTAAAGCCTTTTACAACGTTTTTTCAGATAAGCTCTCTAAAAGGTCTCCTTATGTTATTTTTAAAAAGAATTTTTTACAACGCTTCTTTGAAAAAGCGCTGTAAAAGAGCTCCTTGTTTTCTTATGTTATATGATTGTTTTTTTTAAAGCCCTTTAAAGCGCTTTTTCAAATAAGCGCTGTAAAAGGCCTCCTTGTTGTATTTTTATATTTAAGGCTCTTTTTCAGTTCAGCTCAGTTCATGTAAATTACTAATTTATATTCAGTTCAGTTCATGTAAATTACTAATTTATATTCAGTTTAGTTCATGTAAATTACTAGTTTATATTAAATTACATGAACTTAGTATAAAACACTCAAATCAAGCTAAATATAAGCATAAAATAAATTAATCAGAAAATCAAATACATGGCTGCTTATATAAAACAATTAAACATGTTCAAACAATTAAATTTTCATTAACTCAATTCAGATTACATGGCTTATATAAAACAATTAACACATGTACATTAAGATGCCCTTCTTCTTTTCCTGGTGGGATTCACATTTGTTTGTCGATTTACAATACGATACGATGGATTAATCCAAATTCCCTCATCATGATCATCTCTAAGATATAAACCGTCATCAGTTGAATCAATTTCATGTGGTTGTTGTGATGTTGCAAATAAAAGATCATTACCAACATCTTCATCATTATTGTTATCATCACTTATTTTATTGGTCGATAGGACAACAGACCATTTATCATCAGCAGGATCAGTGACATAAAACACTTGTTGAGCTTGCGACGCTAAAATAAAAGGCTCGTCTTTGTATCCCACCCTATTAAAATCGACAAGCAAGAACCCTGACTCATCAATCCGAACGCCATTATTATTATCGATTCACTTGCAACCAAATATGGGAACACGAAACATTGTGTAGTCTAACTCTCATATGCGCTCGATAACCCCAAAGTATGATAGATTTGCATATATTGGGTTTTTGTCTTTTGCACTTGAGACATGCATCGCTTCAGCTACGAGAGTGACTCCACTATTTTGCATAGTGGTCTGATCATCTTGTTCTTTGGTATAAAATGTGTAGCCGTTAATAACATAACCAGTGTAAGAAAAGACATGTAAGCTCGGACCATTTGCTAGCCACCTCAATCTATTTGAAATTGATCCGGGGTCTATATCAAATTTTGACATTATGTGATTTTTTAACCATGTTACAAAACTTCGATTGTGCTCTCGAGTTATCCAATTTTGATTCCTATTCATGTTCAAACGAGATAACTGATCAATGTGTATTGTAACATACGGTTGAACCTCATCATCATTGTGCAGAACATACAATTGTGCCTGCTCCCATTCTGTCCTTGATATAGTCAGTAGTCTCCTTCCAGTTATCCCTTCTCCTGATAGTCTTCCCGAATGACGAGACATGGGAAGCCCTATGGATTCAACATTGGACAGATATTCAGTACAAAATTCAGCAGCCTCTTCAACAATGTATCGTTCAGCAATACAACCTTCTGGTCGACTTCTACTTTTTACGTACCCTTTTAATATTTTCATATATCGTTCTATCGGATACATCCATCTCATATAAGCTGGCCCACAAAGTTGTGTCTCCTTAACCAGATGAACAGTAAGGTGAACCATTATATCAAAAAACGATGGTGGGAAATACATTTCAAGCTCACACAAAGTAACAACAATTTCCCTCTGCAATGTCGGTAATTTCTGAGGGTCGATCACTTTACTACAAATTTCCCTGAAGAAGAAACATAATCTAGTTAAGGCTCGTCGAACTTTTTCAGGTAAAATGGAACGTATACCTATTGGTAGCAAATGCTCCATTATAATATGACAATCATGGGTCTTCAAACCTTTTAACTTGAGGTCTTTCATACAAACCAAATTTTTAATGTTCGAAGAGTATCCTTCTGGAACTTTAACTTCGTGTAGAAATTTACATAAAACAATTTTTTCCTTTCTAGATAGAGTATGAGCGACTGGAGGTAGATATGTGCGATTTCCTTTCTTTAAGGGACCCAATTCATTTCTTATTCCCATATCGACCAAGTCCAATCTTGCATTGATGCAATCTTTAGACTTTCTTGGAACATTGAGTAACGTACCAATAACACTATCAAATACATTTTTTTCAATATGCATCACATCGAGGAAATGTCTTATATACAATGATTTTTTTCAATATGCATCACATCGAGGAAATGTCTTACATACAATGACTTCCAATATGGCAATTCAAAGAAAATTGACTTTTTCTTCCACCCAGTTTTCACCAGCTCTCCCGCAAAAGGTTTGCCAAATTTATTGGTCAAACCTTGTACTTTTTCAAGTATTTGATATCCAGTCGGTGCTAAAGGAGCTTTACTTTCCTCTGATTTTCCATTGAATGCATTTTCTCCACCCACGATACTGATGGCTATAAGGTAAAAATCTACGATGTCCAAGAAACACATTCTTCTTACAATGTTTCAACCAAATCCAATTTATACTCTCTTCACATATAGAACATGCACACTGACCTTTAATGCTATATCCTGATAAATTGCCATACGTTGGAAAATCATTAATTGTGCCGAACAACATAGCCCTCAAATTGAAACATTCTTTCTTATACCCATCATAAACTTCCACACCTATCTCCCACATGATTTTTAAATCTTCAATTAAAGGAGTCAAGTATACGTCGATATTATTCCCCGGTTGTTTGGGTCCAGAAATTAACAGAGACAACATCATAAACTTACGCTTCATACATAACCATGGAGGTAGGTTATAAATCAACAAAATCACAGGCCAGATGCTGTGTGAGATGCTGTGAAGACCATGTGGATTCATTCCATCAGTAGAAAGTGCAAGTCTTAGATTTCTTGACTCTATCCCGAATTCAGGATACTCGTGATCAATTTTTGCTCATTGTGGGGAATCTGCAGGGTGTCGAAATATTCCATCTCTAATTCTTTCATCTGCATGCCATGTCAAGTGTTTTGAATCTTCTTCACTGCGATACATGTGCCTAAATCTTGGTATTATAGGAAAGTACCACACGACTTTTGCTGGAGTAGATTCTTTCTTCTTATATCGAGAGACATTGCATTTCGGACACGCCTTAAGTAGTTCATATTCGTTTCGAAATAAAATGCAATCGTTAGGACACGCATGAATCCTTTCGTAACTCATTCCAATAGAACACAAAATCCGTTTAGCCTCGTAGGTCCGACTGGGAAGTTCATTATCATCTGGCAACATATCTTTTATGAGTGTTAATAATTCTGTAAAGCTTTTATCAGACAATCCATTACTCGCTTTTAAGTTGTACAACTTTAATATCGCTGACAGTCTTGTGAATTTAGTACAACCATTATATAATTCTTTCTCTGCATCACTCAACAAACTTTCAAACATTTTAGGACAATCTCGAAGATCTTCTTCAACTGCTTTTGCAATCTCATCAACTCGGTCCGGCTCATATGTATCTGTATCGAAGTCAGTTGAAGCATATGTCGAACTATTCTCAAAATTAATGTTTCCTTTTTTTTTCTCACCATGTCTTATCCAACATGTGTAGCTTTGATCAATTCCATTACATACTAGATGTCCTTCTAATTCATCTTCTCTAACACGTTTTCCAAAACAACATTTTAAACAAGGACAAAACAGATCAACAAATTTCAAAAAGAAAAGATTTAATATGTAACAATTTATTAGTTTTCAATTATTAAAAAACTAAAGATTATAAGCTACTGAACAGATCAACAAATTTCAAAAAGAAAAGATTTAATATGTAACAATTTATTAGTTTTCAATTATTAAAAAACTAAAGATTATAAGCTACTGAACAGATCAACAAATTTCAAAAAGATACCAATATCAACATATCTAATATTAGAAAATGGAACCCAAGGTCCATTATTATGTAACAATTTCAAAACAGAAAAGATTTCAAAACAGAACAGATCAAAAAATTTCAAAAAGAAAAGATTTAATATGTAACAATTTATTAGTTTTCAATTATTAAAAAACTAAAGATTATAAGCTACTGAACAGATCAACAAATTTCAAAAAGAAACCAATATCAACATATCTAATATTGGAAAATGGAATCCAAGGTCCATTATTATGTAACAATTTCAAAACAGAACAGATCAACAAATTTCAAAAAGAAAAGATTTAATATGTAACAATTTATTAGTTTTCAATTATTAAAAAACTAAAGATTCTTTTACAACAACAAATTAATAAATACCTGAGACAACGTAGATGGCCGCACAATACGTAGAGGATATGAGGGTTTCCAGAGTAGAGGTGATGAGAGTTCGTAAATTTGTTTTTATTTATTTAAAAGTAAATGATTTTTATTTAAAGCGCATGTCTTTTACAGCGCTTGTGGAAAAAGCACTGTAATAGGTAATTTAATTATTTGAAAACACATGTCTTTTACAGCGCTTGTGAAAAAGCGCTGTAATAGGTAATTTAATTATTTGAAAGCGCATATCTTTTACAACGCTTGTGGAAAAAGCGCTGTAAAACATTATGTGAGGGGGCATCAGTTTACAGCGCTTGTGTACAAGCGCTGTAAAAGCCTTGTAAATATTATGCGCAAACGCTATATGACCCTACAACAACGCTTTTTTCACAGCGCTTGTCAAAAAAGCGCTGTTATAGGCTCCGTTAATTTTAAAATATATTTACAACCGCGCTTGTATTTAGTAAGCGCCGTAAAATGAGCGCTATAAAATGTCATTTTTGGCGTAGTGCCCCGTCCCAAAATTTAAGACACTCTTAGTATTTTTCATTATCTCTTTTTGTAACATCGTTTTAAATTTTTTCAAATGTATTATTTCTTTACTAACTTACTCTTATTTATATTACTTTTTTTTTGGCAATCTCTAAAAAGTACTTCCATAAATCATAAATTGATTCTCTCTTTAAAAGAAAACTAGTAAAATAATATAAATTATTAATAAATTTAATACTATAATTAATTTTTTTAATTTCTATGATTTGATTAACGTGGTCTCATATACAGAGATTAAGGTAGTATATTTTATTAGATATATAGTATGAGAGTGGATGGGGATATGCACAAGAGATAGGTACACAAGTTTATAAAACTTAATACTATTACCTTTTATAATTGTTTTAGACATATTAAAATAAAAGATATAAGATGTATTTTAAACCAGTAATATTGCGTTTGGCAAAAGATACTAATCTCGTCGATCGTGCAAAAATTATAACAATCCTTGATGGGTTTTAGCAAGCAATCAAACTCGTGCACACGTTCACACATAAGATAGTGAACTTAACCGTTTTGATACGAGTTTTTGTGATCACTCAAATTATAGTCATTCCAACTTTAAGGTCTACCATATTCACATATCATATCATTATTCTTTTCAAGATTGTCAAAAATGTGTTTTAACTTAAATATTAGATTTTACGATTTTAGGTGCTGATTTCGTGTTAAATCACACGTGGACTCATTTTTCTGGTAAACTCGGTGATTGAAGCGACCTGTTCTGTGTTGTCTCATCAGATAAAAATATACGTCATTTCCCTTTCAAGTTTTCAGCGCAAAACTGAGATTTTCAAAATCTTTTTAAGAGAGAGACAACGTAGGAGGATGAAGAAGTCCCTTGTAGTTGAATGGTGAAGAGAAAAAAGGATGGTGTTGCAAAATAAAAATTGAAGAGGGAGAATAATGAGAAAAAAAAGAGGCGCCGCATGCATGCCCATGTATACTGAACAAAGAAGATAAGGAGAGGAAAATTTAGAGTTTGTTATATTGGACTTGGTCATCTACCTTAATTCTTTTATTTATAGAGAAAAAATGGTACTCAAACCACTCTCAACTCCTAATATCATATCTCATTCAATATTAATAGAAAGGTACATTTTCTTTAATAGTTTTTAAGTTATTGTTTTAGTTTTAGGTTACTTTGTAGTTTGAAAAAATTAATTTATGTTTTCATTGTCAGCAGTGAAACTAGTCTAAAATAAGTGGAGTGACCAAAAATAAAATTAAAACTATTATATTAATCTTAGCCTATAATGTATATTAAAATAACAACAAAGGAAATAACCGACAACAGTTATTTAACAAAGTTGAATTTGACGATACTTTAAAGAGTTAAATTGACTATATGCTAATTAAACTATAAAAATGTCTCTTTCAATATAAACCACCAAGTTATTTGCAAAAAAATCATCATCTATTTTGTTTCTGATTTGTCAAAACAAGATGAATAAGTTTATCAATCAATCAAGTAATAGTTTTTTTCTTTTCCACATTCAGCTAATTTTTAACACAACTCAAAGAGTGTTGTTATATATTTGGGAAGTTTGATTTTGATGTATACCAAACATTTAATATTTCTCCGTTAACCTGCAAATATCATCAATGGAATCAGTATTGTAAATTCATATGAAGTCTTTTATGCTCAATAAAGTCATGATAATAAAAATTCCATGCTAAGCTGCAAATTGTATCTATGTTGAATTCCTTGTATTGATGATATATAGGATCTAAAACCGTACTTAAAACTAGAAGTTCCACAGTTTGCTTATTGAATTTTACATTTAATTCAGTCATCAGAATTTATTACAAGAAAAAAAAAGTCAACACAATAGTGATGCTCCATAGTTACATTTGATTGACGAGATCGACCTCTTCCGAAGACATGCAAATTATGCATTCATGTCAGGAATTTCTATCTCATGCTTTAGACAAAAACACTTCACATTCTCTAGCAAATTAGACCATCCATCATTTCTCAATTGTTGTTGAAGAAGTGACTTTGTACTAGAAACAAGATGCATTGCATTTAAAATGTTTTGAGAGCGTGATTGCAACACTCGACAAAGAATATTACTTAGAGATAGTTAGTAGTAGTTAGTTTGTTAAGTCTCTTGTAATCTTATATACAGAGCATTTTATGTATTCTTTTGTTTTATTTTTTAATTATCAATATGAAACGTTATAAGGAATTTTTTTTTGTCAAACTCTTAAATTTATTTTCAATATAAGACAAATCTTCTTCTGTACGATTCTATAAAAAAAATTAAGTCAGAAAAAGAAAATAGATCGATAAATTATATCATTATTTCTAATTTTATATAGTAAACTAATTTTTTTTATAATTCTATATGACTTCCCAAACTATATTAACTTATTTATAAGAACAACAATATAGTTATGTATTGGGATTGGATTGTGTTAGGATTCAATTGTTTTTATATATGTATCTTTTTAACTGAAATTGATGTTGGAATTGTACGTAGTGCCACATATAGTATATTAAGTGTGTTGTTAAATGGCTTAGTATGCTTTGTTTTACAACATTCAACGTAAATTTTATCCTTATAATATAATGTATAAATAAAAATAGTATAATAAAACTTAGTGCACAACACAAGTAACCTCATGCACTCTATCGACACAACGAAAATAAAAACATCTTACCATAGGTTAATGAAAAAATATGAAGACTTCAACACATTACAAATTATTCGTATTTTGCACAAAATACAAATTTAAATTAGTATATTGTTGCATGTTATGGAACATGAGACAACGTTGTCTCTGTGTTCTGTTATTTTGAGACGGCCTGCAAGAGGTTGGAAAAAGGAAATAGCATAGGATAGGGAGTGTCTTAGCCGTTGAATTTGGTTTTCTACTACCGGATGGTGATAAACAAGGCCAATTTTGTTTGACGAAGCAAGTAGAAATTGCAGATCCCATGGAGTCAAAACGATTTTATGATTATCACTTGATTGTATCGGTGGAGACAACACGGACTCTACCGATTATTTTATTTTAGCGTATATTATGCATTGAGGTTTTGATATATATATATATATATATATAGTTGTGCTTGGATGCTTTCCATTTTTCCATTATATATAGGTGTGAAACTATTAATTCATATAGCGATTATTATATTGCAGGCAAATATCTACAGCGATTATAATTCAGTCATTTTTTTTAGTCGATCATTTACTTAATTTTAAAATAATAATTTAATTATTTATATTTTAAAATGTCAACAATATTATTATTTTTTATAAAAATTTAGAAAGTTCATTATCATCTTTAAATAAAATTCATAAAACTAATTATCATCTTCAACAAAATCTAAATTTTTATTAAATTCATAACTCAAATCTTCAAATAAACTCATATTAATTTTTATCTTCAACAACAACAACAACATCAAATTCATCAAATAAAGAATGCACATTTTAAGATTTAGGTTAAAAATTTGATTTGGAGAAAGATAAAAAAAAAAAGAAGATATTGTCTTTATTAAATCTTAAATGTGAGTTCTTTATTTGATGGATTTGGTGTTGTTATTGTTGTTAGAGATAAATATATGGATTTATTTGAAGATTTGAATTATGAATTTGATGAATATATGACTTTTATTGAAATTGGTAATAAATTTTATGAATTTTTTTTTGAAGATGTTGATGAACTAAGTTTCTATAGAAAAATGATAATATTATTGACATTTTAAGAATTAAATGATCAAATCGTTATTTAAAATTAAATAAAGGACCAAATTGAGAAAAAGAAAAAAGATGAAAGACTGAATTGTTACTTGAAATTAAGTTAAAAGATCGCATGAGGTATTTTGTCTATATTGCAACACATGTGCACATGTTTGATAAATAATATAAGACTAAATCACCAACATGGTCACTAACTTTGTAAGACACGTTCTCTCTATAATTAAAAATATTTCAAATACTAACATTTGATCGCCTCTCAAATTCTCTTGGTTAGTGTTATTTCAATTAGGGATCAATTTGATAATAAATGGTTATAAAGACTTAAATGATATTAAGTGGTTAAACATAGAGATTAAATTGACAATTTATGTATCACAAAATTTGACTGAAGGACGAATGTGAATGACATTTCACACAGGCAAAATAGTATTTGAAATATTCATAATTTCATGGACTGATTTGAGGGACACTTGCAAAGTCAGGGAACAAATTTAGTAGTATACTCATTACTTGTTTTATGTTTAACTATTACTATAGTTTCAATTTTAATGACATAGAATTTGTGTTATTGTCAATCAACATATATTCAACTAATTTGAATGAATAAATATATTTTTTCTTTGATCAATATTTACTTGTATTTCCTTATGAGAAAGTACTATTTTTTCTAACACTAAACCCACATGATGTTATGGATTTATTTGAAGTATTGTTTATACGGGGTCTTTCAAGAACAATTTTAAGTAATATGTAAGACATGATATTTTCGATTTCTTTCATATAGAGATATGTGATTTTTGTATGAATATATTTGATCATCTATCTTTGAATAAGCCACTCAATATCACAGGTTAAACAACAATATAATCAGAATCATAATTAGTGATTAATAAATTATTTATTTATCCTCAAAACACTTGATTTCGGATTTTGCCTCTACAATGAAGTCTTCCTCTAAATAAAAAGATGGATAACTTATTTAATGAAAGAGAAAATAGCTCTGGTCCATGCCTTTGATCACTATAATACATGAAGAAAATAATCAAAATTAATATTGATTGAACGTTCAAAGGAAAATCAATGTTGGTAAAGCATTTGAAGAAAAAAGCTAACACTGAATATAAAACATTCCTCATATTCAACATTCCTCCAAGGATTAGCAAAGCTCAAGATTCCTCTACTACAATGGTGAACAAAGCAATGTTTTCTCTAGAACAACATTCCTCTAGTACGACTTGAACACTATCTTAGAAGAATCAACAAGACATCAACTGAACAAGAAGATTCCTCTTATGGAATATTGTCACTTCCTGACTTTAGATGATGCGACTCTATCTTGGAAACAAAGTGAACAAGAAGATTCCTCTTATGGAATATTGTCACTTCTTGACTCTAGATGATGTGACTCTATCTTGGAAACAAGATATCTCTGGTCCATTCCTTTGATGTCAAAACAAGATATCTAATCGTATGGTAAGTACAAAGTATCTTGGAAGTTTACTCAGTAAAAAGGTGTAAAGTTAAACAACTAATATTAATGCAACAAGTTCTGCATATCTCAAATGATTATTCTACACAATAGAGACGTTTTTAAGAGCTATAAAAAGAACTTCCTTCTAGCTGAAGAAGTCGACAATGACAAAATTTTACAAAGTAGACGTTTATGTCTAAGACAACGTAGATGCCCATATTGGAAATGAACTAAGAAATGTGTCCACTGTGACGATTTTGTCAGTAGAGAAAATATTTAAGACTATGTTCATAAATTGAATAACTTATGAAAAATATGAAAGATAAAAAAACAAAGAAACAAAAATGCATGTTCATAATTAAAATAATGCTTTTGAAAAAGCTGTGAAAATGATATTCAAATTATAATATTCTCTCTTAGAAGAGTAATTAGAAATATCTGAAAATCAATAAAGTACTTGAATTGTTATAAGGTTTAACTTCTAATATGCTCTAAACGAGAGTTATAATCATAGGATAAACTTTGTATCAAGTCAAACACAAACTTGAAAAATTGTTGTAATTTGGAACAGTAGGCTACCTACTTTGTGATAAAGGAATGGTTGAAGAGATAAGTAAACACATGTTCCTCGACATGTAGTTAGTTGTTAGGATTTTTGAGAAGACTAGATGATCTCTAATGAAATGATTGGAGTGACAGAGTAAATAATACTTGTGGAACCTAGAGAGATAATACAAACTTAACTCAAGAGACAAGTAAATCCATAATTTTGAAGAATTCAGAGACTGTACCTATGATTGGCTATTAAGGCATTATAATATAGGGTGCTTGGAGAGAGGCTTGATAAAATTCAATGCCTAAAGAGGCAAGACAAGAATACTTAGCTTGGAGAAACTTCAAGAATAATCAAAGCATGAAGAGGCTGAGTAAGTACTATTCTAGTGGATTAAGTCCATATCTATACTGCGGAAAAATCTCTTTGCAAGAGGATGGCTAGATGTAAAAAAACAAATGTTGCGAACTAGTATAAACATATTTGTGTATCC
>NC_021165.2:36969612-36994074 GCF_000331145.2 Cicer arietinum
TATCTCTTTACTTTTGTTTTTGAATTCATTATGTCTTAACGTATGTCTTGTGTTAAGTTTGTGTTAAATTGAAGTTAAGTTTTTTATAAAAACAATACAAATGTTTTAAATATGGTCAATACAATCCAAACTCACCATTTCTTGTGATTTTTAGTACCTTCATTATGTTTCATCAATACATTTCTGGCGGTGGTTTAGTTCATCAATATTCATTCAATAGTCATGGCTTCCACAGGTTGCAACCTATCGTGGTTTTGTTTGAAGGTACAAACATGAGAAATTAGTTGAATTGTGTTTGGCTAAACTGAATTCTTTTTGCTAATTTATTTAAAACTGGTTCAGGTTTGGTGACCTACTTAGAAAAAAAGTAGTAGCCCGAGTTAAGTAATTAGAGGCAAAAGTAAAACAAGAATTGCAAAATTGAAGTGACACAAGAATTTATCCCGGTTCATCACCAACTTGGTAACTATGTCCATTCAACTCACTCATAAAGATTTAATCCACTAATTCAAAACATGAATTACACAACACCTGACCCTACAAATAAATCTTCTTAAAACAAACCTAACACCTACATACTTTTTGAGGAACACAAACTCCTTGACTCTACAAGCAACATTTTTTCAACACAACATGAAAACCTACAGATTTCTTGAGGAACACGAAAGCCACTATCGGTTTGGGTTACAAGAGTTTGGAACAAATTGTTTGCTTCTAACAAGCTGATTGTAACAATGACTCTCAAACTAGAAAACACTTAAAAAATATTTATTTTGAGCAAGTATTTCTCTAGACCTTAACCTTATGAACGCTAATGACTTATGAAATTTTGTGCTTGTGAGTTCTCTTGTTTTCTTCTTCAGCCTTGAGTATCTATTTATAGAATAGGTTAGAGTATCTCCTTTGTCCTTGCAAATAAAAAATGTATTTTCTTGTGAGTGTTTTTTCTTGTAAACAATTCTTGTAGATTCTGATAAACACTTCTTGTACATAATTCATATCTTCTTGTAAATAAATCTTGATCAAATCTTCTTGTAAATAATTCATATCCTCCTATGATCAATCTTGATCAAATTTTCTTGTAAATAATTCATATATTTTTTGTAGATAAATCTTGATAAAATATTCTTGTGATAAATCTTGACCTAATCTTATTGTAAATAATTCATATCTTCTTGTGATAAATCTTGATCAAATCTTTTTGTAAATAATTCATATCTTCTTGTTGATAAGATCTTGATCACATCTTCTTCAAATCTCGACCATATCTTCTTTTCAATTTGGACAAATAATTTCTTCAATTATAAATCTGAATCAAATCTTATTTTAGATTGTATTCAAAAACACAAATCTTCTTTCATACTCTTGCTTGATTTAAGCTGGAATGAATTCGAGTTGTTCTTTGATCTTCACAAGTTTTTGATTCGATTAAGTCTTCTTTTCGTACTTAATTCTTTCAATTTCAATCGTTGACTTTCCATATGAGGCATTGACTTTGTTGTTGGAGTGAGGCGTTGTGTTTCTTGAGAGAGTCTTCAGACCTAAACATTAGACCCAGACATCCGAGGAAATCTTCATAATCTTCAGATACACATTACTTTCATAAGCATATATTCAGAGGCAGACGCATATACTTTGTGTTCCTCTGATCTCATCATGTGGTCAGTTCCTCTAGTGACTTTCCTCTAGTCGCTTCCTTTGGTACCTTCCTCTAATTTTCTTCTTCCAATTTTTGAATACTTAATGAAGCCATTAATCTAAATTTATTGTTTTCATAAAATACATTTGTTAACATCAAAACTATAAGTGGAAAACCAATTTGATTCCAACAATCTCCCATTTTTTTATGATGAAAAAACTTGATTTTTGATAACAAATTTTCTTTTATTACTTGACTCTCCATAACTTAAGGCTCATCTTAAGTCCAAGGAATATTTTCATTATCTCCCCACATTATTTTTTTCAAATAACTTTCTCTCCCTTTTATCATCAGACAAAAAGACTTGAAAGTGAATTTGTTTTTTGTTAGAACGAATAGAACATAAAACATAGCCTAATATGTACAAAACATAAAATTGATCCTAGTATGAATCTAAACTACTCTATGATTGTTACGACATCATTAAGGTATAAAGGTAAGGTTTAGATTTTTCCTAATGAAGTTAATGATCCAATCATTCCTCTATATGTTTTTTGGTAAACCTTCTGGCTTGATTAATCCTTTTCAAGTAGACATGTAAGATGCATCGATGTAGCCAGTTTACAATTATTCAATTTAAACTTCTTGAGAAGATCTTTGTATATTTGGTTTGATGAATGTATATGCCTTTTTGACTTTGCTGAATTTGTATCCCTAAGAAGAACTTATGTTCTTCCATTATACTCATTTAAAATTCAAGATGCATCAACTTAGCAAATTCTTGACAGAGTTCCATTAGTAGATCCAAAAATAATGTCATCAACATAAATTTGAATGATAAGAATGTCATCTCCTATTCATTTTATAAACATGGTGTTGATTACTTGTCTTCTTTCAAAATTCTTTTTAAGCAAGAAGTTACTTAGTCTATCATACCATGCCCTAGGTGCTTGTTTTAGACCATATAATGATTTTCTAAGTTTAAATACATGGTCTTAAAATTCAGAACTTTCAAAACCTAGGGGTTGCTTAACATAGACTTCTTCACTTATATATCCATTTAGAAATGCACTTTTAACATCCATTTGAAATGTTATTATAAGCAGCAAAAGAGAGTAGCATACATATAGCTTCTAACCTGGCTACTGGAGGAAATGTCTCAATGTAATCAATGTCTTCTTGCGGATTATAATCTTGTGCAACAAGTCTTGCCTTGTTTGTTTTTTTTTTTACCACTTTTCCTTTTTCATTTATCTTGTTTTTGAAAACCCACTTGGTTCCAATAATGTGTTTCTTTGGTCGAGGTACTAGATCCTCTGATTTTTCTAGTTCTTCTAGTTTGTTTGCATCTGCTTCCTTTAGTTCCAGTAAACATGAACTGATCATTTTCTTGCATCTTGCTTTGTGTAACAACTCTATTCTTACCGTTATCGCCACTTTTAATCACGCCCTTGTCGCCCCATTTCCTCTTCGTAGGAAATGACGAGTTTTTTCCTTTTGTGGGAATCGAACCTGGTACATGGGGGATACGTACCACCGACCATTCATTTCCACTACCAATTGCACCATTTCGATCAACGGATTGTGATATTTGAATTTATGATTTGAATAATCTCTTCAGAGTTATTTATACCTTGATATGAACTATTTAGAGGCATGTTGAGTTTGTGCACATTAAACACATGCAAAGGTTTTAAAGCCATGCTTCAAATTTAGTCTTTAGAAAGTCTTCAAAAGCAGTGTTCAGACTTAGTTTCAAAGCCATTATTCAAAGGCAGTCTTTAGACTCAATTTCAGAGCCATTCTTTTGAGGCAATCTTCAAACCCAGTTATTAGACCTAGATATCAGAGGCAATTTTCATAACCTTCAGAGACACATTATTTTTAGAGACATATTCAGAGGCAGATGCGTATACCTTCTGTTCACTTGAACTCATCCTATGGTCACTTCCTCTAGTGACTTCCTTTGGTGACTTTCCTCTTGTCACTTCCTTTTTGTCGATTCCTCTGGTACGTTCCTCTAATTTTCTTCTTCCAATGTTTTTCGTACTTAATGAAGTCATTAATCCAAATTTATTGTTCTCATAAAATACCTTTTTTAATATCAAAACTATAAGTGGAAAACCAACTTGGTTCCTTCAAATTTTATAGCCCACTAATAATCCTAATGTTTGCAATTCGATCCCAATTAAGGTTTCAACATTAATTTTGAAGACATTCAAGCAAGTTTGGAAGAACACTTGTGACATTCCTTTAAGCCACCTTCCCAAACCTTGCTTGAAAGGGGATGCAATATCTATAAAGATTCCAGAGGATGATTATGTTGCTAGCATCGATAACTGTAATAATTTTGTCCGTGGAAGAATAATGTTAAACAATTGTAATAATTTCCTTCGTGGAAGAATAATGTTAAAGAAGGGAGAAGCTTCTTTAACAATTGATGCGCTGCACAGAAAGTTAAAGGTCCTTTGGAATGTTCTTGCAAATTGTCTCTCACACTTATTTGTATTGGTTTATTTGTTTTTTCATTATCATATTGAGGACCTTAGGAGGGTTTTGGCGGTAGGATCATGAAGTGTTTCTCTAGGTATTCTATGCTTATTCTCTAGGTCCCCAGACATTAATCTGAAAACAGTTATAAATCGGCTTAATTGTAGTTTACCAATTTGTAGAATTGGTCCCTCTACATAAAATCTGACAATTTTGATCATTCCTTCGTATTTAAAAAGTGGAGATTTGATATATTTTAAATGATAACATACTATCTCATGATGTGGAACAATCTAAATGCATTGATTATTTATATGTTATTAATAAATTGCAAAAATAAATAATTTCATAAGTTGAAATTGAAGGTTTTATAGAGTTTTATTACAATTTTATGGGTATTAATCATTTAACATCATTACCTCATATGCCACTTCGTTTAAAATATATCTCATCACCAATTTTTGATTAAAAATGCAAAAGAAGGACCAAAGTTGTTGGATTTTAAAATAAGGAACCAATTTCGCGAGTTGGTAAAATTAGAGAAACCAAAATTACAATTTAACCTATTTTTAACTGGAATTATGCCAAAAAATTAACCATATGCAGATATGCTAAAACCTTTGTTTATTTTGATTTTTATAGAAGAACTAGTAAAATATGTGTTTTCACATAGATACCACGTCATTACTATTATTTTATTAACAAGTAATAACTAAAGAAAATCAATAACAAAAAGTTAAACTCTTATTTATGCTATACATAAACGTTTTAATTTATCAAAATTAATAATGACTAAATAAATTTGAATTTGATAATGAGTTGTAATACTTTTTTGTGGGCTTAAGTAAAATTTATTCGATTAATAGTTCAATGAATATTGCAATTAATATTTTAATATTTTTTCAGTGAAAAATATTTATCTTGTACTTTTTTAGTACTAGTGGAAAATATTTATCCTGTGTTATTTTAATATTTATTATTGTCAAATATTTATTATGTATTTTTTATGTATCAATAACAAATATTTATCTCGTAATTTTTATATTTATTATTGAAAAATATTTCTCCCATTTTTTTATGTGTCAATTATAAATATTTATTCAATATTTATTTTATTATTTATCAGTGAAAAATATGTGTCCCGTCATCTTTTTATGTATCAATGATAAATATTTATACCGTAATTTTTGATATTTATCACTAACATATAGTTGTATGTTTTTTTTGGATATATTTATCAATTTACAAATATTTCTCCCGTAAGTTTATGTATAAAGGACTAATATTTGTTCCACGATTTTTCTAGATTTATCATTGATAAATAATTGTGAGTATTCTTTTTATGTATTAGTGACAAATATTTGTCATGTAATTTTTTTAATATTTATACATCCCTTATAAATATTTATTCTTCATCATTTATATTGACAAATATGGTTGTAAATAATATCTTAATAAGAATTTTGATAGACAATTATGTATTTTACACAAATTCTTTTAAAATATAACAAATTTAAATTGTATTTTCCATAACATGAGGAAAATAAAATATCTATTTAAATAATTCAAAGCAGTTTATAAATTATATTTGATTAATAGTAATTGTTGAGTCTCACTGGATGCATCAAATTTAAATATTCAAATCTAAAAATGTTCAAACTTTAAACATGTTATTTTCTTCTATGAATTGCATGAAAGGAATAAAGAGAAATAAAGAAAGAAATGGTCAAATGGAGTGAGAGTATCTGCAAAAGTTTAAATAAAGTTTACAAAAGAGCCACAAACTTTATGATCAAGGTCACACTAATGGATTTATGATCAAGGTCCACAAATGGATTTATGATCAAGGTCCACAAACTTTAGTGTCTGTGATTGGTTTGTGTAGTGGGGGGCTTACTTGAAGAAAATATTATAGTTAACCCCACTTAGGTCCTCGTAACTCCACAAATCTAAGAAAATTGAATAATGGTACTGCAACATAAATATTGACACAAATAAATTTGATGATGATTCACAAATAAATTGCAAAGCGTGTGTATCATATTAACTGACGAATTCTCTTCATGATACTTTGCAATTATTGAAGTAAATTACACATTCACATCAAGTCTATCGATCAATAATAGTTTACAGAATAAAGTTCGTTCATTTACTTTCGTGCACTAAAGAAAAGAAGAAATAACTTATAAATATTTTTGACAGAAATTTAACTAATGTAAACATAAAAATCGTGTTCTCTTTCTTTGTGCCTAGAGTGTCTCTATTAATAGAGTAACTCATGTCACTTCGTAAAGAAAAACAACTCTTTAATATTTTTTATAGTAATGTTTGGTCAAATAGTTAGTGCTCATTCATTCTGGTAGTTGCAATTTATCACAATTTTAATTTTTATTATGTTAACAACTAAGACTTAACCACTAGACCATAAGCAACACTATTTTGTTGTCCATCAATGAAACTTTTAATTAGTTGAATGTATCAACATAATCATTTGATCATTTCGGCTACTAATTCTAACAAAAATCCATTTTAGGGGTATAATAATAATGTTTATTATTAAATAATATCAGAGGATTTTGCCATCGTCGTGGAAATCCCATTTTTCCTACAATTTAGCTCTTCCTTAAATAATAAAATCTTATAAAAATTTGTGATCAATTCATTCCATTTTTCCCTTTTTGGAGGATAAATTTACATATTTAAATTATGTGTCAAATATAAGAATATCCTATCCTATCCATCTGAAAATCTTAGTACAAATCATTCGATAATGGGTGAAAGATGTCATTTTTTTCATTTATCACGGTTGTTTCTTTATGATTTTTGTAATTGGAATAGTTTTATTATTACCAAAAAATCGAATTATACTTTTTTAAAAAGTAATCCAAGATTATTCTGGTTCCTCTATAATTTTTATGTATGGAATATGAATTTGTCCTTCTTTTTCTTCGTAATAAATCCTCTCATTTACGATTAAAATCTTTTAGCGCTTCTTTTTAGCGAATTTTTTTTTTATGCAAAAAAGAGAACATCTTGTAGAAGTTTTTGCTAAGGATTTTCATATACTTTAACATTCTTCAAGGATCCTCTCATTCATAATGTTAGATATCAAAGAAAAGCCATTTTGGCTTCAACAAATGCGCCTTTTTTGATGAATAAATGGAAACATTATTTTATCCATTTATGGCAATGTTTTTTTTTATGTTTGGTCTCAACCAGGAATGATTTAGACAAACCAATTACCCCAACATTCATATCAACTTTTATGCTATTTTTCAAATGTGCAGCTAAATCGTTCAATGGTACGAAGTCAAATGCTGCAAAATACATTTCTAATCGGAATTGCTAGCAAAAAATTGGATATAATAGTTCCAATTATTCCTCTAATTAGATCATTGGATAAAGCAAAATTTTGTAATGTCTTAGGGCATCCCAGTAGTAAACCGGTCTGGGCCGATTCATCTGATTTGGATATTACTGATCGATTTTTGCAAATATGTAGAAATCTTTCTCGTTATTAAAATGGATCCTCAAAAACAAAAAAACAAAAACAAAAACAAAAAAAAAACCAAATAGTTTTTATCAAATAAAATATATACTTCGGCTTTCTTGTATTAAAACTTTGGCTTGTAAGCACAAAAGTACTGCATGCGCTTATTTGAAAAGATCAAGATCAAAAGAATTATTGGAAGAATTCTCTACAGAGGAAGAGGAGATTCTTTCGTTTGATTTTCCAAGAGATTCTTCTACTCTACAAATGTTGCATAGAAATCAGATTTAGTAATTGGATATTCTTTTCAGCAACGATTTAGTCAATCATGAATGATTGGTTATGTTATGATACTTAATAGTCTATATCTACAATTTGTATTCGAGAATATGGAAAGGATTATGAATTGTTCTTGTAGTAACAGTTGAGTTTCAAAATTCGTCTTCTGGGAACATAACTCAGATTTAGATGTATACACAGGGAAAGCTGTGTGGAATGAAAAATGCACGCACGACTTGCGGAGGGGTTTTTCTTTGTATTATTTCATTAAACAATGAATTTTCTACTCCATCCGACTAGTTCTGAGTTCGATTCCCGTGCAACCCATTATAATTATAAAAGTATAATTAATATAGAAAAATAATTAATATATGGCTATTCAATATCATAGCCAAGTCATATCTATAAAAATCTAGAAAACCTTTTTATCTTTTTTTTGAAAGAATGACGAAATGAGGTAAAAAGAAGAAAATTAGTATGAATCTAGATGAATAACATCATACAATGGATATTGGTATTGGTTGATACCAATATATAAGTCATGTTATACTGTCAAATAACAAGCCCTTTAGTGTCTAGTTATAGATAATTCGTGTGGTTTGGAGTCTTTGATAATTAAATTTAAATAAACCGAGATTTTACAATGATTGTAATTGGATAACCAACACTGAAAAATGTCTTTACATTGGATGGTTTTGGGTTTTGATGATCCCTACCTTATTGACCGCAACTTTTGTATTTATTATCACTTTCATTCTTGCCCCTCTAGTAGATAGTGACGGTATTCATGAGCCTATTTTCTGCATCTCTACTTTACAAAAACAATATTATTTTTGGTGCCATTATTCCTACTTCTGCGGCTATTGGTTTTAACTTTTACCCAATATGGGAAGTTGTATCAAGTTGATGAATGGTTATACAATGGCGATCTGTATGAACTAATTGTTCTACACTTCTTACTTGGTGTAGCTTGTTACATGGTTCGTGAATGGGAACTTAGTTTTCGTCTGGGTATGTGCCCTTGGATTGTTGTTGCATATTCAACTCCTATTGCAATTGCTACTGTTTTCTTGATCTACCCAATAGGTCAAGGAAGCTTTTTAGATGGTATTCCTCTAGGAATTTATGGTACTTTAAACTTTATGATTGTATTTCAAGCTAAGCATAATATTCTTATGCACCCATTTCACATGTTAGGTGTAGTTTGTGTAATCGGCGGCTCTTTATTTAGTGTTATGCACAGTTCCTTGGTAACTTCTAGTTTGATCAGGGAAACAGCAAAAAATGAATCTACTAATGAAGGTTACAAATTTAGTCAAGAGGAAGAAACCTATAATATTGTAGCTGCTCATGGTTATTTTGGCCGATTGATCTTCCAATATGTGAGCTTCAACATTTCTCGTCTTTACATTTCTTTCTAGCTACTTGGCCTGTAGTAGGTATTTGGTTTACCGCCTTAGGTATCAACGCTATGAATTTCAATTTAAATGGTTTCAGTTTTAACCAATCCATAGTTGACAGTCAAGGTCGTGTAATTAATACATGGATTGCTATTATTAATCGTGTTAACCTTGGTATGGAAGTTATGCATGAATGTAATGCTCATAATTTCCCTATAGACCTAACTACGGTCGAGGTTCCATCTATAAATGGATAATATTTTAGTTTTTAAGAAGGATACAAGTTTTTAAAAGTAAAGGGCGGGTTGATTTAAAAGTAAAATGCTCATAATCTCAACAATGTTGTATATTAGTTCAAATGCCACTATCGGGTTGATTTACATTAGTTCTAGTTTGTGTTTGAATTGACATAATGTCTAGTTTTGGGATTCTAACTCTCATTGAGAGAATGTTACATATCAAGTTGTACATTAGTTTAAATGTATGAAAAACATTTTGAATGATCTATATCAATTATAATAAATTTCTACTGAGAGGATTTTTCATTCCTACTTCTCTTTTAATGTGTACTTGACTTTTTCATAATTCTTTCTTTTAATTCATTGCCTTTGCATTCAATCTCACTCTCTTAATTGATTGAACAAGTTTTTCTTAAATAGAGAGAAGAGGTGTCCATTGAGAATGGTACCATTGGAAATCTTTAATCAAACTAGTCAGATATATCTTCATGAATAATTCAATGCATTGATCATAACATTTGGGCCAATATTTCTAGCTTTTAAGATTGGTATTTTAAAAGCTCTTTATAACTTAGAATAATTTTTTAGCTTGTTTATGAACTTTGGGTCAAATTGAATTATAATTTTATTATTTCTATTTTGACCCTTGCTCGCTTTGTATACCATAACTTGAGCTCTGTATATTGGATTGTTGCATACGAGTAGGGATTGGAAAGCTAAATATTAGATCTACAACGTTTGTGTTGAAATAAAAGCCCAATGCCGGACTTTACTGGGTCTAAATTTCATATTTCGTAATCTGGACTTTTGTAATAATTTTAAATAGCGGGTCACTTGTTTTTAAACCATAAACCCTAAAACTCAATATCGAGTACTATATATTGGGAGTTTTGTTTCTTTTCTAAGGGATGAAATTTTAGGATTCAGATTGATACAAGAAATAAACCTTTTTTATTTTAATTTCATAGAAGGCTAATTTTATAAGATTAATCAACGAGTTCAAAGTTTCATCAACACCTTGAGATTCAGGTTACACTGTCAATTTCGCTTCATGATTCTATCTCTGTTTATTTGATTATATTGATATTCTGATTGCTTAAATTGAATTTCAATAGGATCGATTAAATTCATTTGAATGAATTTGGTTTCGATTTCTAATTTAATTGAATTATAATTTTGCGATGCATGATCGTTCATTGTAATATTTTGATGGTTGTGATGCTTAATCTAGTCAAGAAGCCGAATTTACATAGGAATGATTTCGCTAAATTCTATAGTCAAATAAGAATAGAATCACGAATTAGAAATTAAACTCATTGATAGAATCTGTGACAGGTCTGAAGCTCGAATCAGTAGATTAATCGTTTTGCTCATCTGTTAAAACAAAAATATAAAAAAAAAACCTTTTGAATTTCAAATTTCAATTAGGTTAATGTTATTATATCAGAAGTCCTTGCGAAACGACTCGAGTTATTACCTCTATTTACATTTTATCAATTGTATTTGACCCGTGTGCGACAACAAATCAAATTGGCTAGCTGACCAATCTTTGTTCCCAAATTTTCAACGGTGGAATCTGTTCTTTGTTGAAATTGGAGATTATGGAGAACCATATGCTTAACGAGGTCCTAGACACATTTAGGAAGGTGGAAGTGAACATTGCCCTCCTTTAAGCAATTAAACATATTCCAATATATGCAAAATTTCTAAAAGATTTGTGCACACACAAGATAATGTTAAAAGGTAATGAAAGAGTAAACACGGGGAGAAATGTTTCAGCCCTCATTCAGCCCATGCCTTAGAAATGCAAAGATCCAAGAACTTTTTCCATTCCATGTACCATAGCCAATAGTCAATTTGAAAATGCTATGTTAGATTTAGGAGCTTCCATTAATGTTATGCCTACATCTGTTTTTAACTTTCTTGCTCTTGGACCTTTACAGAGTACAAGTGTTACAATTCCATTGGAGAACATGAGCAGTGCTATTTCTACTAATGAGGGTTGATATGTCTGCAAAATCATTGTGCTGATATTGCTATTTCTACTAACATAATTGATTTTGCAGACTTAGCTTCGACCACTAGTGTTGTACCTTCCATTGAACAGCCACCGACTGTAGAGCTTAAACCACTTCCTAAAAATTTGAAATATGCATATTTAGAAGGAAATGGCAAGTTACCTGTGATTATTTCAGCCAAACTTGAAGAAGAACACGAAGAGAAGTTGTTGCAGATTTTGAGAAAACACAAGAAGGCAATCAAATGGATCTTGGTTGATATTCCTGGTATTAGCCCATCCATGTGTATGCATAGGATACTACTGGAGGATGAGGTAAAATCAGTCAGGCAACCCCGAAGGCGACATAACCCATTAATTTTGGATGTTGTAAAAAAAGAAGTGACCAAGCACTTGCAAGCAGACTAAGAAAACTGGCCTCACAGTGGTTAAAAATGAAAATAATGAACTTATCCCCACACGAGTCTAGAACAGCTGGAGGGATGCATCAATTACAGGAGACTAAACAAGGAAACTAGAAAATATCATTTTCCTTCACCATTCATTGATCAGATGCTTGAACGGTTGGCTGGTAAGTCACATTGTTGTTTTCTTGATGGTTTTTCTAGTTATTTTCAGATCCCTATTGAAGTAACAATGTCGTTTTACAAGGAATAGGGTATTGAATTGTAAATGTACCTATTAAAAATTCTTGAAAAAATCTCAAGTTTTAACTCAAGAATGATCTTGGTTAAGAAAACAGAAAACAGAGAACATTCTTGGTTTTTTCCAGAAAACGGAGAACATTGTTAGTTAGCTTAAAAACAAAAATTTAGTTTATGTTTTATCTCAATTAATCAATCAAGCTTAATAAATAAAGAGGTTAGAGAAAGTACTTCAGTCTCTTTGAGATTTAGAGCTGAGTACCACCTGTTGCCAAAAATAGAAGGTCCTTCTGTAGGCAGTTGAAGGATAAAAGTCAGGATATCTGGAGTTAACCTTATCTCCATTCCCTTAATGGTGGAGATGATTAGGGATTTATTGGAGAAGGTCTTGGTATTGCAGTAGAAGGCTATTACAACATCTATAAAATAATGCTCAAATGTTTGTAGAAAAGAGGTCCAGCCTAGTGCATCAGTATGATGCTGGACAACATTGCCATCGATTATGAGTTTATCAAATACAAAAACTCTTCCTATTCCAATAGGGCGTTGAGCCCATTTGTCTTTGAAATTTTTGGAGTTTTTTGGTGAAATAAGAGGGATTGAATTTGGTTTTGATTTTTTGGTGGGTGGAGATGGTTCAGATGAAGATGAACGTTCTGGAGTTGGAGAATATTTGGATTTTGTTGAGGGAAAAGGTGTATGAACTGAGGAAGTTTCTAGGATTTGAGAATGTTAGTGAGGATATGAGGGAGAGGATGGTCGAGCATGAGAACGTTCTTGATGTGGAGAATGTTCTGGTTGTGGAGAAGGAGAGGAAATATGAACTGGAGAACGTTCTTGATTTGGAGAACTTTCTGGAGTTAGGGCTGGGGAACATTGGGGAAACAAAGAATGTTCTACAGAAACGGGTTTTGTGAGTTTCAAGTTTTGTTTGGGTGCATGCGTCTTCTTTCTTTGGGGATTTCTGAGTTTGTTTCTAGCTAGGAATTGGGCGACGGTCATGGTGGTTTTAGTTTTCAGAGAGCGTGGAGATGGTTTTTTGGATTGAGAAGAAGGTTGAGATGTTTTAGGAAGAGAGGAGAAGATTTCATTAATCAATCTCTGTTTTTGATTTGGAGGAGTTGATTGAGAAGGTTCAAAGGCGAATGAAGATTTTGATGGAGTGATAGGTTTTGTTTTTGTTGGGGTTTTTGCTTTCTCTGTAGCGGGTGTGTGAAGGGGAGTAACAAAGGAGTCATCAGTCTTGGAATCAGAGATGATGAAGTAGAGCGGTTTTAGAGTGGAGGCCGTTGAGGTTCCAATGCCGGATTATACTCTCATAGACCGTCTTTTTGGTATTGTAGGTTTTCACATATGTGGGGGAACTTGAGCGAGATTAGGAGGGGGACATGTGTAGAGTGGTGGATGAACAATGGATAAAGGATTGGGATTGATAAGGTTAGGGTTGTTTTCTGGGGAAGATGAGAGGTATTCAGAAAACGTGGTATCAGAGGAAATATGTGGTGGAGTTGGTCGTGGTGGTGGAGATGGCGAGCGTTGTATTGAGTCAGATGATGGGGATGATGAGGATGGCGACCAAAGATAGGCATTCTTTCTTGCAGATTGCTTTGTGCACGCCATTGTTTGTGAGTTGATAAATTTTTTGAGTTAGGGACATTTGAGGAGGAAGATGAGAAGTTGTGAACATTGCTTCCTGTTTTTGAGGAAAAAGGAAGATGGAGTGGTTTGGATGTCACTCATAATTTCTAATTTGAGGAGAAAGAAGCAATGATTATTTTGAACCTTGGGAAGGAGGAGAGATTTTGGGGGCGGGAATGCTTTGTGTTAGTTCTCTTTTGCAGACAAAAAGACACATATATTAAATGTCAAGATTTCCCTTTTTGGTTTGAGAGGGAAAGTGATGACACAGAGGAGAATGTTGGTTGAAAAACGGAGACTGATGTCTGGAGAAACGGAGATTGATAAACATTCTTCGTTTTCTGCATAAGCAGATTTTAACCAGAATTTTCAGGATTTTTCGTAATTTTCTGTTTCTCTTTGATCAAATTGAAACTATCTTCAATAAGAGGCTTTGTAAAGATGTCAACAAGTTGATTTTTAGTATCAACAAAGATTAATTCGATATCTTTCTTATTGACATGATCACAAATAAAATGATGCTTAATTTGAATATGTTTTGATCTAGAGTGTTGTATTGGATTTTTAGACAAATTTATTGCACTAATGTTATCACAGTTAATTAGAATGATGGAATAACTTACTGAGTAGTCTTCGATTTGATTTTTATTCCAAAGAACTTGTGAGCAACAGTTTGTTGCTGAGACATATTCAGCTTCAGTGGTTGATAAAGCTATTGTGTTTTGTTTTCTGCAAGACCAGTTTATCAATGCTTCACCTAAGAACTGACATGCTCCATTTGTGCTTTTTCTTTCGATTTTGTCTCCAGCATAATCAGCATCACAATACGCTATAAGATCAAAATGCGAAACTTTTCTATATCAAAGACCAAGATTAGTGGTTCCAACAAGACATCTAAAAATTCGTTTTACTGTTGTTAAATGAGTTTCTTTTGGAGCTGATTGAAAACGAGCGCAAAGTCCTACTGCAAATACTATATCAGGCCTACTGGCAGTTAAGTAGAGCAAATAGCCAATCATTCCTCGATATTCTTTTTCAGGAACAAATTTACCATTTTCATCTTTTTCTAAAGAAGATGATGGATGCATGGGAGTAGACATGATATTTGATTTATTCATTTTGTATTTGACCAACAGATCTTTAATGTATTTTTCTTGACATATGAAAATACCGTTTTCATATTGTTTAATTTGTAATCCAAGAAAATACCTTAATTCTCCCACCATGCTCATTTCAAATTCACTTTGCATAAGTTTTGAAAATCCTTCACACATTTTTTCATTTGTTGATCCAAAAATGATATCATCAACATATACTTGAACAATAAGTAAATCATTCTTCTATGCTTTCTTAAATAATGTGGTGTCAATTTTTCCTCTTTAAAATCCATTTTTGATTAAGAATGAACTTAACCGTTCATACCAAGCTCTTGGTGCTTGTTTTAAACCATATAGAGCTTTGGTAAGTTTGAAAACTTGATTTGGTTATGATTGATTTTCAAATCCTGGAGGTTGTTTCACATAGACTTGTTCATTTAAGAATCCATTTAAAAATGCACTTTTAACATCCATTTGAAACAATTTAATAAGCTTATGGGATGCATATGCAAGGAGTATACGAATAGCTTCTAACCTTGCAACCGAAGCAAAGGTTTCATCATAATCTATACCTTCTTGTTGATTGTATCCTTGAGCAACTAATCTTGCTTTGTTCCTGATAACCTTACCTTCTTCATCTAGTTTATTTCTGAAAACCCATCGTGTACCAATGATTGTTTGATCTAGTGGATCAGGTACCAGTGTCCAGACTTCGTTTTTCTCTAACTGCAGTCGTTCTTCCTTCATAGCATCTATCCAAGATTGATCAATTATGGCTTCCTTAATTGATTTTGGTTCAATCTAGGATGTCATTGCCATGTTGTTTTCATCATTCTTGAATGATTTTCTTGTTCGAATCCCATCAGTCGTGTCTCCAATGATTTGTGTTTGAGGATGATCTTCAATTGTTCTCCAGCTTTTTGGTGGAGAATGAAATGGAGATTGTTTATCAATCTCTATTTTTTGCAGACTGTCTTGCTGCTGTAAATCAGTTTGAGTTTCTTCTTCCTCATCCTTTTTAATTTACTTATATCAAAATCATCAAACTCGTTAAATAATATGTGCATAATAATTTCTACAACATTAGTTCTTAGATTAAATACTCTATATCCTTTAGAATCAGTCGAGTAACCAAGAAAAATTGCTTTATCGGATTTTGCATCAAATTTTCCAATGATATACTTGTTGTTCAAAATATAACAATAACAACCAAAAATATGAAAGTATGAAATGTTTGGTTTTCTACTTTTCCAAATTTCATATGGGGTTTTGTATACGATTTTTCTTATGGATACACAGTTTAAGATATAACAAGACGTGTTTATGGCTTTAGCCCAAAAATACCTTTCAACATTAGACTCTTCCAAGATTGTTCTTGCCATTTCTTGTAATGTTCTATTTTTCCGTTCAACAACTCCATTTTGTTGTGGAGTTCTTGCACATGATAGATTATGAGAAATACCAAGTTCATCAAAGAAGATTTTAAAAGAAGCATTTAAGAATTCTCCTCCATGATCACTTCTTACAGAAATGATGTTGGATTCTTTTTCATTTTGTACCTTTTTGCAAAATATTTTAAATGCGTCAAATGCATCGTCTTTTTGTTTTAAAAATAACACCCAAGTGAATCTTGAGAAATCATGAACAATAACAAAACCATATTGCATTCCTCCTAGACTTGTTGTTTTGATTGGCCCAAAAAGATCTATATGAAGTAGTTCAAGAGTTCTGTTTGTGGTTACAAAATCTTTTGAATGAAAACTACTCTTGACTTGCTTTCCTTTTGCACATGCTTCACATATTTTATCTTTATTAAAATAAAGTTTGAGTAATCCTCTAACAAGATCTAACTTTGAGATTTTTGAAATTCTTTTCATATTAATATGTCCAGCTCTTTTATGCCATATCCATTTATCTTTATTGATTGACATAAAACATGATTCATCAGGTAATTCTTCAAGATATAATACATATAAATTTTTCTTTCTATTTCCAGAAAACAAAGTTTCTCCAGTTTCAGTTTTTCTGATTTCACATACCTTTGGTTTGAAAATAACTTCACATCCATTGTCACATAACTGACTTATGCTTAAAAGATTGTGTTTTGATCCTTCAACATATTGGACATTAGTTATCTGAGCAGAGTTTGTCTTACCAATAGTTCCTTTACCTTTAATCTGAGATTGATTGTTGTTTCCAAAAGTAGTTGATCCTCCATCCTTCTTGATGAATGTCATAAAGCAGTTTTTATCTCTTGTCATGTGTCTTGAACAACCACTGTCCAAGAACCAATGCTTTCTCTTTATATTTGGAAATCCAACCTGCATAAGATGTTATCTCAGCCTTAGGTACCTACTTTGTTTTGAGTCCTTGATAGTTAGTTTTGAAAATTTCTTTCTTCTTAAGATAGCACATCATTTTTTCATGACCGGTTTTGAAGCAAAATGAACATTTAGTTGTTGATTTTGGATTTGACTTGATAATCTGGGTTTCAAAAGGTTTTAAACTTGATTTTGAGGTAGTTCCAGATCGTTCTCCTTTTTCCCGATTTTCTGGAGAAAGTTCTGATTTCGTTTTGGAATGTTCTCCGTTTTGAGAGCAGCCTGAAAAATGTTCTCCTTTTTGCTGATTTTTCAACAATGGTTTAGCAGAATGATCTTCTCTTTTAATCAACTACCATGATTTTCTGGAAAGTTTCAGTGGCTTTAATGAAATTTAACAAATCAGATTTAAGAAGTTCATTTTCAGTTTTAAGGAGAACGTTTTCTATTTTCTTTGCAGAACGTTGTTGACCTTCTAGTTTTTCAAAATTTTGTTTCTGTGTTTTTTTTAATTCTTGAATGATATTTTTGAGAACATTATTCCTAGCTTGACTCTTTTCTTTTTCTTCTTTTTCTTTATGAAATTTTTCTCTCAAGGAGCTAAATTTTTGAATCAGATTTGAATCATTTAACAAGTTATCAAATTATTTTTCCATTTGTTCACATAAATAACATGGTTCAGGATTTATTACCTCATCTTCTTCTGTTTTTGCCATAAAGCATATGCTAGCTTCCTCACCTTCTTCAGTTTCTGATTCTTCTGAATCATCCCATGTTGCCATCATTGATTTCTTTTTTAAAGGAAATCGCTTTGGTGGATTCTTGTTTAAGGGGCATTCTGCTTTGTAATGTCCTAATTTATTACATCCAAAACATGTGACTTGGCTTTTGTCTACTTCTGTTTTGGGATTTTTTTTTTTGAAATCCCTTTTTGATTTGATCTCTTCTTCTCATCATTCTCTGTATTATTCTGGTGAGAAGAGCAATTTCATCAGCATCTTATTATTCAGTTTCTTCTGGTTCTTCCTCTATTTGTACTGTGATGTTTTCTTGAGATAATTTTAGTGCTATTGCCTTTCCTTTCTTGGTTGGTTTGTGTTCTTGTAGAAGTACTTCATGTGCTCTTAAGGTTCCAATTAATTCTTCCAGGGAAAGTGATTCAAGTTTCTTGGCTTGGCTTATGGCTGTTACCATTGGTCTCCATATGATCGGAAGACACCTCACAATTTTTCTTACTCTTTCTTGAACTGTGTATGCTTTTCCAAGAGAACGCATTTCATTTACTATTGTTGTGAACCTTGAGTACATTTCATCAATAGTTTCTCCTTCTTGCATTTCGAATAGTTCGAATTTCCTTATGCTAATGTTTGTCCTTGTTTCTTTGACATGGCTTGTTCCTTCATGATGAGTTTGTTGTGTATCCCATACTTCTTTTGCAGTTGTGCATTCATATACTCTTTCACTCTCTTCCCTGCTTAAGGCACATGATAAGAATCATTGAGCTTTAGAGTTTAGAAGTACCTTAGTTTTATCATCAGCTGTCCAGTCTGCTTCTTTCTTTGCAGCAGAAGTTGAGTCATCTTGATCAACTCTTGGTATGAAATATCCATGTGTAATGATGCTCGATATCCTTCTATCTTGAGATTTCAGAAATAGCTGCATTTTGTTTTTCTAGAAATAATAATCAGATCCATCAAAATATGGTGGTCTTTTTGAAGATCCTCCTTCAACAATGTATTTGGCATTTGGCATATTTTCTTCTAGATCTTTTCTCTAGCACTTGTTAGGTGTTTTTAATTTTTCTAGAGACCGAGATCTGATACCAATTGAAGTAACAATGTCAATTTACAAGGAAAGGTGGGTTTGAATTGTAAATTCCTGAAAAAATCTCAAGTTTTAACTCAAGAATGATCTTGGTAAAGAAAACAGAAAACGGACACGTTCTTGGTTTTTTCCAAAAAACGGAGAACGTTCTTGGTTTTTTCCAAAAAACGGAGAACTTTCTTGATTAGCTTAAAAAAAAAAATTAGTTTATGTTTTACCTCAGTTAACCAAACAAGCTTAATAAATAAAGAGATAAGAGAAAGAATACCACACAAAGATATATCCTGGTTTACCCAACTCGGGCTACGTCTAGTCCTCACAAATGTGAGATTATCCACTAAGTGTTCAAAACAAAGAACCTTCTTGGTTTTACAGCACCTAGCTTAGATCAACCTTGATCTGTTACAAGCTCTATTTCTTTCCACCTAGAAAGTAAATTAATCAACTATCGATCTTGATAAGATTCGTTACAATCTATTCAAACTATACTTAAACTCTTATAGTTTGAGTTTTACAATAATGATGAGATTGTTTTGATAAAATCTGAGATGTATCAACTCTTGTTTGAGATTTGATTCTTTACAAAGAATTTAGTAGTAATAACACAGTGTGATATAAGAGTTCAGGACTGATTCTTCTTTGTGAAAATGAGAATTCCAGGTAAGTGAATGTGAATGATTTATGGGACTTGATAGCACTTGAACTTCTGCATTTTTACTAGACATTGGCATTCCTTTTATAGGCGTTTTGGAGCATTTAATAAATGTCAAAAGAGCTGTTGGTAGCACTCTGTCAGTTTTGACAAAAACCAATATATAAGATTGAAAATAATCCAGCCTTTGAATATTTTGAATCTGGTTTGATTGAAGTTGTTATAGACTTCTTTGATCAGTTTGCCTTTAGTTTAATGATCCTTAGAAGCTTCTCATTTAATCATTGATGTTACAGCTTCGATTTGGAGCCTTGAATCTGTTTAAAAAAGTTTGTTGAATGATTAAAAAATTATGCCGAAGTAAGGAGATCAATGTTGTAATTCTGCAGAAACGGAGATTGATTATCAATCTGGTTTTGATAGTTTGAACTTTCTAGAGATTTATGATCAATCTGGAGATTCAGTTTTGATCATTTTGGATGTCTTCCTAATATCTTGTATAGATCGAGATTGATTCAACTTTCTTGACAGTTTAGTTGAAGAAGATTCAGACTGTTTCAACTGGCTTGATTCGATACCTTTTATCTTAATGACTCGAAAGCCTTTTGTGGCTGAAATGGATCCTACTTGTTCCTTGCCATGTATTGATGAACTTAGTATAAAATTCAGAGGCAAAAATTTTCGTTGAATTAGTGGAGATTGATTGGTCAAGTGGTTGTGATGATCACTCTTGAACTTGGAGATCATTCTTCATTTTGTCCAGAATATTCTTGTTTCTTTGTCTACTTAGTTTTAAACTGTTTTTTTTGCTTTGGTTGATTCCTATCTTTGAATTAATTCACTCAAAAGTACAAGTTAAATTAACATAACATTTTAGAATCATAATTAACATTCTTAGTTAACCTTTGTTTATTTTCATCAAAACTTTAATTTGAGAGTTTGTCTTAACACATATTGCACCAGAGGACCAAGAAAAGACCAAGTTCACTTGCCCTTTCGACACATTTGCCTATAGGAGGATGCACTTTGACCTATGCAATGCTCCTGACACTTTCCAATGCTGCATGATTAGTATTTTCGCTGATTTGATAGAAAATTGTATAGAAGTTTTCATGGAAGATTTTACTGTGTATGGTTCCTCATTTGATGCATGCTTGAACAATTTAGATAGAGTTTTGCATAGATGTATTGAAACTAACCTTGTGTTGAATTATGAAAAATGTCATTTTATGGTTGAACAAGGCATAGCTTTGGGCCATGTGATCTCTAAAAATGCGATAAAAGTGGATTATGCCAAGATTGATGTGATTTCTAATTTGCCTTACCCATCTTGCATTCGCGAGATTCATTCTTTTATTGGCCATGTAGGTTTTTACAGGCGCTTTATCAAGGATTTCAGCAAGATAGCTCTTCTGCTGTCAAATTTGCTGCAAAAAAATGTCAGTGTCACCTTGGATGACAAATGCAATAAGGTGTTTGTTTTCTTAAAGGCATCACTGACCTCTACTCCCATAATTCAGCCACCAATTGGACCCTCCCTTTTGAAATTATGTGTGATGCATCTAACTATGTAGTGGGAGCAGTCCTTGCACAATGGGTTGGTAGGGCTGCCCATGTTATTTATTATGCAAATAGGACTTTAGATTTTGCACAGGCTAATTATACTACCACTGAAAAGGAACTTTTATCTATTATTTTTGTACTTGATAAGTTTTGATCATATTTGCTAGGTTCGAAGGTAGTTGTTTTTACTGACCATGCAACTTTGAAGTTCTTGCTGAAGAAACCAGAAGAAAAACCGAGATTGATCCGATGGATGTTGTTACTCAAATAATTTGATTTAGAGATTAAAGATAAGAGTGGAGCTGAAAATTTGGTGGCATATCATTTGAGCAGAATAGAAATGGATGAGGACCCTATCCATATTTAAGATGACTTCCCTGATGAGAAACTGCTACAGTTGCATGAGGTAACTCATTGGTTTGCTTATTCAGTTAATTATCTAGTTGATATAGTATTTCCTACAGATGCATCCAGAATACAAATACACAAACTTAAAAGTGATGCCCAATATTATGCGTGGGATGATCCATATCTGTGGAAGTTTTTTAGTGATCAGGTGATTAGGCGATGTGTTTCCCGCCATGAGGCTCAATCCATTCTTCAATTTTGTCATGCCTCTCAAGCTGAGGGACATTTTGGTCCTCAACGGACAACAAGAAAAGTCTTAGACTTGGGTTTCTTTTGGCCCATTTTGTTTAAAGATACTTTTGAGACTTACAAAACTTGTGAACAGTGCCAAATAACAGGAACAACAATAACTCGTAGGAGTGAGATGCCTCAACAACCTATGTTTTTTTATGAAGTATTTGATGTGTGGGGCATTGACTTTATGGGCCTTTTTCCTATATCTTCGGGTTTTGTCTACATTTTACTAGTTGTTGATTATGTTTCGAAGTGGGTGGAAGCAATACCCATTATGACTAATGATTCTAAAGTTGTTGCAGGCTTTATTAGATCAAATATTTTTTGCAGGTTTGGAATACCCCGAGCCATCATAAGTGATCAAGGCACTCATTTTTGCAACTGCACCATGGACGCTTTGTATAACACCCTGATTTTTAACAGCGTGAGTGTATTTTTTTTTTCAAAAATCAACTAATGAAATACCAAAGCGTAACACAAACGACAATTGTCATAATTAATTACATCATAATTATAACAAACTGAAATAGTTTTGAGGCGATAAACCAAATATAAAATACCCCGAGGTTATGAGACCTATCAGGCATCGCTCACACCCCTGGGGTATTCTCAGCAGACACATGTACAAGTACTGCTCCAAGAAATACTAATCCCCATGGTCACGTAAAAAAAAAATGGAACATGGACCCACCAAGAGAGAAGTCATCTGACCGTATAAGTATAGTTACAATCATCCCAAAAAGAAATAAGTACAACCACCAAAAGAAAGATATCAAGTCCATATACAACAAAATTAATCTGATCATACTCTAGCAACTACAATAACATGGGTGACCTCCACACACTCCACAAGTCCTGTATGACGCATCATCCATCTTCGAGGTAACCTCATCCTCATCAACATCCACCCACGAGATAGGTGGCTTCGGCGGCGCCGGGACCTCAAAACAGTCTGCTATTTTAGTGACAGTAGGTAAAAAATCATTCACTGGTAGAGGAAGCTCGGACTCGGCCCGCCTAGATGGCCCTACAATCTCTCGCTCCATGGGCATCGACCCGTTATCCTTTCTACCAGTCCCTGGTCCAACTATTGTATCCTCAGCTCCCACAGCGGCCTCTGCCTCCACTCTAACTGAGGAATCCTTCGCATCTTCCCAAGCTCCACTCATCCCAAGCACTAATCCGGAAGGTACTGGATAATCGATCTTCTCGCGAGTGAGTTCAACAAAAAATACTGCCCCAGCTTTCCTACTAGTCCTCACTACCTTCCCCGCATAAGTGGCCCTGCTTGAGATAGGGTCATATACCCAAGCAGTCGGCGAGTCTCGATCAAGGAAGTCTAACAACGTCTCCACCGTCAAGGTAACAGTCAATGAACTCTAGTATCATCTAAGGGAAAATCCCAAATTTCCACAATAATTGTAAATGGTCACCAACCGAAATTAACAAATAACACTTAGCAAAATTCTTATATTTTCAAATGCTCAAAAGAACCTTTCGTCTTAGCATACTCCTCGAAAGGGTTTTCATATGTCCAAAAATGCATAAACAATGTTGAAAAAATGAAGTTTTAACAAATTGCACTATCGTAGCCGAATACAACAGAGAAAATGCAGATTTTCAGTTCTAAAATAGCTCTACATCAATCAATACTTCAAACATTAATATTATCAATTATGAACACATAATTAACACCAAATTAATCTCCACAAATTCACACCTCAATCACACATCGAATATTCATGAAATCAATGATGAACACATAATTGCATCAAAACTTAATCAACCCAACTTTACACCTCAAAGCAATTACGACAAATCACAACAACAACCGAATATGTATATACAATCATCATAGTATAACAAACATAACTCACATGCCAAACACTCTAATGCAATGCGTATATTCTAAAATGCATGATTCCATAATTCCAAACCAAAACCCTCCTCGAAGGGCGCAAATCATAATTGTACAGCCTCTCACACACCAGTACTAATTACCAAGGTGCAATCTCTCGCGGATCAGCACGATTTACTAGCGTGCAGTCTCTCACAAACCAGCACGACATACAAAAGTGCAGTTGCTCACAAACCAGCAGAATTTACTAGCGTGCAGTCTCTCACAGACCAGCACGACATACAAGAGTGCAGTCGCTCACAGACCAGCACGATTTTCTAGATTGCAATCACTCACAGATCAACACATTCTAGAGTGCAATCTCTCATAGATCATCACGACGCGACAATCCCCGGAAGGATAAGATGAACCACAACAAGAAAACAAGCATTTTGTGAGGGCTTTTGCCCTCACAAAGGGGTATAATCAGCCACAAAGGTGGCTTTTGTGAGGGCTTTTGGCAGCCACAAAGAAGCTGGTCACAAAATTTTGTGAGGGCTTTTGCAGCCACAAAGTGCCAGAAACAGGTTAGCATTTGTGAGGGCTTTTGCAGCCACAAAAGACAGGCATTTGTGAGGGCTTTTGCAGCCACAAAAGTCTGCCTTTGTGAGGGCTTAGGCCGCCACAAAG
>NC_021165.2:36994576-37027806 GCF_000331145.2 Cicer arietinum
AATTGCTTTATTTTTCAAAAGCATTATATATAAATTTTGACATATTTATATGTCAATTAGGGGAGCATGCATCTGCACACAATATAATATATTATTACCAATACAATAAATATATATAAACCGAAATAAAATTTTAAATTATATATATATATGTATATATATCAATACTATCAAAAAATATCAATACTAACAAAAAAATAAACATTATATATATATATATATATTAATTTGCAAACAATATAATAAATTACAAACAATATAATAAAATATCAATACTTATAACAAAAAATAATAATTAATATCATAAATTTTAATAATGTTTTTTTAAAATCAATAACTTTGATACAAACCTATATAAAATTTTAAATGATGTTTTTTTAAAAATCAAGACTAATAATCAAGACTTATTTATAACAAAAAATAATAATATCATCAATTTTAATAATGTTTTTTTAAATAATAATTATATTAAAACCAATATATTTTAACCGTGGTTTGAAACTTTAATTTATCATATATTAATATGTAAACAACATCATTCCTATTTTTTTTTTAAATAAATTTATAAAACTAATCTAAATATAAATATTACTAATCTATATTTTAAAAATAATATATATATTTACTAATCTAAATTTAAAATATATAAAATACTAACTTGATGCCGAGTAGCGTCTGACTTCAAGCTTTCACTCACGTACGATATGCTTGCAAGTCTTCGAAATAATTAACAAGCACTGTAAAAATAAAAATCAATAACATTAATTAGTTATATCAAATTAAAAAATAAAATTATAAAACTACATATATAATATAATTTATACTTACCAAATTTAAATGAAGCTTAAGAGTAATTTTGTGTAGAGAGAAGGAGGAGAGAATGGTTAGAATGAGGTTTTAGAGAGAAGTTGGATGTGAAAAAATGAAGGAGGGGAGAAAAATATATATAGGGTCACGTTGAGCATTTGTGGCGGCCTTTGCCGCCAGAAAATCAAACGGTACAATCCATTTGTGACGGCCTAAGCGGCCACAAACGCCAGTTGTATTGGGCCTCCTTTGTGGCGGCCTTTGCAGCCACAAATGCCACTGGTCCCGTGTGCCTTTGTGACGGATTTGGCCCTCACAAAATTGATTTTTTGTGGCTGTAAAAGCCCTCACAAAATCCTTAAATATTTAACTTGATTTTGTGGCTGCCTAAGCCCTCACAAAATCACAACATTGTGATTTTGTGAGGGCTTAGGCAGCCACAAAATCAAGTTAAATATTTAAAAATTTGTGAGGGCTTTTTCAGCCATAAATAAAGACCAATTTCAATTTTGACATTTGTGAGGGCTTTTTCGGTCACTAATTTGTGAGGGCTTTATTCGGCCACAAAATATTTATAAAGTTGGCCACAAAATGGTGTTTTTCTTGTAGTGAACCAACTATTCACATGGCATCATCCTGTGGCCCCTCATGGTCACCAATATCACCATGGCCCCATCGCGGTCACCATGTACTATGAAATGCATGAGCATACTCTAACTCTTTTCACACTAATGATTTTTCAAATACAACACAGAGCATACTCAGACATATTTATTCACACCAATTTCAATTCCCACAAACACACATAAATCACATTTCTAAATTCAATCCACACATAAATTGAATTAAATTCATTTTCCACCAACCCACACATAAATTTTTTCTCAAAAATTCATGATATTAAAACACGAGTCACTATAATTTTGAAACATTAATCACCCATGTTCAATCTCCAAAAGAATCAGCTTTAATTATGTCAATGACTAAAATATGTTTGTGTGCAGTGCTGCTATGATAAACCAAACAAAGAAATCGCTATTAGCTATAATAGTGAAGTCAAGAAAGTATATCGTTTCCAACACACACAAAAACCAGCAAATTGGTCAACACAATAGTCCGACAAATGCACCAAGAATGCAACAAATGCACCAAAAATGCAACAAAGTAGTACATTTAATATTTCTATTTGCTTCTAGCATCAAACACTTAATTGATTTTCAACACAAAGTATTATAGAAAGCATCAAACACTTAATTTGATAGGCCAACACAAAATTCAATATTTCTATTCTATAGAGAAAGCATCAAACACTACCAAAGTTTAATATAATTAATTGGTTTTCAATCTTATAACATGTAGACATTTGAAACTTATGGCAGAGCCTTGAAATCACACTTGGGACTCCTTAATCAATCATACAATTTGAATTACTCCAATAATATCACTATTCCTAATTTTTCTAAACTCATATAAATCACATCTCCAAAAAAATTCATAATAATCGTTATGAACCCATAAATCACACCAACCGTAAATCACCACAAACCACATTAATATATCAGAGTTCTCCCCACCGCTAACTCGGTGCCAACGGTCTCGATTCCTTTTCGAGACTCAAGGAACTAACTACATAAACATGAATATTTATAACAATTTGTTCACAATAAAACTAATCCCAACACAACAAAATTCCCAAAATTAAATATTTCTCACACACCAAACTTTTAAAATCAAATAATCTATATTATTTACTTAAACTAAATAAAACAAATATTGTCCAAATTTCACATTCACATACTCGACTATTAAAGCACCGAAATATTTGAGTTAATAAAATACTATAAACTTTTTTTCTTTTTAAACTCAATCAAAGAGTAATTAAAAGAGTAACATTTTAAACTCTAATCATTTTTAATTTCAATCTATCTTTTTGCTCAAACTCTTTAACTTAGTTAAAATTTGAATCTAGATATTTCATAAAATTACCATTTCATCCATCACTTCCCAAACCACTTTTTGTTAAAAATATAAACTCTCGTCGCAACTCAGTTGACATATACAATTTTCAGCAACCCAAGGTATTTTTAACAAAACTGCTCGGTATTAAATTCTTCGTAACGTAAATAAATAAAACTATTGCTCGACGAATAATTTAATCGGGGATCCAAAAATACTTTTGGCATTAAATTCATAAAATACCAAAATATAATAATTTTGCTAAAATGCCTCAGAGTTCAACACTAAAATACCCTAAAATTATATAATTTAGGATTTAAAAACTATGGGTCTTACATTACTGCCCCCCTAAAATTAGTTTCGTCGTCGAAACTACGCATCGATAAACAACTCAAGGTGTTGTTCCTTCATCTTGCTCTCTAATTCCCAAGTCGCATCTCCAGTAGTTGGGTTCTAAATTACCTTGACCAAGGAAACATCCTTGTTCCTTAATCGCTTAATCTTCCTATCATCAATTCTTACAGGTAATATTTCGAATGACGAGTTATCCTTCAGTTGAATTGTGTCTGATTCGATCACATGTGAAGGATCTTTAAGGTATTTCCTTAACTGTGACACATGAAATACATCGTGAATTTCAGACAGTATCAGAGGCAACGCAATCCGATAAGCAACAAGTCCAATTCGTGTAGAAATCTGATATGGTCCAATGAACTTCGGAGTCAATTTCTTCGATTTCATAGCTCTGCCAACTCCAGTAGTAGGCGTGACTCTCAGAAACACATGATCCCCTTGCTCGAATTCCAAAAGTCTGCGTCATTTGTCCGCATAACTCCTCTGACGATCCTGTGAGACCTTCATTTTCTCTTTTATCTTCTTGACCTTATCTGTAGTCTGTTTCACCATCTCAGGTCCTACAATCATACTTTCACCGTCCTTATACCATCACAAAGGCGTTTGACACTTCCGTCCATATAGAGCCTCATATGGTGCCATTCCAATATTTGTGTGGAAACTATTGTTGTAGGTAAACTCAACCAACGGAAGTACATCATCTCAACTTCCTCTATCATCTAATACACATGCTCTCAATAGGTATTCCAAGGACTGATTTGTCCTCTCAGTCTGTCCATCCGTTTATGGATGGTAAGCTGAACTCAATCTTAGTTCCGTTCTCAACACTTCATGCAATGCTCCCCAAAAGTGCGACGTGAATTTCGGGTCACAGTCTGATACAATACTCAACGGTACAACGTGTAATCTCACAATCTCAGCAATGTAGATCTCTGTTAGCTTACCTACCTTATAGATGGTCTTTACTGGTAAAAAGTGTGCGGATTTAGTCAATTGATCCACTATCACCCATATAGAATCATTATTTCTCCTTGTTTTCGGCAATCTAGTTATAAAGTCCATGGAAATGCTGTCCCACTTCCACTCAGGTATATCTAAAGGTTGCAACATTCCAGCAGGTCATTGATGTTCCACTTTCACTTTCTGACAAGTTAAACAAGTTGATACATACTCCGCTACATGTCTCTTCTTTCCTGGCCACCAATAATTCTGCCTAAATCCTGATACATCTTTGTTGTTCCAGGATGAATACTCAAGTTACTCTTATGAGCCTCTCCTAAAATTGTTTTTCTCATATCTGCAATTTCTGGGACACAAATCCTACCATTACATCTCAAAATATTCGATCTTAAACTCAGTGTTCTTCCCTTGCACTATTAGATTCCTCTTTTCTTGAATTAATGTGTCATCTTGAAAATTCGCAATGTCTTCAAGTAGTCCACTCAAAATCTTAATCATTCCGAATTTCAAAATTCCCGGTGCAAACTCTACATTCAACTTAGGTCCCTAAAAGCTTCCCACAACTCTTGTTGTCTATCCATCACTGTTGAAGATACCGATACACTTCTTCTACTCAGCGCATCAGCCATTACATTGGCCTTCCCAGGGTGGTACTGCAGTGTGAAATCAAAATCCTTGAGAGTCTCCATCCATCTCCTCTAACGCATGTTCAATTCCTTCTGATCAAACAAATATTTCAAACTTTTATGGTCATTGAACACTGTGAATGTGCATCCATATAAATAGTGCCTCCAGATCTTCAATGCAAAAACTACAGCAGCAAGCTCTAAATCATGAGTAAGATAGTTCCTTTCATGAATCTTCAATTGTCTTGAGGCGTAAGCTACAACTTTCTTGTGTTGCATCAGAACACATCCCAAACCTTGGTGAGATGCATCACAGTAAACTTCATATGGTTCTTCTGGTTGTGGTAATACCAATACTGGTGAGGTTGTCAACTTTGTCTTCAGTAACTGAAATTTTTTTCTCACACTTCTCTATCCATGCAAACGGTTGATCTTTTCTAGTAAGTTGTGTCAACGAAGCTACAATCTTCGCAAAACCTTCAATAAACCTCCTATAGTATCCTGCCTGTCCTACAAAACTTCGTATATCAGTGACGGTCTGAGGCTGTTTCCAAGCAAGAACTGTCTCAATCTTTGCCGGATCCACAACGATTCCTTCCTTGGTTATCACATGTCCCAAGAAATTTACTTTCTCTAGCCAAAACTCACACTTCGATAAATTGGCATACAATTGCTTCTCGAGTAAAATTTCAAGAACTTTGCGCAAATGCTCTTCCTTAATCCTTGAATAAATCAAAATATCATCAATGAACACGACAACAAATTTATCTAGAAATGGACTAAAAATTTTGTTCATGTAGTCCATAAAAATTGCTAGTGCACTGGTAACTCCAAATGGCATAACAAGATATTCATAATGTCCATAACGAGTTCTGAAAGCAGTTTTCTGAACATCTCCTTCTCTCACTCGAATTTGATGGTAACCTGAATTCAATTCAATCTTCGAAAATATCGCGGCTCCTCTCCATTGATCCATCAAATCATCGATATGTGGTAAAGGATAACGATTCTTAATAGTCGCCTTATTAAGTTGTCGATAATCCACACATAAGCGTGAGCTTCCGTCCTTCTTCTTAACTAGAAACACCGAAGCTCTCCATGGTGATACACTTGGCCTAATAAATTTCTTCTCCAACAAATCTTCAATTTGGCCTTTGTGCTCATTTAATTCCAATGGTGACATTCGATACGGTGCAATTGAAATTGGTCCAGTTCCTTGGTGCAAATCAATGAAGAACTCCACTTCTCTTACTGGAGGTAACCCTGGAATTTCCGTTGGAAATACGTCCTGGTACTCCTTTACAAGCACTACATCTTCTATGTTCACATTCACCTTTGCATCCACGTTGGCCAAAGACAGAAACTCATGAGTTCCTTCTCTTAGTGACACTCTGAGTTTGTTAGCAGCTAGATACTTAACAACTCCTGTTTCGGGGAAAAGAACCAGTTTGCGAGCACAATCCAAGATCACATAATGATACGACATCCAATCCATACCGAGAATGACCTCGAGTGATTGTAAAGGTAAACAAATCAAATTAATCAAGAAATTCCTATTCTGGATAGTTACTTGACAATGTAAACATGTAGAATTTACTGTCAAAGTCTTAGCCGGTGTAGAAACAACCAAATCAAAAGGTAGAGACGACATAGACAACTTCAAACGATTCACACAATCCATAGCAATGAAGGAATAGGTTGCCCTCAAATCAAAAAGTATAATTAGAGTGTTACCTGCAATCTCACAATCACGTTGAATCAGATTGCTAGATGGATTTCCAGCTTCAGCACCCACGCAATAAACGCGTCCTCTAGCTGTAGGAAGAGTAGCCATAGTTGCATTCACTATTGGTTCCACCTTCGGAGCTCTGCAATCCATTGCAATGTGCCCTAGCTTCTAGAAATTGTAACAAATTGGATTGTTAGAGGTACAAGCAGTAGCATAATGTCCCTCTTTTCCACATCGAAAACATTGAATCACTTGCCCCAATTGTCTTCCAAAGTTCTGGTTCCCTGGGTGATTCTGACTCCTGTTGTTGTTCTGTGGGCGGTTATATGGCTTAACAACTTGTTTTCCTTTGTTGTTCTGATGGTTCATTCGACTACGCCCCCGGAACTAAAGTTCCTTCCTCGGTTGGCTCTCTTGTTCTTCATGTCCTCAACTTCTCTACATTTCTCCACTAAGACTTGGAAACTTTGAATTCCCAATGACAGGACGAAGTCTTGAATCTCATACTTCAGTCTGTTTTGGAAACGGTGACACATAAATTGTTCATCAACCTCTTCAGGAAAAACCTAAAATGCCTTGACAATGACTCAAACTTAGCAGCGTACTCACCCACTGTCATATTTCCCTGGTAGAGTTTAAGAAAATCATCCCCCAACTTAGTCCTGGTACTCATCGAGAAGTATTTGTGTAAGAACTTCTTTTTGAACGACTCCCAATTCACCTCCTCATGAGTTGATCCCATTACAAGCCTGGTACTTCTCCACCAATATTTGGCATCCCCTAGTAGCAGATACGTAGCATAGTTAACCTTCACCCTTGTCTGACAATTAATCATTTCGAAGATCTTTTCCACTTCTTGAATCCATTGATCAGTTTTTTCCGGGCTCTCATCACCCTTGAACTTTGGAGGATTGTAACGCAAAAAATCTTCCAATCCCCTAGATTCAGCAGCACAGATCTCTCTTTTCCTCTTCTCAAGATCTCGCAAAGTGCAAAAGAAACCAGCCATATTATTCATTGCTTCAGCCATTTGATCGTCCCTGTTGATGTTGACTCTTGCAGCGTCGTTCCTTCTTGGAGGCATTGTTTCCTATAAAACCAACATCAAGAAGAAATCTTAAAACCTCTTAGAAAAATTCCAAATGACAGCTTTCGACTTCATCAACACATAACAAATTACACAATACTTGACAACTCAAACAACTTACCTCGACGCATGATCAGATAACGACTCCTAACCTACAGGTCAACCTACAATCTAACCAAAGCTCTGATACCACAATGTAACACCCCGATTTTTAACAGCGTGAATGTATTTTTTTTCTTTAAAAAATCAACTAATGAAATACCAAAGCGTAACACAAACGAAAATTGTCATAATTAATTACATCATCATTATAACAAACTGAAATAGTTTTGAGGCGATAAACCAAAATATCCAAATATAAAATACGCCGGGGCTATGAGACCTATCAGGCATCGCTCATACCCCTGGGGTATTCTCAGCAGACACATGTACAAGTACTGCTCCAAGAAATACTAATCCCCCATGGTCACGTCAAAAAAAAATGGAACATGGACCCACTAAGATAGAAGTCATTTGACCGTATAAGTATAGTTGCAGTCATCCCAAAAGGAAATAAGTACAACCACCAAAAGAAAGATATCAAGTCCCTATACAACAAAACTAATCTGATCATACTCTAGCAACAACAATAACATGGGTGACCTCCATACACTCCACAAGTCCCGTATGACGCATCATCCATCTTCGAAGTAACCTCATCCTCATCAACATCCATAGATGGATCACTCTGTTCAAAAGTCAGATCCACCCACGAGATAGGTGGCTTCGGCGGCGCCGGGACCTCAAAACAGTCTGCTACTTTAGTGACAGTTGGTAAAAAATCATTCACTGGTAGAGGAAACTCAGACTCGGCCCACCTAGATGATTGGGAAGGCATGCCACCTCCCTGTGGAAATAGAGCACCTTGCTAATTGGACGGTTAAGAGTTGTAACCTTGAGATGGAGAAAGTAGGTTTGGAGTGAAAGCTTCAATTGTATCAACTTGAAGAGCTTAGACTTGAAGCTTATGAGAACTATTGGATCTGTAAGGAGAGAAAGCTTCATGATAAGATGATTTCTATGAATGAATTTTCCATTGGCCAAAAAGTTTTATTGTTCAACTCCCATCTGAAAATTATGGTTGGGAAACTTCGATCCAAGTGGATTGGCCCTTTTGTTATTACTAACATTTTTCCTCAAGCTATTCCACGAGAACTCTGTGCTTGAATATGCTACCACAGAAGAACTCTCCTTGGAAAACGCCACCTACACTGAAGCTTGAACAAGAAGCTCTCTTACATTACTCTTATTTTATACTTGTTACTTTAATTGAGGACAATGTGTAATTTAAGTGTGGGCGTATTATTTAGAATTTTATACATTATATTTCAAAAAAAAAAAAAAAAGACATTGCATTGCATGCTTTTTCATCAGATTTTATGGTTGTAAATGTTGTGAGTTTGTTTGGAATGACATGATTGAATAGTACGTTTGCATTCTTGATAAAATAAATTGGATTAAAATGCTAAATTGTGTATCATTTGTGATAAGTCATTAACTTTTGTGATATTTTTTAGCCTTATTATGAATGAAATACATTTTTCCATCTTTTTTTCTTGTGTGTTTTCTCACTCATGATTGCTATTTACGCTAGAACTTGACTTGACTCTTGTCCGCATGCATATATTGAAATGATCTAGGCATTTGTTTCTTGTTAAGCTACTAGCCAAATAAGCCTACCCTACAATTATCCATTTGTTTAATCCCCTTTAAGCCTAATTATCTCATTCTTTATTATACAGCTCATTACAAGCCCAAAAGTGAAAAACAATGAATTGACCCAATCTTGGGAGATAAAAAAGTCTTCCCTTAAATAAGTGTGAGGGTGCTCAACTTGTTTGTTTAAATTTGAGGGTTATATAAGAAAAAAAACAGAATATATATATATATATATATATATATATATATATATTTTTAATTGTGGGTTATATAAAAAAAAAAACAGAATATATATATATATATATATATATATATATATATATATATATATGCGGAAAATGGTTGTGAGCAAAGAGAGTGTGAGAATAAAAGTCAATGATATTTTGTTGAGTTACTTCTTAATGTTTCTCTCTCTTTACCACTACTCCTTTATCCTCTTTGATTTTCAGCTTTAATCTCCTTAAGATTATCTCACCCTTACCTTGGCCACGTTACAACCTGAATAAAGATCTTTTGATCATTATGTGCATGTGTTTCAAATAAGATGTTAGAGGCTTGTCAAGCCATTGGTAGTGCTAGCTTTCATGACGTGCTTTGAGTGTAAACAGTAGCCCAAACACTTTGAGAGAACTTTATATCCAAGGAGGACTCTATCGCCTATGATGTATTCTTTAGTTAACTTGTCATCTGCTTTGTCTTGGTTGTGATAAAAAAAACTATTCATGATTGTCTTAAGCTAGAAATATTTTTTTTTTCTCTCACCACTTTGCATTCATGAGAATATTTGGAATCGCATGCATTGCTTTGCTCGGAGTGCAAAAGCTTAAGTGTGGGGGAATTTGACCATAGCATTTGGGCATATTTCTAGCTTTTTAGTTTGGTATTTTAAAAGCTCTTTATAGCTTAGAATAATTTGTTAGCTTGTTTTTGAACTTTGGGTTGAAATTGAATTATAATTTTATTATTTGTATTTTGTCTCGCTCGCTTTAAGACCATAACTTGAGCTCTGAATATCGGATTGGCGCATACGAGCAGGCGTTGGAAAGCTAAAAATCAGACCTACAACTTTTGTGTTGGAATAAAAGCCCAATGCTGAACTTTATGGGACCTAAATTGCAGATTTTGTAATCTAGACTTTTGTAATAATTTTAAATAGCGGGTCACTTGTTTTTAAACCCTAAAGCCCAATATTGAGTACTATATATTGGGAGTTTTGTTTCTTTTCTAAGGGATGAAATTTTAGGATTCAGATTGATACAAAAAATAAACACTATTTATTTTAATTTCATGGAAAGCTAATTTTATAAGATTAATCCACGAGTTCAGAGTTTCACCAACACCTTGAGATTCAGGTTACACTGTCAATTTTGCTTCATGATTCTATCTCTGTTTATTTGATTATATTGATATTCTGATTGCTTAAATTGAATTTCAATAGGATCGATTAAATTCATTTGACGAAATTTGGTTTTGGTTTCTAATTTAATTGAATTATTATTTTGCAACGCTTGATCGTTAATTGTAATATTTTGATGATTGTGATGCTTAATCCAGTCAAAGAAATCGAATTCACATATGATTGATTACACTTGTTTGATCCATTCTATAGTCAAATAAGAATAGAATCACAAATTAGAAATTAAACTCATTGATAGAATCTGTGATAGGTGTGAAACTCGAATTAATGGATTAATTGTTTTGCTCATATGTAAAAACAAAAATATAGAAAACCCATTTTTGAATTTCAAATTTCAATTTGGTTAATATTATTATATCATAAGTCCTTGCGAAACGACCCGAGTTATTACCTCTATTTACATATTATCAATTGTATTTGACTTGTGTGCAATAATGGATCACACATCTTCAATTTAAGAGAGCATATCTCATAGGATGTTACTATTAGAAGATGTCACAAAGACTTCAGACAATTAACAAATTCAAGATGTTGACCAGAGGATAAACAATTCTTTAGAGTGTTGACTATTTAGAGTGTTGAATTTTTTAGAGCTTTGTCATTTTAGAGTGATAACTTCCATCAGAGCATTTATTATATTGAGTGTTGTCTTTTTATTATATTGTTGACTTTATAAAGTGTTGACTTTATAAAGTGTTGACTTTTTATCAAAGTCAGACAATACAATGCTTGTTACAAATGTCAAAGCCATACAAATCAAATGCTTGACGTGATTATTAGAGGCATTTAATCACTTTCTTGTCACACTTATCATAGGCAGATGATCATTTTGATTGATATACTTATTAGAGGCAGACAATTATTTTGCTTGACATACTTATCAGAGGTAGAACAATCAAATTGTTGCTAGTTTAACGGATTCACCGGAGGCACATTTGTGAGCGTGTTCATCATAGTTAGACACAATTGTAGTAGTTTATTTGGAGTCACTATGATCCTTATTTACAAGATTCTCTTTTCTTTGTTTATAAGAGGATATAACTTATACCAAAACAATGACTTGTGTTTATTTTTCCTCTAATACATTGACTCAGACTATAAATCTCAATACTTCTTATTGGTATATTATGACTTGCTCTATTAGTAAATATAGTCACTTGTTTATTATGTGATAATATTGTTTGTAAATATAGATTATTATCTCTAACTCACTTATAATTTATGCTACTTTAAAATAGGTAGTCATTAATATAAATCTTTATTTTCTAACTTAATATGATGACTTAGCAAATAGAGTTAGAGGATAATTGTTCGTTATTTGTTTATTTTTGTTATCATCAACATATCAACCAGATGATTGTACCTAAAACCACTTTTTCACTAACACTTGTGACAAGCCCAAACTTCTACAAACTTTGTCTCTTTTTTCTTAATGCCAATAACATAAGATGTATAACATATATCCTTTATATAATAACTCTTAAAGAGCAATATTTTCCCCTTATATAGAAAATGATTATCATTGGTAACAAGTAAAATGTCATCTGCATACAAAATAAGGAAACAAATTTTACTCATATTGACCTTTTCATATACACATAAACCCTAAACCCTAAACCCTAAACCCTAAACCCTAAACCCTAATGTTCTTTTACAAGTCCAAAAGAAGAGATGTCGTTATGAAATTTCAAATACCATTGAAGGGAAGTTTGTTTGAGTCCATATATCGAACTCTTAAGCTTTCATAGCAAATGCTCATCACCACTAGAAGAGAATCCTTCTGATCGTTTCATGTAAATCTCATCTTCTAGATCTCCATTCAGAAATGTTGTTTTCACATCCATTTTATGTAGTTCTAAGTGCAACTAATGCAAAAATGATACGAAGAGAATCCTTCTTTGATACAAGAGAAAAAGTCTCCTTGTAATCGATTCCTTCTTTTTGAGTGACTTCTTTAGCAACAAGTCTTGCTTTATATCACTCAATACAATGAGTATTTCTTAGTCTTAAAGACCCACTTACAACCAATGTTATAGTCCTATTCTTGTAAGTATACCATATAATCACTTGGTATATTTGAGTTTCTTTCTCTTGTAGATCTCTTTAATGTTGACTCAATTTTTTTCTAGAGGATCATGCTGTTGAACTATTTGCTCAACACTTTCTGGAATTCGTTGAACATCCTCATTTACTAGATTGTCATCAGCCACTTGTGGAACTTCAATGAGTGGTAGTCTAATGCCTATTTGAATTTTAGGAGTATTGTGAATGACAATCAATATGTTACTTGATGTGGACGGTGGAGCATAAATATGACTTTTATGAGAACCAATATCCTGAAATTGATTGCTCTAACTAATTAAGCCACTTTCAAGAAATTTTTTATTTCTTGATTCCACAATCCAAGTACTATGAGATGGAGAATAGAATCTATACCCTTTAGATTTTTCGCCATATCCAATGAAATACCCACTTATAGTCCTAAGGTCTAGTTTATTTTCTTATGGAGAGTAAACTCTAACTTCAAATGGACATCCCTGAACACGTATATGACGCAAACTCAGTTTCCAACCTTTGTATATATATCATAATATTCTAGACCTCTATTAACTTTCATTATCTTTATTTCTTTATTTCCTTTTCGCATTTATTTCCTTTTCCTTCTTATGAAGCATGTAGATATACATATATCATGAGTAATAATCAATGAAAGAGATGAAGCATTTTGGACCTTGTTATCCATATCTGGAAAACATATATCTAATGTATGATTTCTTAAGTACTTTTCTTTGCACCTTTCTTATACTTGTTCATTTGATTTCCCTTAATGATGAGGACATAGAAAGCATAACCAAAAAACGGAAGCATAGAGGATATTCAAGGTCTTGGAACTCCAATGACAAGAGCTAGGTCAAAGAAGACAAATGATGCTCTAATAACTTGATAGCCAATTCATTTGAAGCAAGTCCAACTCATGAAGAATTGAAGTCCAATATAGTAAATTTCTTAATCCATATTGAAGAAGTTAAGGAATGAAGGTTGCATTTATGTGTTAGCAAATTTTAATATTAGTAAGAACATTTGGGTCTAATTGTAAAAACTTGAGATGTGCCAAATTTAGATAACTTGTAAGGTGCAAACCCCTAGCTTATGCAAAAGGAGATTTTAAACATGTTATTTTGTGAGGCTTTTCTCTATAGAGTTCTTGAAAGAATTCACTTTGAACTTATCAAGGTTGTTAATCTTTGTGGTGTTCTATGTTGGCTTATGAATTCCTAGATTGTGGCGCCATTATGTTCTTGATTCATTTGTTAAATTATAATTTCCAGTTTTCTTTAAATCAAACCCTAACACACAATTTTTTTCCATTTTTGTGTTAAATAACCTGCTCTCATATCTCTAGTTTTACATAGTCTTTTTCGTTGATTCAACAACCTAACTCGCGTTTCAGAATGTCTTCTTTCACCTCGTTTTAGAATCGCCCCATTCTGCGTTTTGTAGCTTTGGTTATCGCGTTCTCCAATAAAAAGCAACTTTGGCTCCAATATATAAGTTTTCATCCTAGAACATTCCTTAAAGCGATCCATGAGTAAGAGCATCACATCACTTAATGCAGTTCACACAAGTTTCAAAGTCAATGAAATCTAAAGTACTTAGTACTCCATCATTCACTAATCTTTTGATTCCCTACTTGGAGATATGTCCCAATCTCAAGTGCCACAAAATAAAGGATTATTTATTTATATCACATCATAATGTTCAAACGTAAACATGCATAACATCATGAGTGACATTATTTTGCAAATTAAATAAGGAAAGACCATGCGATAATACACAATTTCCAACATATTTAGATTTATAAAACAAACTAAAATATTAAGGGAGTATCCCAAACAAAGCCACTACTTAAAACTAAATTGTACGTTCCAACAAAATCAGTTGGAAGTGGTTTCCTTAGGCTTGTCGTACCTTGCAAGGTATTTGAAACATGGATTGTAGAACCAAAATCAGTTCACCATGTGTTAAATTTAGGACAATCCTTCTTCATGTGTCCTTTCTTTTTGAAAAAGAAACACTTTGACTCTTTTTTAATTCCACTTTGAGGTGGTATTTTACTTTTCCTACTTTTCTAGGCTTGGTTCAGATTCTTTCCACCAATTGTCACTAGAACGTCTATTCCATCACCAACATTTATTCTTCTTAAACACACATGACCATAAGTTCATTGATTAACCATTTGTACTTATCTGTGTTATAAGAAATTTTAAAGGGTCCGTAAGGTGACGGAAAATAGTTTAAAATATAGAGCACAAACAAAGTCCCTCATTCGCATGATGTGCTCACACACACCTTTTAGAGTGATAAGCTTTGTGATTGAAAACTTCATAATTAGGGTGCTAGCATGAGCCTTATCAGTTGTTTCAAGTTGCTCGTCAACGACCTTCAGAAATGCTCAGACATTATAATGTTGATCTACACAACCGTGAATATTAGAAGAAATGTGAGTCTTTATGAATATCACACAAAGACGATTAGATTGCTCCTACATTTCATAACGATCCACATCACCCGGAAGGTTGGCTTTAGTCACAAGAGATGGTTTTGTCTTTCCAAATAGCATAATCAATATCCATCCACCCTAAGTGAAGAAGAATTATTTCTTTCCACATCTTATAGTTTTCACCCCTCGTTTGGTAATTTCACACTTGAAATCAGAAAAATTCGTAGATTGCATAGCTACAAAATTAAACAGACATGCTTATAATAAAATAAAGATTGAGAATACTAAATAAATATTACTAAAGTCTTATTCAATTAAATTCATATATAACTTAACGTTAAAACTATCAAATTATATTACTTTTTCAAATTTTTATGGGTAAATTAGAAAATTTAATTGATATTTTATCCTAATTAATTATACAAACATAATAAAAATTCTTATAGAATAAGATCACTATGTTGAATATAATCAATCACCACCAATGTCATAAAAGTGATCTTAAATACTTAATATATAATTTTATATAATTAAAGATGTTGTGGCTATTCTGTAATTACGTAAAATTATATAGATTATCTTGACATTTAACTCAAAATAATTAAATTGCGTTAAACTAATAATATATATCATACAAAGTATGAACAACCGTAAACCACATTACCATACATGTGAATGTAGCAACATGTGTAATATAATAATTAACGACATAATTGCTTCAAAATAATTAATATTATCAATGCAACATAACAACAAATCGGTCTATGAAGTCAGAAAAACAATATATGGTTGTGATTGTTGTATCTTACACGAATTTGATTATAAGCAAGTACACAGTACATGGTCTACGGTGCAGGGCCTATGTACACCAGAACGTGCAAACAAAATTTCCACTGAGCTATAGAGTAGCAACATTTCATTGTTATTTTATTATTTTAATATTTCAATTTCAATTAAAACTTTCACTTCCAACCTCAGAATGAGTCTCCCGTAGTTGAAATACAATCTAGGAAATTCCAATTTTAATACAAAAACACAAGATTTAAACAACGAAATACGAACAGAAAAATATCCCATTTAAACACCCAAAATGAACTCAATTTTTTTCAGATTTACATAGAAAAATTCAAAATCAAAAAATAAAAATTGAAGATGCACGATCTAATACATGATATGAGTAGAGATATTGTTATAAAGCAATCTCCATTAATCCCTGGTAATTGTGGTAGATTATGGTATTATAAACACATTCTTCAAGTACTCAAAGAAAAATCAGTAAGAATGAGAGTTATATTCTAGCTCCACTTGTTTTAGTTGACTATATGTATTTTTTAGCTAAGACAAATGTTGTTAATTTTGTTTGTTTTGAAGGGAATCCGCGAAATTGAAGGAATAATGTTTCATCCTCCTACTTCTGAAATAGTTGATCAATGGACTAATGCTGCTTTAGAGAATATAAAGAATCTAAAAGTTCTTATTGTTAGGAATGCAACATTTTCAACGTAGCCTACCTATTAGTTTACGACTACTTGACTGAATTGAGTTCCCATCAAAGTCATTTCCACATGATTTTTATCCTAAGAAAATTGTTGACTTCAATTTATCTCATAGTCGTCTGATATTGGCAAACCGACTTCAGTTACACATATTTGCAGTCTTAAACTTCTTTCTGTCTCAAGTGAAATGTAACATATTTGTTCTTGTAACTAGAATTATCAAATACTTGATATAAGTTGAATACTATTTTAGTCTTACACTGCTATGCTATTACAGAGTTCCTAGAATCTATTGATAAACTTACAGGGTTTGAGCATGTTGACATCAACTTGCAAATAGTTGATTAATAGTTTACGTTTTTGCCGAAACATGAGGAGTCATTTAAAGGGTTCAAATTTTATTTTTAATTTTAATTAAAATTATCACAAAAAACATTATTTCAAAATAAATCAAAAGATAAAACTTAAAAATTTGACGATATTATATCTATTTTTAAAATTGGTTTGTGTCGGATGTAATTCAAATTGATCTTAATTAGTTAGCTATAATATGGTTAGAAGTTAGTTAGAATATGGTTAGAAGTAGTTAGAACAAGGTTAGAAGTTAGTTGAAGTTGTTACAATTTGTACGCTAAGAATCTACTTCTATAAAAGCCATAAGAACCAAGGACATAAACATAATTTTTCTGATTGAATTCCAGACTGTTAATCATTCTCCAGATTGATAATCAATCTCCGTTTTCTGTACTTTATATTTTTCTTCTCTTTTCTTCCCAATTTTAATTCCTCTCAATTATACAACCTGTTCCAACAATTGACATCAAGAGCTTGAGTTATAATTCTTGGGAAACACGAGTGCAAGTGTGAGGGGGAATCAAAAATTGGGAAATACAAGTGTGAGTGAAAGAAAAGAAAGAAGACATGAATGGAGGAGGATTTCCATCGAATTTGTCAATCCTTGATGGGAAGAATTGGGAGAGGTGGTCCGCATCAGTGAGATCGTTGTTGGGAGCTCAAGAAGTGTTTGAGATTGTTCAAGATAGCTATGAACAACTTGGAGCGAATCCTACAGAAAGACAACAAACTACTTTTAAAAATTGCAAAAAAATAGATTGCAAGACATTGATTTACATCCAGCAAAGTGTGGATTCAAACAACTTTGAGAGGATCTCGAAGGCATCTACATCAAATGGGGCATGGGAGATCTTGGTCAGGTACTATACAAGTGGGGAAAAGGCCAAGAGAAAAGCTCCAAATGCTAAGACACTACAAGAAAAACAAGGATTTATGAGGGCCAAATGCCCTCAATAAGGAAGAAAAACTGCCACAACAGATAAATTTGTGGCTACCTTCGGCAGCCACAAATAAGTCAATCACAAAAGTTTGTGGCGGCTAAAACGGCCACAAAATTCAAATTTTTTTGTTACCATTTGTGAGGGCTTAGGCCGCCACAAAATACTAAGAAATTTAAAATAGCAAGCGTTTGTGAGGACTTAGGCCGCCACAAAAGATAACATGACATAAAATAATTAGTTTGTGAGGGCTTAGGCTGCCACAAATGTGTGATTTTATTAAAAAAAAATAATTATATAAAATTCAAAATTAATATTAAAAAAATGATATTATATATAAAAAATTAATATTAATAAAATTTAAAATTAAAATTTTAAATTTTAAATAAATATTATATATCAATAAATTATATATATCAAACAAAATAAATCATATTTGAAATTATATTCAATTTAAAATAAATATTATATATTAATAAATTATATGTATCAAACAAAATAAATTATATTCGAAATTATATTCAATTTAAAATAAATATTATATATTAATAAATTATATAAAAGATATTTGTTGGAGAAAAGATATATTAATTAAATGTAAATGTTGGAGAAAAGATATTTAAAGAGAGCAGGGAGAGAGAAAATTTAGAGAGAAGGTAGAAATGAAAAATCAGAGGAAGAATTATATTTATAGAAGAACAATGATACTTTGTGGCGGCCAAAACAGCCACAAAATTGGATATTTGTGGCGGCCACGAATGACAACGGTAATGTGAACTTTTGTGGCGGCCTTTGCAGCTAGAAAAATTGACTTTGTGGCAGTCAAAGCAGCCATAAATACCAACAATACACTATGCCTTTTGTGGCGGCTTTTGCAGTCACAATTGAGTTACTTTGTGGTGTGTAACACCTCGATTTTTAACAACGCGAGTGTATTTTGTCATGTTTTTTTACAAAACAAATTCATAAAACCGAAGAAATAAAGAAGGAAATACTTTTGGATAAATATTTAAGTCATAACATAACGACATAGTCAACAAATATTTATAAGCAGCGAAATAGTTTTTGAAATAAAAATCCAAAGTATTCAAACATCAAAATACACCAGGGCTATGAGGCCTATCAGACATAGCTCATACCCCTGAGGTATTCTCGGCAGACCTGTACAAAAGCACTGCCCCAAGAATTTTAACTTTCCCCACGTCACATCAAAAAATGGAACATGGACACATCAAAAGAAAAGACATCAAACAGTTTAAGCATAAATACAATCTTCCAAAATGAAATAAATATAATCACAAAAGAAAGACATCTAGTCCTTATACAACCACCTAATCTGATCATGCTACAAACACTATACAACCGGATGATCTCCACACGCCCCGCAAGATCCTCCTGACACAGCTTCGGTCAGGTATGTCTAACTATATACCCGTCTCCAAAGTACTAACCGGTAGGACGATCCTGGTTCTCATCTGAGGGAAAATCTCAGATTTTCACAATAATTGTAAAGGGTCACCAACCGAAATTAACATATAACACTTAGCAAAACTCTTATATTTTCAAATGCTCAAAAGAACCTTTCGTCTTAGCATACTCCTCGAAAGGGTTTTCATATGTCCAAAAATGCATAAACAATGTTGAAAAATGAAGTTTTGACAAACTGCACTGTCATAGCCAAATACAACTAAGAAAATGCAGATTTTCAATTCTAAAATGGCTCTAAATCAATCAACACTTCAAACATTAATGTTATCAATTATGAACACATAATTAACACCAAATTAATCTCCACAAATTCACACCTCAATCAACACAACTTCACACCTCAAAGCAATTACGGCAAATCACAACAACAACCGAATATGTATATACAATCATCATAGTATAACAAACATGACTCGCGTGTCAAGCACTCTAATGCAATGCGTATATGCCAAAATGCATGATTCCGGAATTCCAAACCAAAACCCTCTTCAAATGGCGTAAATCATAATTGTATAGCCTCTCACAGACCAGTACTAATTACCAAAGTGCAATCTCTCACAGATCAGCACGATTTACTAGCGTACAGTCTCTCACAGACCAGCACAATTTACTAGCGTGCAGTCTCTCACAGACCAGCACGACATACAAGAGTGCAGTCGCTCACAGACCATCACGATTTCCTAGAGTGCAATCGCTCACAAATCAACACATTCTAGAGTGCAATCTCTCACAGATCAGCACACGCGACAATCCCTACAAGGATAAGATGAACCAACAATTCACATGGCATCATCCTGTGGCCCATCACGGTCACCACTATCACCATGGCTCATCGCGGTTACCATGTACTATGAAATGCATGAGCATACTGTTACTCTTTTCACCACAATCATTAAGTAAATGCAGCTACTAAAAGATTTCCCTTTTTTAATACTCATTTAACACCAATGATTTTTCAAATTCACCACAGAGCATACTCAAACACATCAAATTCTATCTCCAAGATTTCACACCAAATTTACTCATAAATCGCCCATTTTCGAAACTCCACATTTTCACACATGACCCACCAAATTCATTTTCCATAAACCCACATAAATCACATCTCCAAAAATTCATAATAATCATTATGAACATATAAATCAGACCAACCGTAAATCACCACAACCCACACCTCAAACACACATCAAACATTCATAATATCAATTATGAATACATAATCAAATTAAATTTAATTCTCCCCAAATTCAACATAAATCACCCATATTAATCTCCAAAATTTACAAACATTAATCACCAAATTTATTCTCCACAAATTTCAACCATAAATCACCAAATTCAAAACTCCACATCTTCAAACATTAATCATCAAATTCAATCTCCAAAATTTTCAACCATAAATCACTACAATAACATTAATATATCAGAGTTCTCCCCACCGCTAACTCGGTGCCAACGGTCTCGATTCCTTTTCGAGACTCAATGAGCTAACTACATAAACATAAATATTTATAACAATTTGTTCACAATAAAATTAATCCAAACACAACAAAATTCCCAAAATTAAATCTTTCTCACACACCAAACTTTTAAAACCAAATAATCTATATTATTTAGTTAAAACTAAATAAAACAAATATTGTCCAAATTTCACATACACACACGACTATTAAAGCACCAAAATTTTTGAGTTAATAAAATACTCTAATATTTTTTTTATTTTTAAACTCAGTTCAAAAATAATTAAAATAGTAACATTTTAAACTCTTTAATTTAGTTAAAATTTGAATTTTTTTTCCACAACTTTAACAACTCTAAATTTTTTGTAAAATTTTAGCTTCAATTCAAACTCATTTATTTGAAAACAACTCATTACGCAACTCAAACACATCAAATTTAATTAATTCAATATCCACAAAATCCACACCTAAATCACATCTCAAAAATTAAAAATATTAATTATGAACATACAATTTACACCCAACATTAATCACTACAAAACACACCTCAAAACAAATCAAATTCAAATTCAACTAATTCACACATAAACAAATTAAATTCATTTTCCACAATTTTACACCTCAAATACATCAAATTTCTATTCCACAAAATCACAAATAATATCCTAAATGCAAACTAAAAGTTTGGAAGGAGCCCTTACCTCCGTTGTAATTTTAACAACCGATTTCGACACCGCGATTAATTACGGTGAAAAAATTATTTCGCGCCGTCACTTCCGTAGTTGGCTCACTAGCACCGTAGTGTGGAGAGGTGCAACTTTTTCTTCTGTCACTTCGCGAAATAAAGCTTAGAAGTCAAAGAAAAATGGAAGTTTATATTTGAGTTTTTTGAAGAAAAACCCAAAACTTTGGTTTGGGGTGAAAACATGCTTCCTTTGTTTGCCTTTCTTATATATATATATATATATATAATAATAGTAATAATAATAATAAATATCTAAATAAATATCTAGATATTTTTATAAAAATCACCATTACGCATGTCACCTTACATCACAAACCACTTTTTCAAAAAAGTATCTACTCTCGCCATAATTCAATGGGCAGATAAATTTTTCTGAAAAATGCTGTATCTCAGAAATTTTTTTCTTCGACAAAAGATTCACCGCAATTAAATAAAATTATTCATCGAAGAATAATTTTAATCGGGTCTCCAAAAAGATATTTTTGGCATTTAACTCACAAAATGCCATAAAATTGGCTAAAAAGCCTCAGAAATTCAACACAAAATTCCCCAAAATACATAAATTAGAATTTAAAATTAAGGGTCTTACATGGTGGCATTTTCATTCCCAAAGCAGTAAGTTTGTGGCGGATTTTGCTCTCATAAAAGTGTGTTTTTGTGGCGGTCTAATCCCTCACAATGGCCCAACGATGTTATTTTGTGAGGACTTTTGCCTCACAAAATGCTGTTGAAATTCAAATTCATTGTGAGGGCTTTTTCCGTCACAAATAACAACAAATTTGAATTTTAGTATTAGTGACGGCTTTTTTGGTCAGTAATTTGTGAGGGTTTTTTTCGGCCACAAAATATTTTATAAGTTGGCCACAAAATGAGTGCTTTCTTGTAGTGAGAAGGCAATACCACTTATTGCAGATGGAAGAAGGTAAAGTTATGGCAATACCACTGAAGTTATGGCAAACTACTTCAATCGTGTGCAGGTTGTTGTTAATCAGATGAGAGCAAATGGTTAATCAGTAACTGAAGTGGTGGTTATTGAAAAGATCCTCCTAACATCAACACAAAGGTACGATCACATAGTGGTGACAATTGAAGAATCAAATGATCTTGATAAGATGAAGGTGGAGGATTTGCAAGGCTCTCTTGAAACTCATGAACTAAGAGTAAGAGAAAGGTGTGCAGCAACCTCAACATCTCAAGTGCATGCCCTGCAGGTCCAAGTTAGCAAGAAGACCAGCCAAGATGATATGAAGCACAAGAAAGGCAAAGGTAAACTCAAGTGGTACAAAAAATATGATTCTGATAAAGAGACTGATGATTCTGATGAAAGGGCTGGAAGTTCAAGAGATCAAAACATAAGTGATTACAACAACAAGAATTTGAATGGCAAGAATAAATTCAACAAGAAAGAAATCTAATGTTACAATTGCCAAAAATAGGGGCATTTTGAAATGAATGCAAATCCAAGAAAGTCCAAAGAGATGACGATGAAGCTCAAATGGCAACCAAGGATTCAGATTCAGATGATGTGTTATTGATGGCCACCACAAACGGAGAACGTTCTCCGTTTTCAGACAAAGTGTTGTTGATGACAACTATAAAACAAGAACGTTATAGAAAAAGTGTTAAAAAGGAAGAACGTTCTTCATTCGAGTTTTGGTTTTTTGATATTGGTTGTTCAAATCACATGACTAGCCACAAAGATTGGTTTGTAAGCATTGATGAGAAGGTAACAAGAGAGATCAGATTTGTAGATAATAGCAAAGTAACTGCTGAAAGAGTAGGAAACGTGTTCATTCAAAGGAGAGATGACAAACAATATTTTATATGTGATGTGATGTATGTGCCAAGAATGAAGAAAAATCTTCTAAGTCTTGGAAAACTTATTGAAAATGGATATTCAATGAAGATGAAGCATGGTGAAATAAAGATGTTTGATAATGCAAATAGGTTTGTACTAAAGGCACCATTGTCCAGAAACATAACCTTCAAAACAACACTATCAACAAGATCTTCAAGAATGATGGAGGTTGAAGGATTGGATGAGATTTTGAATTCAAGGGAAGGTGATGTTGGTACCCTACCTTTTCAATCTCGTATGGCTTGTAGGACTAGAAATCAAAAGAAAACATTTAATCGTGGAGCAAGAGTAAGAGTTGTTGTAGGAGATATTTGGAAAAGGAAAAAAAAGGCTAATGTTTCAATCACTCTTGTTGTTGTGCCACATAAATAAGGAAGTGATTGGGCTGGATGCGACGATGATGATGGTAAGAGGTCAAAGGGAAGCTAGTGGATGCGGCTAAAACTCATGTTGTAGCTTCTAGCAGTAGGGCAAGAGTTGTTGGTCGTTTGGTTTGCAACAAGACTGGTTTGTAGCAACTGGATGGATTGTCTGAAGAGGACATGAAGTTGGTAACGAAGATGAAATTTGAACCATTGAAGACTGCAATTGGTCAAGGAGGCAAGGGGACATAAGTTGATGTGTTGTTAACCATGACTGCCTTGATTGAAGAAGGTGTGATTTCGGTGAATAATGCAACTTGTGAGAGATTGTTGGATCAAATAGTGGAGATAAAGATGAATGCTAGGAAAATCAATGATTGTTTGAATTGATCATCCAAGCGCATGAAACTGTGTTATTGGTGTGGTGAAGTAGGACATTTTGCTCGAGAATGCGCAAGACATCCAAGTGTTCATGGAATGAGCAAACATATAGAAACAAGGTTTCACTTCTTTAGAGATCAAGTGATGAAAGGAAGGATGAAACTAGAGCAATGCACTATCAATGATCAAAAGGAAGACATCCTAACTAAAAGCTTGAAGAGGGTGAAGTTCAAATAGATAAGGAACAATCTTGTATTAATGTCAATTGAATCACTTTGAATTAGGGGGCATTTTGGATGTAATTCAAATTGATTTCTAATTAGTTAGTTAGAATATGGTTAGAAATTAGTTAGAATATGGTTAGAAATTAGTTGAGGTTGTTATAACTTGTACAGTAAGAAATTGCTTCTATAAAAGCCATAAGAATCAAGGACATAAACATAATTTTTCTGACTGAATTTCAGATTGTTAATCATTCTCCATATTACACTCTCCAGATTGATAATCAATCTCCGTTTGCTGAACTTTCTATTTTTCGTCTCAATTTCAATTCCTCTCAATTATACAACATGTTCCAACAGTTTCCTTGTCCTTGGTTCATAATTAAAGTTGGTTAAATTGCAGTTTTAGTCCCTCTATTTTTATTAATTCACGTAATTGATCTTCTATTTTAAAAATCGATAATTTTAGTACATCACATAGATTTTGTAATACTCCATTATTTTATTTTGTTATTATTTTTATGCAATAGTCATAATTGATTTTGATAAAAAAAAAAAATCAATCTATTTATATTCCGAATAAGAATTTGTGTTCATAAAATATTTTAAACTCTTTAAGTTTAATCAAAATCAATTAATTAATTTCATAAAATATTGCATCTTAATTAATTATTTTCAATTATTTTGTTGACAAATATAAACCACTGTGATTATACATAGAAATAAGATTATTTCAAATAAAAAAAAAAAAAAAGATTATTTATCTCCAACTTAGGTATTTATAATTGAACCTAATACAAAACATTAGGATTTAGGGTTTTATTGCTGCTTGATTCGCGTTCTCTCCCTTGTCCATCAACACCAAGTTAGTTTTCGTCTCTCGATTTCGTTTATAGTCATTGTTTAATTTGTTGAGACAAAATCCCAAATTAATGTTATGATGATAATTAAACAAGGTTAATTAAGACTTCTAATTACGATTCTAAGTGTTTTGGTATTTAAACATGTGTATTTGAGTGTGTTAATCAAGATAGACAACAAACATTACAAAGAATATCATATTAAAATAAAGAAAACTAATTCAGAGAAATGAAGAACGTTCTTAACAGATTTATGGAAAACGAAGAACGTTCTCTACATCTGTAAATTAACAAGAATGATTAGATTCTTAGAGAAAATATTAGATCAATGAATTGCAATCCATTCCATAACTTTACCAGAAATATACTAGGATCAATCCAATGCAAGAATCACTCCAAGATTCGAAGGCAAAAGAATATGTTTTGCAAATTCATAAAGCAAGAAGATTCTCCAAATTAAGCAAGTTGAAGTACAAGGCTGACAAGCTGGAAATGACATCTCTGATGTACTTTCAAACAGACATGAACACGTAATTCAAGGCATTGGATCACTTCAGACAAATGTCAAGATAAGATTAAAAGTCAGCTGATCTCAAGGCAAAATCGAATATCATTCTTGGTTCACAAGAACATTCCATCTTTCAGCAAGAACATTCTTGCTTTATGGCTGATCTTATCCACTCACTCACTCATGACAGCTGGACCATTTCCAATAGTCAAATCAATTGTCATAAGCCTTCTTGAAGCCTATAAACAAAGCCTCAAGATGAAGAACAAATCAGAGTTTCAAGTGCAAAGCAATACATCACTCATTCAATCATACTTGAATCCTTTTGAGCTTCTCAATCATTTCTAAGTTGCAGTTATGTTCTTAGTTTGATATTAGAATCAATTTCTACTGAGTTCTAAAATCTAGAATCTATTCTCAAACACGAGTTGAGCACACTAAGATTCTAACAATCTTAAAATCATTATTTTGTAACTCAAGGCTATATTGTTGACATAGCTCGTAAAAATCCTTTTATGTTTAAAAGGTAATGTGTAAAAATCCTTTTTGAAAGATTGAAAGGTAACCTGTTGAAATCCTTTCTAGGTAAAAAGGTAGTACTTTGTAACAAATCAAGATTGATCTGTAAAAGCTATGTGAAAACCAAGAATGATCTTGCTTTGAGCACTTAGTTGAAAATTTCACAATGTGAGGACTGGACGTAACCCGTGTTGGATGAACCATCATATATCTCAGTGTGATATCTCTTCACTTGTCTCTATTTACTTTTTATCTTCTAATCAGTTTTTATATAGATAAGTTAATATTGTTGTTTTTCACTAACCAAGAACGTTATTCGTTTATAACCAATATCAATCTTGAGTTAAACATTTTAGTTTTTAATAGGACTTTTAAAAAATGAGCAATTATAATTCAAACCCCTATTCCTTATCATTGACGTTGTTACTTCACATTTGCTTATTATTTAGTTATTTATTGATCTGCTTATCTCGATTTGGTTAAATTAACTTGAACAATTAGCAAAAACAAGTTTTTGTGTTTTTGAAGTTCAATTTGCTTATCATATTTTTATTTTCTCTCCCACATATTCTTCATGCTTGCGCTTCTCATTCCTCAATTCTTTCTCATATTTTCAAGTCGATTTCAGTTTCAATTTATTGAGGTATTTGATTCTATCACTAATGCTACTTTCTCGTTAGTCTGCAACATTAATTTTGGTACATTTCAATTCGGTTTTTTTGTTCACTTGATTTTGTGTTTGTTTAGAGCTAGAGATTTGAGTTGAAGCTAATTTTAACTTGCTTAGGGTTTTGAATTTCCAATTGGTTATTGTGTATGTTTAGGAAATGATGTTTCTAACTTGATCTCTTCTTGTTTGTATTTATCTTCATCGACCAATTCTTGTAGATCTTAAATAGTTGTTTCATCTTCAATCACCAATACTCGTACCTCATACAACACTTCAACTCCTTAGTTATCAATTATCATTACGGTAATTCAATAATTCCTAAAATTACATGTTTGTTTGTGGAAATTTACACCCAATCGTATCTCGTTATGTTTATTGAGTCAAAACAAATTCAAAATGGATATAGTTTTGTTATTATGATATAAGCATTTCTCTCCGATTAGAAAGTCAAATAATATTTAATAGGGGCAGCTAAATTGTGTTATCATTGCATTCCGCCACTCCTAACTATCTGTTGTGTAATTTTTTTGCATAGCTAAAAGCCTAAAAATAGTTGAATCTGATTATTTTTTAGTTATTTTTTTTTTCTCATAAGAAATTAAATGCATTTGGTTTCGTTCACATAAGCATTGTTTTATATTAGCTGGAGATTAGAGACACATTAACACTAACACCCTATTGTTATCTTTGATTTTTGTGCATATCGTCTAGTTGTTTAATTATGTCCTTTTTGGATTAGCTTCTAGCTTGTGGAAGCTTGTCAACTGAATAAGTATTACATTTCTATCTTGCATGTTGCAACATAAAAGCCCTTACAAGATCAACAAGGTAGGTTAAGTGGGAGGTTTTTTTTGTTTTGAAGTAGTTTCAATAAGTGCATGTGAAAAGTTTAGCCAAACTGACTGGAAATCGTAAAAGTGGTATCATGAGACAAATGAATTGTAAAAATGGGAGTGATGCTACGGATGTTCAATGAATGAAAGTATATGATAATATATAAGATGATAATGCGTTGCTAATTTTGTCCCATCCACTCACTTTATTCGACCCATGTCCGTCGCTAACAATTGAAACCATAAGGCATATTAGTGAGTGAAGTACACGAATGACATTTCTTTATTATCAAATTTTATTTTGTTTAACATATTTTCTTTTATTTCCTAGGTTTTCACTTCACTCTTCACAACAACAAAAACTTGTATGCGATTTTCTTATAGATTTGTATTTGATTCTTGTGTGACAATTGTTTGCAGGCTGTTACAATTATGGCGCTTCATGGTATGTTACTCCTCTCTCTCATGTGTCTTATACAAATTATTGAGCTAGTTTGAACACCAGGTGTTCGATGTTGGAACTCTTAGAGAATATGTGACTCCTTTGAAATTTCTGAACTGAATCATATAGTTTATGGTTGAAATTTTGATACATGATGTTTTTGAAATTCAGTTTGTTTGGATTTGGATGAATTGAATTGAACATCATACATAACATTAAGATATTATTTCAGAAACGCAGTTAAGCTGGCATAAGATAATATGTAGTTATCCAGTCCCAATTAAATTAGCATTGCATTGTTGTCTTCCATTTCATGCATCAAAGAGAGTTAAAACTTGTCAACTATATGGTTGTAACGTGTTAATTTTATTAAATTTTGAAGACAAATTGTTGACAGTGTCAAATGATGATTTTTCCTGTATTTTCCAGGTGTCGTGTTTGCACCAAATTCTCCCTGCATTCTGTAGTATGAGCAACAAATTCCCAAATCTTTCATTTATATTCACATATATTGATGAATGTCCGGAAACAACTCAACACATTCGATACACTTCGAACTTTCAGTTTTTTTGAGATGGTGAAAAGGTAGATGAGATGTATGGTACCGAAAAAGAGATGTATGTTAAGATGTAAACATTATGTTTTCAATTTCTCAATTGATGTAACATTGTCGATTGCCTATTATCAACAATTCATGGTAATTCAGGTTAAAGCTTAATTATTGAATGACATCAGTAGAAACTACTGTCGTCGTAAAACTAATAACCCTGCATATTTTTCTTTGAAAATAATTTTGATGCAGAGTTACCTGCAGATTTTCATATGAAATTGCATGTGACATTACCTGCAGAAATACATTTAGAACACATTCGCAAGAATGGTACTGCAGAAATTTCTGCATGAAAAGTTGTAAGAAAATGTCTTAAGTTTTTTAAATGTTTGTTGCGGAATTTATTTACTTTTCCTGTGGAATTATCTGCGGGTACTTTACCAGCGTGTTCAGAAATCCTTAGGAAACAATTATTCACGAAGGGTTTCAGAGGGAAATAGTTTCGCAGGTAACTGTTTCCTGTGGATTTTAAACTTAAGCCTGCTTGAAAATCCGCAGGTAAAACGTTAATTTCTAGTAGTGTTATAACAATTCCACATTAAATGCACTTATAACTTCTCACATATATCAAGTTTCATTTATTCCAAAATATGTGATCAATGCATTTCACTTGAGAAGAAAAGTTTGAATCCCAAGTATTTCAATACAATTTTCCATACGTTTAAAATGAATATTTAGTGATATCTCTAATAAAGTGATTCAAAGTCTAAAGTTGACATGTGGTCTTCTTTTTTTGAAAATTTACACTATATCCCAACTTTAATTACAGCCATCATCGACATTAACTACATATAGCATTTACCAAGCTACTTTAAAATTTGCACATGTTGCTCAACTCATTTGTTTGTTTTTCCCCACTCATAATGTATTACCCGAATGTCCATTATAATTAGGCTTGATCCATTAACTAATGTAACAACTTATGTAATACTAAATCATGTAAACTTCTAGACACCTAACTCATTCCTACTTATGTGTCCAATCATTATTAATTATGTGCATTAACCATGGTAGTGGACGGTTCCACTACTTTCCTTCCTTGAAAATATACGTCAACGTTCAATATTATTACATCAGTCGTCCACATTAATTACATACAAGATTTACGAGGCTATATAAAAAAAATTCATATATTGCTCAACTCATTTAATGGTTTTTCACCACTCATAATATATTACATTAATTTTCATTATAATTAGTGTTGATTCACTATTTTTCTCCCTCAAAAAAGTAAACATGCCACTCAAATATTAACATTCATTTCCTCCTCTCATATTTAATGTACTTAAATTACCATGATGATTAGCATTGGTCCACTCTTTTTCTGTCGCAGGTAAATATAATTGTCACCAAATATGATCAATACATAATATATACATGCACCAACTTGGTCTAAGTTATTTGGTTTCAAGTTCCATCCATTTGGTTTCTCTTTCCTTCAATTATCCTTCTTATTGTTCATTCATGGAAAACTTTAATTTAAATGTTTTATTGGAATAATCTGAAAGGTATGTTTATAATACTCTAAATTGTGTTTGTCTCATATTAATTTTGTGCCAATTATTTTTGTTCTGTGGAATTGTATTTTCTGTTTGGCCATTTATGTGCACAAAAGGGGGAAAAAATATTCTGCATTATTGAAATAGTTATCACTAATTATCTCTGTTTTTTTCCCAACAAAGTGGTATCATAGCTCGGTTGATTTGATTTGTGCATTTAAATAGAGGAGGAAAATAAAGGTCCCAATATGATTAAATTCAATTCTTCTAATTACACACTTTGGAAGACTCTCATGGAAGACATGCTATACAGTAAAGATTTGTATGATCCTATTGAGGGTAACACTGCTAAACCTGCAAAGAAATATGACGCAGACTGGAAGAAGATGAATAGAAAGGCAATGGCGTTGATTAGGCAGTGGTTGGATCTGAGTGTATATCCTCGTGTTGAAATTGAACTAGATGCACACAAGATGTGGGGAAAATTAAAAGAGTTGTATGAATGAAATAATGTGCAAAATAAAGCATTCTTGATTCGGAAGCTGGTGAATATGAAATACAAAGATGGGGATTCAATGGCAGAGCATATGAGTATTTTTCAGATTATAGTGAATCAATTGACAACCACAAAAATTAAATTAGATGATGAGTTTCAAGCGTTGTTATTGTTGAGTTCCTTGCTTGATAATTGAGAAGTCCTTGTTGTGACGTTGACCAATTCAGCTCCAAGTGGAAAGTTGAAAATGTCAACAGTTAAAGAGAGCATGTTGAATGAAGAAGCTCGGAGAAAGGAACGTGGTTTGATTGGTTCTTCCTCAAAGTCAGAAGCACTAGTTACAAAGTCACGGGGGAGAAGTCAATCTAGAAACTTCCATAGACGCGACAACTCTGAAAGTCTTAGCAAGTCAAGAAGCAATTCAAGGACTAGAAAAGAAGTGATATGTTATCATTGTGGCAAAGCGGGTCACATAAAAAGAAATTGCAAGTTCCTTAAGAGAGATCAATTAAGGGAAAGATATGACGACAAAGAGAAGAAAAATGATAAAGATACAACAATAGTTGCATCTGTTAATAATGTATACATTGTTTGTCATGATAATTCCATAAACCTTGCATGTCAGGATTCAACTTGGATTATTGATCCGGGTGCCTCATATCATGTTACTCCTAGGCGTGATTCTTCTCATCTTACAGTGCTGATGATTTTGGCATGGTAAAAATGGGAGATGAAGGAGTATGTAAAATTATCGGTATGGGAGATGTTTGGGTTGAAACTGGGATTGGTTGTTGAAAAATGTTAGACATGTACCTAATATTCGTCTCAATTTGATTTCAGTAAAAGCCTTGGATATTGAAGGTTATCACACTAACTTTGGTGGTGGTGGTGGTGGTATATGTAAAATCACCAAAGGGTCCCTTGTAATACCCATAGTTTTAAATTCTAATTTATGTATTTTAGTGTATTTTGGTATTGAACTCTGAGGCTTTTTAGCCAAGTTATTGATATTTTGTGAGTTTAATGCCCAAAAATATCTTTTGATGTCTCGACTAATATTATTCGTCGATAAATAAATTAGATTAAGTACGGTGAATCTTTTGTCGAAGAATAATTTATTTATGTTACAAAGAATTTAATTCTGGGAAGTTTGGTTAAAAATCTCTCGGGTTACTGAAAACTGCATATGTCAATTCAGTTGCGACGAGAGTGGATATTTTTATTAAATGGTTTGAGAGGTTATGGGTGAAATGGTAATTTTAATAAATATCTAGATAATTTTAGATATTTGTTAAGTTATAATTAATATATATATATATATATATATATATATATATATATATGTTTGGAGGAAAAAAGAAAGGAAAAAGGAAAAGAAAGGAAATAGGAAGAAAGGAAAACTGAAAGAAAATCATTTCCTCCCAGCCTTCGCGCGAACTTCTTCTTCTTCCTCCTTCACTGTTTCGCAAAACCTAAACCCACAAATACAAATTTTCACTTTTTTTCTAGATCTAAGCTTCGTTTCGCGAAGAGATAGAAGGGAAAGTTGTTCATCTCCACGCTATGGTGCTAGTGAACTAACTTTTGAAGCGACGTCACGAGCAAAGATTTTACCGGATTTAATTACGGTACCGTAATCGCGTGTTAGAGCTACCGTTAAGGTAAGGGCTCCTTCCAAACTTTTAGTTTGCATTTTAGGAATTATTTGTGGTTGTGTGAAAAATAAATTTGTTGGGTTTGAAGTGTAGATTTGGGGAAAATAAATTTAATGCATTTATGGGTGAAAGTTTGGAGTTGAGTTTTTGGTGAAATTGATGAGTGTTTTCGTGGAAAAGGAATTTGATTCATCTATGTGTGTTTTTGAGGAAAAGAAATTTGATGTGTTTGAGTTGTGGTTTGTGAAAATTAGTTTTGCATGTGTTATGTTTGAGTATTGTGGAAATTTGTGGTGATTGATGATTGAACTTGGTGTGGATTTTGCGGTTTTTGAATTTGTCGAATTTAATGTAAATTGTGGATTAAATTTGATGTGTGTGGTGGAAAATAAATGTTTGAGTATGCTCTGTGTGGAATTTGAAAATCGTTAGAGTTAAATGAGTATTAAAAATGGAGAATTTTTTAATATCTGCATTTACTTAATGATTGTCGTGAAAATCGTTAGAGTTAAATGAGTATTAAAAATGGAGAATATTTTAATATCTGCATTTACTTAATGATTGTCGTGGATAGAGTTAGAGTATGCTCATTCATTTCATTGTACAAGGCGACCAAATGGGTCCTGGTGATAGTGGTGACCGAATGGGCCACAAGATGATGCCATGTGATTTGTTGGTTCATCTTATCCTTGCAGGGATT
>NC_021165.2:37027820-37033517 GCF_000331145.2 Cicer arietinum
GCTTCGTGTATGGTCCACGATAGACTATATGTTTTTTGGTAAATCATGTTGATCCGTGATAGGTGGCACCTCAGTAAATAGTACTTCGGCCTATGATAGGCAGTACATTTACGATGTACGTTTTTAGTAAATCGTGTTGACCCGTGATAGTTTGCACCTCAGTAATTTAGTACTTCGGCCTGTGATAGGCGGTACCATTATGATTTACGACCTTTCGAGGAGGGTTTTGATTGGAATTCCGAGTCCATGCATTTTGGCATAAACGCATTGCATTAGGGTTCTTGGCACACGAGTCATGATTGATTTAATGTTATGATTGCGTGTGTAAACTCAAGTTGTTGTTGTGATTATGACATAATTGCTAAGTGTGATTGTTTGGATTTTTGTGCAAGTGTTAATTGATTGCGAAACCTCGCGAGTCATGTTTGATTCAAGGTTATGATTGTGTGTGTAAACTCAAATTGTTGTTGTGATTGTGCCATAATTGCTAAGTGTGATTGTTTGGATTTGTGTGTAAATGTGGAATGATTGCGAAACCTTTTCGAAACGTTTCAAAACTGAATTCTGCATTTTTTTGATGTGGTAGTCGAATACACTGAGTTGTAGTCGAATACAACCATCCTGATTTGGCTACTGACTTCTGTGTAGTCGAATACACAGGGCTGTAGTCGAATACAGCTATGTTGTTTTTACTACTGACTTATGTGTAGTCGAATACACAAGGCTATAGTCAAATACAGCTATGCTTTTTTTGCTACTGACTTCTGAAACACCCTTGTATTCGAATACAGAGATGTTGTATTCGAATACGACAGTGCAGTTTTGTTTAAAACTTCATTTTTCAACTTTGTTTATGCATTTTTAGCATATGCAAACCCTTTTAAGGTGCATGCTAAGTTGAAAGGTTATTTTGTGCATTTAAAACTTAAATGTTATGTGTTAATTGTTAATTTTGGTCGGTGACCTTTACAACTATTGTAGAAATCTAGGCTTTGCACTTAGATGAGAATCAGAATCTTCCCACCGGTTAGTACCTTGCAAATGGGAATGTAGTTGAACCCACTTGACTGGAGATGTATCAGGAGGATCTTGCGAGGCACGTGAAGATCACCCAGGATGTATAATTTTTTGTAGAATGGTCAAATTAAGTTGACGTATAGGGACTAGATGTCTTTCTTATTTGGGTTGTGTTTATTTTAATTTGGAAGACTGTACCTATACCAATATTGCCAACTAGACATTTTATTTTGATGGGTTCCATGTACCACTCTTTGATGTGATGTGGGCAGTTAAAATTCTTAGGGCAGTGCTTTTATACAGTTGTCTGCCGAGAATACCTCAAGGGTATGAGTTATGTCTGATAAGCCTCATAGCCCTGATATATTTTTATGTTTGAATACTTTGGATTTTTATTTCAAAAACTATTCGGTGCTTGTAAATGTTGTTGACTTTTGTCATTGTGTTACGACTTAAATATTCATCCAAAAGTATTTCCTTCTTTATTTCTTTGTTTTTATGAATTTGTTTTGAAGAAAAAAATATACTCGCGCTGTTAAAAATCAGGGTGTTACATTAGTGGTATCAGAGCTTTTGGTTATAGATTGTAGGTCAACCTGTAGGTTGGGAGTTGTTATCTGATCATGCATCGGGGTAATTTGTCTGAGTTGTCAGATCAGGGGTAGTTATTATGTGTTGATGTAGTCGGAAGTTCGTTTTGGAATTATTCGAAGTGTTGTTAAGACTCTTCTCCATTATGGTTTTGTAGGAAACCATTCCGCCAAGAAGGAATGACGCTCCAAGAGTCAATGTCAATAGGGATGACCAAATGGCAGAAGCTATGAATAACATGGCTGCTTCTGTTGCTGCCCAGACTGCTGCAAAGACTCGATAGGATCTAGAAAGAGAGATCAGTGCTGCAGAGTCAAGAGGATTAGAAGATTTTCGTTGTTACAATCCTCCCAAGTTTAAGGGCGATGAGAATTCAGAGAAAGCAGGTCAATGGATCAAAGAAGTGGAAAAGATATTTGAGATGATTAACTGTCAGGCAGGAGTGAAGGTCAACTATGCCACTTATCTGCTATTAGGGGATGCTGAGTATTGGTGGAGAAGTGCAAGGTTGTTGATGGGATCAGTTCATGAGGAGGTGAACTGGGAATCATTCAAAAGGAAGTTTTTAGACAAATACTTCCCGATGAGTACCAGGACTAAACTGGGTGATGATTTTCTAAAACTTCATCAGGGGAATATGATTGTGGGCGAATATGCCGCTAAGATTGAATCGTTGTCAAGGCATTTTAGGTTTTTCCGTGAAGAGATTAATGAACCATTCATGTGTCATTGTTTCCAAGACGGACTAAAGTTTGAGATCCAAGACTCTTTCTTACCTTTGGGAATTCAACATTTCCAAGTTCTTGTAGAAAAATGTAGAGAAGTCAAGGATATGAAGAATAAGAGGGCTAGCCGAGGAGGGAATTTTAATTCAGGAGGGCCTAGTCGGGTGAATAGCAACAAGGGAAAACAAGTTGCTAAACCTTATAATCGACCACAAAATAAAAACGGGGGGCAGAGTTGCTTGGGGAACCAGAATTTCGGGAGGCAATTGAGACAAGGGGTTCGATGTTTCCGATGTGGGAAAGAGGGACATTATGTTAATGTTTGTACCTCTAAGGGACTTACTTGCTACAATTGCCAGAAGCCAGGGCACATTGCAAGGGATTGCACGGCTCTGAAGGTGGAACCAATTGTAAATGTGACTAGGGCTACTCGTCCTACTGCTAGAGGACGCGTTTATTGCGTGAGTGTTGAAGCTGGCAATCCATCTAGCAATCTGATTCAATGTGACTGTGAGATTGCAGGAAACACTCTAACTGCACTTTTTGATTCGGGGGCAACCCATTCTTTCATTGCTATGGATTGCGTGAATCGTTTGAAGTTATTTGTTTCTGCTTTGCTTTTGATTTGGTTGTTTCCACACCTGCTAAGACTTTTGACAGTAAATTCTGCATGTTTAAATTGTCAAATAACTATTCAGAATATGGATTTCTTGGTTAATTTGATTTGTTTACCTCTACAATCACTCGAGGTCATTCTCGGTATGGATTGGATGTCGTATCATTATGTGATATTGGATTGTGCTCGCAAACTGGTTCTTTTCCCTGAACCAGGAGTTGTTAAGTATCTAGCTGCTAACAAACTCGGAGTGTCGCTAAGAGAAGGAACTCATGAGTTTTTATCTTTGGCTAATGTGGAGGCAAAGATAAATGTGGACATAGAGGATGTCATACTGGTCAATGAGTATCGTTACATATTTCCAGCAGAAATTCCAGGATTGCCACCGGTAAGAGAAGTGGAATTTTTCATTGATTTGCACCCAGGAGCCAGACCTATTTCAATTGCGCCGTATCGAATGTTGCCATTGGAATTAAATGAGCTCAAAGTCCAAATTGAAGATTTGTTGGAGAAGAAATTTATTAGACTGAGTGTATCACCATGGAAAGCTCCAGTGTTGCTAGTTAAGAAGAAGGACGGAAGCTCGCGCTTATGTGTGGAATATAGACAGCTTAATAAGGCAACTATTAACAATCGTCATCCTTTGCCACACATCGATGATTTGATGGATCAGTTGAGAGGAGTCGTGATATTTTCGAAGATTGACTTGAAGTCAGGTTACCATCAGATTCAAGTAAGAGAAGGAGATATTCAGAAAACTGCTTTGAAAACTCGTTATGGACATTATGAATATCTTGTTATGCCGTTTGGAGTTACCAATGCACCAACAATTTTTATGGACTACATGAACATAATCTTTAGTCCATTCCTAGATAAATTTGTTGTGGTGTTCATTGACGTTATATTAATTTATTCAAGGACTAAGGAAGAACATTTGCGCCAAGTTCTTGAAATTTTACGCGAGAAGCAATTGTATGCCAACCTATCAAAGTGTGAGTTTTGGCTAGAAGAAGTGAATTTCTTAGGACATGTGATAACCAAGGAAGGAATCATTTTGGATCCAGCTAAGATTGAGGCGGTTCTTGCTTGGAAACAGCCTCAGACTATCACAGACATACAAAGTTTCGTAGGACTGGCAGGGTACTACAAGAAGTTTATTGAAGGTTTTGCTAAGATTGTAGCTCCATTGACACAACTTACCAGAAAAGATCAACCGTTCGCATGGACGGAGAAGTGTGAGGAAAATTTTCAGTTAATAAAGAGAAAATTGACGACCTCACCAGTATTGGTATTACCGCAATCAGAAGAACCATATGAAGTTTACTGTGATGCGTCTCACCAAGGCTTGGGATGTGTTCTGAGGCAACACAAGAAAGTTGTAGCTTACGCCTCAAGGCAGTTGAAGATTCATGAAAGAAACTATCCTACTCATGATTTAGAGCTTGCTGCTGTAGTTTTTGCATTGAAGATCTGGAGGCACTATTTATATGGATGAACGTTCACAGTGTTCAGTGACCATAAAAGTTTGAAATATTTGTTTGATCAGAAGGAATTGAACACGCGTCAGAGGCGATGGATGGAGACTCTCAAGGATTTTGATTTCACACTACAGTACCACCCTGGGAAGACCAATGTAGTGGCTGATGCATTGAGCAGAAGAAGTGTATCGTTGTCTTCAACAATGATGGCTAGACAACAGGAGTTGTGGGAAGATTTTAGAGACCTACACTTGAACGTAGAGTTTGCACTAGGAATTTTAAAATTCGAAATAATTAAGATTTCGAGTGGACTACTTGAAGACATTGTGAATTCTCAAGATGACAACTTAATTCAACAGAAGAGGAACTTAATAATGCAAGAAAAGAAAACTGAGTTTAAGATTGGATCAGATAACATTTTGAGAGGTAATGGTAGGATTTGTGTACTAGAAATTATAGACATGAGGAAGAAAATTTTAGAAGAGGCTCCTAAGAGTAAATTGAGTATTCATCCTGGAGCAACAAAGATGTATCAGGATTTGAGGCAAAATTATTGGTGGCCTAGAATGAAGAGACATGTAGCGGAGTATGTATCAACTTGTTTAACTTGTCAAAAAGCGACGGTGGAAAATCAGCGACCTGCTGGAATGTTGCAACCTTAAGATATACCTGAATGGAAGTGGGACAACATTTCCATGGATTCGAAAACAAGGAGAAATAATGATTCTATATGAGTGATAGTGGATCAATTGACTAAATCCGCACACTTTTTACTAGTAAATACCACTTATAAGGTAGACAAGCTAACTGAGATTTACATTGGTGAGATTGTGAGATTACACGGAGTACCGTCGAGTATCGTATCAGACCGTGATCCAAAATTCACATCGCATTTTTGGGAAGCATTGCATGAAGCGTTGGGAACGAAACTAAGATTGAGTTCAGCATACCATCCACAAACGGATGGACAGACTGAGAGGACAAATCAGTCATTAGAAAATTTTTTGAGAGCATGTGTATTAGATGATAGGGGAAGTTGGGATGATGTACTTCTGTTGGTTGAGTTTACTTACAACAATAGTTTCCACGCAAGTATTGGAATGACATCATATGAGGCTTTATACGGGCGCAAGCGTCAAATGCCTTTGTGTTGGTATAAGGACGGTGAAAGTGTGATTGTAGGACTGAAGATGGTACAACAGACTAAGATGGTACAACAGACTACATATGAGGCTTTATACTGTCTTTTTCCCTCCAAACTATATATATA
>NC_021165.2:37033567-37034908 GCF_000331145.2 Cicer arietinum
TATATATGTAGTCGAATACACTGAGTTGTAGTCAAATACAACCATCTTGATTTGGCTATTGAATTCTGTGTAGTCGAATACACAAGGCTGTAGTCAAATACAGCTATGCTGTTTTTGCTACTGACTTCTGTGTAGTCGAATACACAAGGCTGCAGTCGAATACAGCTATGCTGTTTTTGCTACTGACTTCTGAAACACCCTTGTATTCGGATACATAGATGCTGTATTCAAATACGACAGTGCAGTTTTGTTTAAAACTTCATTTTTGAACTCTGTTTATGCATGTTTGGCATATGCAAACCCTTTTAAGGTGCACGTTAAGTTGAAAGGTTATTTTGTGCATTTAAAACTTAAATGTTATGTGTTAATTGTTAATTTCAGTTGGAGACCTTTACAACTATTGTGGAAATCTGGGCTTTTCCCTCAGATGAGAACTGATGGTATCTTTGGCCTCACTTTTATGAAAAAGGTTTAAAAACGTGTATGGCAGTCTTTTAAAAATATTTCACAAGATTGATAATCAATTCAACAAAAGAACTCTTTTATTGAACTAATGATCAATCACGGTCCCAAGGAGTTGATTCTAATCGAAGGTTCACACTTACATGTATTGATCAATTACTAGTCAAGATTATGCAGTAATAGTTCTACAGATTAATCAAGATACATGCATGTCAAACAATATTAATCATACAATCATAAAATGCAAATAATAAAGAGTAAGGGTTAGAGAAGAATGCACCAATGTTTATCCTGGTTCAGCTGTCACTATGACAGCCTACATCCAGTCCTGACAATCCAACTGGATTTCAGCTTTTTCTTCAATAGAAAGAATTGAGACACTTTTACAGATTGTCCAGTTTCCTCGAAACCTATTTATCTAACTCATATCTCTTTCCTATTGCTTAACCCCTTGATCCTTGCAGTCACTCGTCAGACTTACACAAGATCAAGTACAGCTCCTTCTTGATGATCATTTTATCAACGAAGATCGCCACCAGTTTCTAGCTGGATTTTGATCAACCCCTTGATCCTTGCAGTCACTCGTTAGACTCACACAAGATCAAGTACAACTCCTTCTTGATGATCCTCTCACCCAAGAAGATCGCCACCAGTTTTTTTTCACTGGATTTTGCACAATTGTTTACAAAACTTTGTTTACAGAAAGATATAAAAGTAGTACAGAGTTTGTCTTCAATCTCTATCAATGTATCTCACAAGAATCTGGTTGTTCATTTGAGTGTTTGTGAGATCATTTGTCGTTTTTTCTCAAGAATTCTTTTTCAGCTCTATTAATGATTATGAATAATCTTTTGGTCTTGATCTGAAAAAGCAATATCA
>NC_021165.2:37035169-37070103 GCF_000331145.2 Cicer arietinum
ATTCACTAAGTCTCATGATCGATTCACAAATACACATAATCGATTTGGCCACAAACTAAGAGTTCCCTGTGATTTCAAATATTTGTTTCAATCGATTTGCCAATCGATTGTGTTTAAAACAGGAAGTTAGCTAATTTCATGTTAATCGGAGTGCCAATCGATTTGGTAGTATTTTTCTGAAAAGTTCTTACCAGTTTGTTTAGCTCCATCGATTTCCCAATCGATTGATACCAAACTTGACATGATTGAATTTCTCACAATAGATTGTCCAATCGATTGTGTTTGTCACAAGTCATGTTACTTTTGAAATATTATTTACGCAATCGATTTGTCAATCGATTAGCCGAGTAAATGAATTGTTCCTGTGACTTGCCCAATCGATTTGTTTCAATCAGTTTTTACTTTGTGATTTGCACAGTCGATGTGCCAATCGATTAGCATACAAATCAGGTTGCCACTGACTTGCACAATTTTTATTACTGATTGTGCCAGTCGATTGCCTAATCGATTGTGTAACCACAAACTACATGATTCCTTACAACCCTTTTACGAAATCGATTTGCTCAGTAGATTTTCAACTTTTGTTGATTTCTTGAGTTCCAAGCAATTGTCTCAAGTATGTAGGGTTGAGTTGTTGTTCTTGAAATCTTGCTCAGTTAAAATGTTAGATTTATCATATGAAGTATGAACATTGTATGTTTGTTAATTATGTCAAAATTAGGATTAAAAGGACTAAAGTCCAACAAGAACCAGGATCTTCCCACCAGTTAGTACCTTGTGGATGAGAATGTAGTTGGACACACCTGACTGTAGTTGTGTCAGGAGGATCTTGCGAGGCGCGTGAAGATCACCTATGATGTATAGTTTTTTGTAGAATGATCAGATTAGGTTTTCGAATAGGGACTAGATTTCTTGCTTATTTGGGTTGTGTTTATTTTAATTTGGAAGACTATACCTATACCAATATTGTCAGCTTGACATTTTATTTTGATGGGTTCCATGTACCACTCTTTGATGTGATGTGGGGAGTTAAAGTTCTTATGGTAGTGCTTTTTACAGGTGTCTGCCAAGAATACCTCAGGGGTATGAGTTATGTCTGATAGGCCTCATAGCCCTGGTGTTTTTTGATGTTTGAATACTTTGAATTTTTATTTCAAAAACTATTCCGCTGCTTGTAAATGTTGTTGACTTTTGTCGTTGTGTTACGACTTAAATATTTATCCAAAAGTATTTCCTTCTTTATTTCTTGGTTTTTATGAATTTGTTTTGAAAAAAACAATACACTCGCGCTGTTAAAAATCAGGGTGTTACATCCCTAGTGGTTGCAAAGGAGTAAAGTTTCTCTTCTCTCTATAGGATGCCTATGAAGCTATGCAAGGAAGAAGTGTATGCAATTGAAGATGCATGTTCTGATTTATGGCATATGCGCCTCGATCACTTGAGTGAGAAAGGGCTCAGCATACTTGCAAAGAAAAATTTTCTTCTTGTGAAAGGTACGTCTCTAAAAACTTGTACTTATTGTTTTGTTGGAAAACAACATAGAGTTTTTTTTTTTTTCATAATACTGGTCCTCGTATGAGACAAAATATTCTTGATTTAGTTCATGCTGATGTTTGTATGATGGATAATAAATATCTTGGTGGTGCGTCATATTTTGTTACTTTCATTGACGATCACTCTAGAATAGTGTGAGCCTTTCACTTGAAATCTAAAGACCAGGTATTTGGAGTCTTCAAGCATTTTCATGCAAGTGTTGAACAAGAAAAGGAAAGGAAATTGAAATGTGTTCGATCAGATAATGGTGGTGAATACATAGGTCCATTAGAAGAGTATTGTAGAGAACATAGAATTAGGTTTGAGAAAACAGTTCCAAAGACACCTCAACATAATGGTGTTGCAGAGAGAATGAATCATACGATTAATGACAGAATCAGATGTATGCTCTCTCATGAAAAATTATCAAAATCCTTTTAGGGTGAAGCAATGAAAGCTGTAGTGGATTTGATCAATCTTTCTCCTTCTATTCCACTTGATGGTGATGTTCCAAATAGAGTGTGGACATGGAAAAATATCTTTTACCGTCATTTGAGAGTTTTTAGCTGCAGATGCTTTGTTCATGTTCCAAGAGATGAGAGGTCCAAGCTTGATAGTAAATCAAAATAGTGTATATTCGTCGGTTATGGTGATGAACAATTTGGTTATAGATTATGGGATCCGATGTTCAAGAAAATTTTCAGAAGTCGAGATGTGATATTTCTTGAAGACCAGACTATTGAAGATTTTGATAAAGCTGAAAAACAGAAACCAAATTCTAAAAGTTACATTGATGTTGCGCCTAAGCCCCCTGCAGAAACCATTGTTGATGGGGGAGATCTACGGGTAAAGGATGAGAATGTAACTGATGATCATGTACCTCACCATGATGAGCAGGTTCCAGTTGACCCACCAGACGAGTTTGAGTTGAGAAGATCTACTAGAGAACACCAACCTTCTCAAAGATATCCTCCACATGAGTATGTGATGATCACTGATAGTTGAGAGCCAGAGTACTACCAAGAAGCTATTACAAATTTTGATAAAGAAAAATGGTTGAAGGCCATGCAAGAAGAGATGAATTCCTTGCCTGAGAATCACACATTTGATTTGGTAAAGTTTCCTAATGGCAGAAAAACATTCAAAAACAAATGGGTATACAAGATAAAGGCAGAAAAGAATAGTTCTCAACCAAGATACAAAGCAAGATTGGTTGTGAAATGTTTTAATAAGAGAAAAGGTATTGACTTTGATGAAATTTTTTCAATCCTGTGGTGAAGATGTCCTCTATCCGAGTTGTGCTTGGTTTAGCAGCTAGTTTGAACCTAGAAGTTGAACAACTTGATGTGAAAACTGCATTCCTTCATGGTAATTTGGAGGAAGAGATCTATATGGAGCAACCAGAGAGTTTCAAAGTCAAAGGTAAAGAGCAGCTTGTGTGTAAATTGAAGAAAAGCTTGTATGGGCTCAAGCAAGCACCTCGACAATGGTACAAGAAATTTGATTCTTTCATGGAGAAACATGGGTACGGTAAAACTACTTCTGACCATTGTGCGTTTGTCAAGAAATTCTCTGATGGTGATTATATTATTCTCTTGTTATATGCGGATGACACGTTGATTGTTGGTCATGACACTAAGAAGATTCAATCTCTAAAGAAAGATTTGAACAAGTCTTTTGCAATGAAAGACTTGGGTCCTGCAAAGTAAATTCCGAGCATGAGAATTACTCGTGACAGGAAGCATAATAAATTGTGGTTGTCTCAATACAATTACATTGAGAAAGTGTTAGAGAGGTTCAATATGAGCAATTGCAAACCTGTTAGTACTCCACTTGCTACTCATTTTAAATTAAATTCTAATCAATGTCCTACAAGTGAGAAAGACAAAGAAGAGATGAAGAAGGTTCCATATGCATCCGCAGTTGGTAGTTTGATGTATGTTATGGTATGCACAAGGCTAGATATTGCTCGTGCAGTTTGAGTTGTTAGTCGGTTTCTCTCTAATCCTAGTAAAGATCATTGTCAAGCAGTAAAGTGGATTCTCAGATACCTCAAAGGCATTTCCAAAGTGTGTTTATGTTATGGAGGTGGTGAACTTGTGTTGGATGCCTACACAAATGCAGATATGGCAGGTGATCTTGATTCTAAAAAATCTACTTCTAGTTATATGATGACATTTGTAGGGGGAGCTGTGTATTGGCAATCAAGACTACAAAAGTGTGTTGCTTTATCTACTACTGAAGTTGAGTACATTGCAGCAACTGAAGCTTCAAAAGAACTCTTGTGGATGAAGAAATTCCTACATGAGTTAGGCCTCAAACAAGACAAGTTTGTGTTATTTTGTGACAGTCAGAGTGCGATCCACCTCAGCAAGAATCCGACTTTTCATGCAAAGTCGAAGCATATTGAAGTGCGGTATCATTGGATACGAGATGCACTGGAAATGAAGTCATTTTTAATTGAGAAGATTCATACTGATGAGAATGGTTTAGATATGATGACGAAGACCTTGCTTGTGTTGAAGATGATATGTTGTAGAAAGAAAGCTGGCATGGTTGAGCAGTACCTTCCCACATCAGTCGTGAGGGGGAGATTTGTTGGGTGGGCTCACTCCCAAAGTGGAACCCACTAGTTTTATTAATATTAATATTATTATTACTATTATTATTATTGAAAAAAAAGAAAGAAAAAAAAAGGTATTATTGGGCTACACTCATGTGAAGGAAATAAAAAGGATTTGAAAATCCCTAAGAAGCATGAAGAAAGAACAACAACCAGAGAAGAGAGAAAATAAGGGTTTGGTTCTGGTGGTGGTAACAGGTATGTAGCAAACTTGCTCCGTTTGATCTATAAATTTAGTATGTTATTCCTACCACTGAGTTTTTTATTTTAATATACAGTCGTCTGAGTAGTTTTACCTTCTCTGAGAGTTACTTTGGCATATCCACTTTAGTGGAAGGTTGTTATAAAATTATTATTGTTGATTCATGTTCCCTAATTGTTATTAGGAAGACTATGGTGTACCTATTAAGTATTATAGTGGAAGTTTTTATTGGACTAGGTGTTTTTATTCTCTCAAACTGAAGGAAGTTTTCCACGTTAAAAAATTGTATTTGTCTCATATTAATTTTCTGCCAATTATTTTTGCTATGTGGAATTGTATTTTCTGTTTGGTCATTTATCTGTACAGTGAAGGAAAAAATATTCTGCATTATCTCTGGTTTTTTTTCCCAAGCTAAGCACTGCCATTTGGATCATCTTCGACAATCTGGGAGGATTGAGAAAGATGCAAAAGGTATTAATGCTAAGTGTGGTAATATCAATATGCAACATGAGTTAGTGAAGGGAGCACTATGCTTAGAACGAGGAGCAATATGAGTTGGAGGTTGAATGTCACAGCACTAATAAAAAACAAAATAAGATGGGTTCAACTAAGAAGATCTTATTAGCTGGATTGGATGCTCCTGTTGTGATGGAAGTTTAAATGAAATTGTTGTAGAACTCTTTATAGGAGTAATTTAAAATTGTAACTAATAATTAATCTTCACAATAATCAATATCGTTATTTTTTCTTTTTCTTTTCACTCATAAAAAATTGAGTATCTTAAAGAAACACTTTAAAGATAGTATCTCCACCTTATAAATACTAATACTGTGTAAAATCTACGTGGGACTTCCACAATTTTTTGAATTCATACAACAATAATTCTAAAGTTCAAGTTAATGTTAAATTCCAATAATTTTGCTTTAAAAAGTTTAATAGCCTTTACACATGAATTCATCAGGAGTAAAAACTAAAAAGACTTCATAATGATCCAAAATTACAAAAAATATACTATAATTGACCAAATCCTTAGTTTGTACAAGTATCAAGTATTAATTACACATAAATTATACCCTTACTCAGTAATCAAGCATGTGTTATATATTGGGTCAAAGTAACTGTAACGCAGTACTTGTTCAGTTTCAAAATTCTATTACAATAATTGACCAAATCCTATTTCAATGTGCTACTTCATTTTCTTAAACTCTTGAGAGATTGGAAATTTATATGTTCATTACATGAACTTCAATATTCCATATGATCATTAGCAATAACAAACTCTTAACATCTGTATTTTTATGAACCAAAATGTCATTATTGATATGTTCATTGCATTGTCTTTCCTTGAGCTATTTTCTAGCATACTAGAGGTTACAAAATGAATGTATGGATTTGGATAGTAATTGATGAATCAAAATAATTCATTAATTCATTTACAATCCACTAATCCACTAAAAGTTCTTTTTAAAAAATCAAATTCAATTGATCCATTTCAATCCACTTAATCAATTTTTTAATATTATAATAAATTATATACTTATAATAATAATAATAATAATAATAATAATAATAATAATAATAATAATGGTTTTTATTTATTGTAGCAAAACAAAATAATGGTTTTTAAAATTCTCAAAATTATTTTATTTATTATTTTAATATTTTTAAATATTAATACAACTGTTTTTTATATTATTTTGAAATATAAAACTGTTTTTAAAATATTTTAGAAAGGTTATGTAAAAACATTTTTTTTGATTATTTTTAGAAAACAATTTTTTATTATTATTATTATTATTATTATTATTTAATAGATAATTAATTTATTAATTAATAATTAAATAATAGGGGTTCTCGATGGATGCGGTGTTCCAACAACCACAGCGGTGACCCAGTGGTTGAAGGTGGTCCGGTAGCCGGTTACCACCGACCACCACCCTATATAAATTAATTATTAATAAATTATTATTTTTAGAAATTAAAAAGAAAAATAAGTATTCTATTTTTAATTTCAGTAAAAAAGTATCGTTTTATTATTATTTTTTTAATATTTTTTTTGACAAGTGACTCCAAATACAACAGTGTGAATTGTGAAATTTTGAAAATTTAATAAAATAAACACTTAAAAAAATCATGTGATAAAAAATCTTGATCATAAAAAGAATATTAATGATTACTAAACCGATTCACCTTTTAGAACACAATTTGTTTTAAGACAAGCCACGTAACTAAAAATATCAAAAATAGTAAAGAAATAAGTAAAAAACAAGATGACCCTTCTAAATTAAAATTGAAAAGAAAAAGAAAAAAATCGAAATATATAAATATAAATATAAAAATAAATATAAAACCAAGCAAGCCTTAACAAATTAACTAACTCACATTTGACAGAAGTAATATAACATTTACAATTAAAGTTCCACAAGTCCAAATTTACATGTCAAATTTAAAATTAGATTCCAAATCTAACTATACCTTCTACAAATTAGAGAGGGTCCTTATATCATAAGAATATTATTGCATGTCAAATTTTACGATTAGATTCCAATTGCCTCTTTTATTCCTTATGTGTGAATTTTGCATTTTTTATTATATTTTACAACTAAATTCATCATTTGTGAATTGAAAATCCTCTATCAAAATGGTTATACCTTGAGAGAGTGTACTTGCTGATGCACATTTAAAGACATTGTTTCTAAAGACATTTATTAACCAAATTTTAACCAAACTGTTTGTTATAAAAAGGGATTAGAGGTAATAATAATTAACAAGAAGAATAAAGCTGGAAATGAATAAATTACAAACTGTTACTATGTGATTACAACAACAAAGATCCCTGAAACTATATATTATATGTTAATAGAAAAATTCACAGCAAACTATCTATTCTAGCAGGCAGCCTCTTGAAGAAATTACTTGGAACACAAGGCAGCTTGTTCCTAAACCTTGGATGTCTCAAATGATACAAACCTGTCATCAAAGCCACAACTCTAAATGGTGTTACATAAAGAACAAAAGCAGCACAAAAGCTAAACAACACAAAGATTGTTGTTCCTCTAGGATCTCTCCAGCTCAATAAAGACGTAAACCTCTCCCCTTGTGTAGCTATGTCTCCAACAATTGTTTGAATCCTACCTGCAACACTTCTGAGTCTATCATACCTCATTCTGACAACATCATGTGATCTTGATGTTGGAAATGTGTCAAATTCTTCGTCGAGCTCGTCAGGGTGGACCGATTCAGCCCATGATAGTTTAGTATCCATATGAGGTGGATTTCGCGGACGAAACCGATAGTTCCATAGTCCAATCAAGAACATGTATAGAAAAAAAGTTGGCAGTATCAATTCTGGATACCATAAAAGTATCAAAAAGAGGATGTGGACTAGTATCGATGTGATGTGATTTTTCCAGTGACAAACATCATCAAACCATCTTCCGATTGTGATTAGACTAGAGAAAAGCGACATCGCGCGAAAGAAGTTAGCTTTGCTTCTTCTCATGCTCCATATATTTGAATCAACATCCAACATGTATTCAACTACTTCCTTCCTAAGGGGAGGTTCAGCTCTACCAAGCCTCATTGCTACAATACTCATTGCTTGGTACCTTAAGTTCTCTATTTGATTAACTGTGAAAGGTTGTAAATAATGCATCTTTGGAAGCAATGGCTGGCCATAGATATGAAACATGTTAGCTATAGAGAGTGTAGTGAACCTCACTGCAAGTTGAAGCTCACCCATTTTCTTAACTCCATGTTGGTGTAAAACAAGAAGTGGATAAGAATTTGTGTAAATTTTGTTAGCTTCTAGTGTTGAAAGCCTAATCCTTACTTTTCCAATTCTTGAATCTTGGATTGGACTTCCATTCGAAGCTTTTTTATCTCCTCCACCTAAATGGCAATTGTCAAAAACACCTAATGTTATGACAGTGCAAGGATCATAAACCTCCCATGTGTATTGTTCATTCCATTTAGGACTAAAAGTGTCTAAAAGTGTTCTTGTTCTGATCCATTTCTGACCATATTTTGCAACACAATAAGAATCTGTGCTACCATTTCCATCTTTCATTTTCATAGGGAGAAGCCCTTTTGCTCCTAAGATTCCTACTTCAAGTATTCCAATAGGCTGCTTCCATAGTTGTCTAGCTGTTGGTCTTTGATCACTTATGTACAATGTCGATTCGTCTAAAACATGGTATCCGCCATCGAGGCAAATTCTAAGGTGAACCCTGCTTGAAAATTTAAGCTCATTTCTTCTATCACCTTCTAGTACTCCAAAACCATATTTCTCGAGATTGAACCATCGAGAGTGAACCGGTCGATGGTCTAGCCGCTTCTCAAAGAGGTTTAAAGGTAAGATTATTTTTCCAAGTACCTCATCTTTTGAAGGCTGAACATGATCCTCCACAGTTATAGTCAATTGCTCCTCAAATGGTTCAGCTGCTACAAAAACCAAATCTTCATTCCAAAGTGGAGTAGTTGTTCTAGTGGAACAAATCTTTGTCCTCAATACTTGGCAGCCTAATTGAGCCTTCACAGAAACCTCTGGTAATCGGTATCTGTCCCTCGGTATAACATCTTGAGCTTCAATGACATTAACTCTTAGATACCATAGTTTTGGAGACACATAAACCTTTGATCTTATGTTGTAAACACCTTCACCATAGACAGTTGCAGCATCAGAATGCCAAGCATCTGAGAAAGCTTCATCAGCTTGTGTTCCCATCCAAACTGCTAGCATAATATCGCCTCTCACCATTCCTTCGCCTCGCAAGCCTTGAAGTCTATACCATTGAGGAGCTAATGGACTATCTGGTGGAACTCTTGTTGGAACCTCATTGAGGTCAAAAACTACCATTCCTAGATAGTCATCTCTTCCAACCATTTCTTTATCTTTTACAAAGACTTCGAGGACCGAAGCTTGAATTCGGTCTTTCGAGAAAGCAAATACTTGGTTCCATTCTGGATTCAATTTCTTCTCAAAGTGCTTTGTTCTTCCTCTATAGTTCCCTAGCTTCACTTCCACATAAGGATCACAACTTGAGGTGATTGTTCCTGGTGGAAGATCCTTTGCTTTCGCTACACGAACGTATAGATAAAACATCTGCTCAACAAGATCATGTGTGGTTGTGAATCTTTCACCACCACTCATCCATTTTCTTCCACCATTAAGCCACTTCTCACCAATATCTGGATTTGTTTCCTTGAGATTGTAGTCTCCATCATTGCTAGTATGGACTTGATGATCTACATTGTGCCTTGGGGGTGAAGAAACACTTCGCGGTGTCTCTACTAAAATCCTTGGTTGTTGGTTGGTTCCTTTAAGATTGAATCTTTCATCATACCTAGAATGGACTTGAGGTCGCCGCTTAATTGAAATCCTTGGTTGCATGTTGGAGTCCATATTGTTGTGATTATAGTTTTCAACATGGCTAGATTGAGCTTGAGGATCAAATGAGTGCATTGTGAATAGATTATCTTGTTGTGGTCTTTTCTTTATTGAAATCCTTGGTTGTTGATGAACTTGATGTTTGTCTAGTTGTTGAGTAGATATTTGTATGTCAGGTTCTTTGATTTCTATCTTTGGCTCTTGATCAAAATCAATGTTGCTAGATTGATATTCTTCAGTGGAGTAATTGGATGCAGAAACAGAATATGCTTCTTCTATTTCTTCCCTTGGTGTTGCAGTTGTGTCTGGTGTCTGTGTCAGTGTCGTATCTGGGGTTTGTGTTTGTATCAGTGCTTCACAGGTGCCAGGATCAAATTCTAATGTTGTGTTGGTTAGACTTAGGCTTGTATTTTCTTGTGCTTGTTTTGGTGTAATAGAAGGTGAGAGATTTTCTAGTTCTGAAGTGAAAATAGGAGAAAAGTCTTTAGCTTTGGATTCTGATGAAATGTAAACTTTTAGGCCAATCTCACCTTTAACAGATGAAAAAACCCACTTCTTTTCAAGTGGCAAAATCTGATAAACTTCATCACCTTCTTTAACAATATTAGAGCAAGGAATTATCACCCTTCCAAGGAAGTTTCGGCCGTGGATCGGTCTCCGCTCGTTGTAGACCGAAACTTCGATAGTTTTGTGATGGTATGGTTTGGTTGTATCTAAATGAAAGACAAGCTTTTGATTCCAAGTTGGGTTTAGATTTTTTGGGACGGTTCTTGTTCTGCTTAATTGGTTTTCAAAGTCTACTTCAACAAATGGACTAGCTGATCCTTCACCATCTTTTGGCATAAGATCATGAGCATTAATAACTTCTACTATGATTAGTTTCATATCTTTTTTTATTAGTGTCTATAATATGCTACAAGTAGTTGCAACTATGTTGCTATCTATCAAAGTAATTGGAAATTTGATTTTGAAGTAAAGAAGTTGTACTTAAGAATGAAATAGATAAAAGGTGACAAGGTTTTGGTGAAGCAAAGAATAATTTCATGGTGAAGATGCATGAGATTAAAGCTGACATTCTTGTGGTCTAAAGGTTGTTTCGTACTTGTTAAGGTTGTATATTAATTCTTCAATCTTAACAAACATGAAACTATTTTGTCGAAAACTATTAATGACGATGACAAATGGTATAACAGAATTTTGATTTTTCGTTTCAATTACTCTGTAAGTACCTGAAGTATTTAATTTTTTTTAAATAGATCTCTAAATAAAAAAATTTGTAATTGAATCCGATATTTATTAGTAATGTTTAATTAAACCTTAAACTAAGAAGATTTTAATGGAAATCCCTAAATTATTAAATAATTTATAATTAAGTCGCTGAATATTTAAATACAAATTATTTAAAAGGTCGAAACTAATTAAAATTATTTAAAAGGTATGAAGGGACATAATTATAAATTATTTAAAAGTTCATGAAACTTGATTAAAAGATATTTAATTAGTTTAGAACTAATTGAGTATTTTTTACATATTCGGGAACTTAATTACAAACTTTTTTTTAATTTAGTGATTTATTTAAAAATTCAAATAGTAAAGAGACCTGCGGAATATGAAACCTAACTTATATATAGAGTCATGAGTTGCCCATTTTAGCTGCTATTTGCTAGCTTTTTATATTGATTGCATTGAGTTTCTAATTTCGATAGATATTTCTATGATTTGAATAAGGAAAATTTATTTGATTCCTAACTTATTCAAACAGCATAAAGATTCTCAACTTTCTGTCATGTTGTAATATACTTAATGAAGGTAATAACCTAAAGGGACTAATTGAATGAAAGCAATTGTATATATACTTAGTTATTATATGTGCATTTTTAGCATAATTACTTTCTTCTATGTACAGCAATGCCAAAGTAAAGAAGAAAAAAGAAAAGTGAATGAACAAAGCGTGAAAGGCATGGCTGAATCCCCAAATAGCAAAAGAGGATTAGCTTAGGGGCTTGTGACATAAGCTTGAGATTCTTTGTTTGTGCTTTTATTGTCCTACTTCTTTTAAGATTGTGTTTTATATATTTATAATTGTCTCCTATTTTGATGAGAATTTTACCAATTTTACGTATGCATATCATATTTATGCCACAATTTGGTTGTGGAATCCAATATTTTTAACTTGCAAATTTTATCTAAAATATGATTAATTTTAAAAGGTCAACACAATGATTGAGTCCTTTCTTCTATAAATATAATATGTTTAAATATGTTACAAGTACTAGACAATTATTTTTTGAAATAGATAATTTGATCGGTGAATTAAGAGATATTAAAAAGAGTTTAAACACTAGGACTAAGATTTGAACTCTAAAATTACCTTCATTTATTCAAAAAAATATAATTATGTGAAAATCTTAAAAAATAAAAAAAAAAGTTAACTAATATTATTATTTGATGACCAATAAAAATAGAAATAAGTCAGACCGATTTACAAGTGTTAGAGTCGGTCCAACAAATTCAAAGACATTAAACTACATTTAAAAATAAAATCTTTTAAAACAAAAATAAAACTACTTCTAAATGTGACATAATAACATAAAAATAAGAAACCATTAAAATGTAAATTAAAAAACGTTATTGATTCTACGTCTATATATATATATTACAAATAAGCTTTAATATATATATATATCATTTGTGATTTTTAAAACAAATAATAAATTAATTTTTAGTTGTTTATCAAAATTATTTTAATGGTTAATTATTTATTTAATCTTTACAAAATTAGAATCTTTTAACTTTCTATTTAAATTTTAACAATTATTTGGTCCCTCGTATGTATTTTCATTGTTTTGCAGAATTAATCCCCACTATCAAGTTGATGATGACTAGACTAGTGTTATATGTTAGTAGGTTCTGATCACGTGGACTATTTTAATAATGTGGACTGCCACGTGTCATATCTATTTAAGAAAAACAATTTTTTAAAATTTAGAAGAAGAAAAACATTATTAGTTATTTAAATTTTGTTATTATTAATTAAAACTAAAACGGATAAACTTTAAAAAAGGAAACTTAAACATTTAAAAATATTGGATACGCGATTATTTAGAAATCTGGTCATGAGGACAGCTTGATACTAATTTCTTGAATCTCTCTTAATACTCATGTAATGATTCCTTGTCAATCTGTCTAATACCACATATTTCTTTTATGATTGAAGCAGCTCGTGAGGCAGGGAATTTTTTTTTCTAGAAACAATATCTTGAGATCATTCCAACTTGTAACAGAACCTAGTTGAAGGTAGTATAATCAGTCTTTGGCAGCATCTTGGAGTGAAAATGGAAATGTTCTCAGCTTAATGTGGTCTTCTGTGACTCCTTGAGGCTTCATGGTAGAACACACAATATGGAATTCCTTCAAGTGTTTGTGGGGATCCTCACCTGCAAGACCATTAAACTTTAGAAGCAAGTGTATTAATAAAGATTTAAGTTCAAACGGTACAGTAACTTCAGGATATGTGACACACAATGCATTATAATTGACATTAAATGCAACAAGTTGTCTTAAGGTTCTATTATTCGCATCAGCCATATTTTGCAGCAAATTGTCATTTTCACTATCTGACTCTGACTCGTTAACCCTAGCAGCTATATTAAGTCTACCACGTAAATGAAATGTCATATCTATTTCAGGTTCAAAGGAATGAAGATTCACATAACTAACCCTAGTCATGCATTATCATAACAAAGCAATGCAAAATAACAATTCTGAAAAATTCCAACAATGTCCCTATTGTTAAAATTGAAGTGAAAAATTGAAAACTCTATCAAATAAAATCCAAAAAATATAAAAATACCCCCAAAATTTTCTAAAAATCAAATACAGGCAACACAAATTTTTTTGGAATTTTTGGAGAATATGAAAAATGAAACAAATTGAAAAAATGGTCTAAACAAAGGAATTTGGGATTTTGACTGTCGTTTTCCGTATAAGTTTTTTATACGGGACTCCTATTCCTTGATTTTTTTTTCTTTTGATTTTCTGAAAAAATTTCGGAGCAATCCGAGACAGTAGCCTGGAAACAGAGTTAATATCGGTTAATATTGTTATCAGAGAGTCCCTGACAACGGTGCCAATTTGATCTGTTGTCGCACACGAGTCAAATATAATTAATAAAATGTAAATAGAGGTAATAACTCGAATCGTTTCGCAAGGACTTTTGATATAATAATAATAACTGAATTGAAAGTTGAAATTAAAAAGGGTTTTTTTTTAGATTTTTTATTTAACAGATTAGCCAAACAATTAATCCACTTATTCGAGTTTCAAACCTATCATAGATTCTATCAATGAGTTTAATCTATAATTCGTGACTCTGTTCTTATTTGACTATAGAATTGATCAAATAAGCGTAATCAATCACATGTGAATTTGGTTTCTTTGATTGGATTAAGCATCACAATCATCAAAATATTACAATTAACGATCAAGCGTCGCCAAATTATAATTTAATTAAATTAGAAATCAAAACCAAATTATGTCAAATAAATTAAATCGATCCTATTGAAATTCAATTTAAGCAATCGAAATATCAATATAATCAAATAAACAAGAATGTAATCATGAATCAAAATCGACAGTGTAACCTGAATCTCAAGGTGTTGATGAAACTCTGAACTCGTTGATTAATCTTACAAAATTAGTCTTCCATGAAATTAAAATAAAAACTATTTATTTCTTGTAGCAATCCGAATCCTAATTTTTCCATCCGTAGAAAAGAAACAAAATTGTCAATATATAGTACTTGATATTGGGCTTTAGGGTTTAAAAACAAGTGACCCGCTATTTAAAATTATTACAAAAGTCCAGATTATGAAATCTGCAATTTAGGCCTAGTAAAGTTCGGAATTGGTCTTTTCTTCCAACACAAAAGTTGTATCTATGATTTTTAGCTTTCCAACGCCTACTCGTATGCACCAATCTGATATCCAGATATCAAGGTATGGCCTATAGAGCGAACAATAGTCAAAATACAAATAATAAAATTAAAATGCAAAAAATAAAATTATAATTCAAATTCGACCCAAAGTTTAGAAACAAGCTAAAAATATTAATCTAAGCTATAAAGAGCTTTTAAAATACCAAACTAAAAAGTTAGAAACATGTGCCCAAATGCTATAATCAATGGGTATATATGTGAAGAAGTCTATGTTAAGAAAACCCCAGGTTTTGAAAGTTCAGAATTTACAGACCGTGTATTTAAACGTAGTAAATAACAATATGGTCTAAGACAAGCACCTAGGACATGGTATGATAAACTGAGTAATGTAACAGCCCGTTTTTGTTTTTAAAAAACAAAAATCGAATTTCAGAAATTAAGAAGGAAACACTTTTGGATAAAATATTTAAGTCGTAACACAACGACAAAAGTCAACAATATTTACAAGCAGCGGAAATAGTTTTTGAAATAAAAATTAAAAGTATTTAAACAGCAAAATGCACCGGGGATATGAGACCTATCAGACATAGCTCATACCCCTGGGATATTCTCGATAAACACCTGTACAAAAGCATTGCCCCAAGAATTTTAACTCCCTACGTCACATCAAAAAGTGGTACATGGACCCATCAAAACAAAAGTCAAGCTGACAATATAAGGCATAGGTACAGTTTTCCAAAATAAAGTAACTACAACCGCAAAAGGAAGACATCTAGCCCCTATACACTATCTAATTTGATCATGCTTCAAAAAAAACTATACAACCCGGGTGATCTCCTCACGTCCCGCATGATCCCTCTGACACAAAACCGGTCAGGTATGTCTAACTACGTGTCCATCTACAGGGTACTACCCGGTAGGACAATCCTGGTTCTCATATGAGGGCAAAGCCCAGATTTCCACAATAATTGTAAAGGTCACCAACCGAAATTAACAAATATCACATAGCATTTAAATTTTAAATGCACAAAATAACCTTTCATCTTAGCATACTCCTTGAAAGGGTTTTCATATGTCAAAACAAGTTGAAAAATGAAGTTTTTAACAAAACTGCACTGTCGTATTCAAATATAGCATCCCTGTATTCGAGTACAGTGCTAATTCATAAGTCAGAAGCAAAAACAACACAACTGTATTCGAATACAGCATCCTCGTATTTGAATACAGAAAAATCAAGATAACTGTATTCGACTACAACCTCATTGTATTCGAATACAAAGCTGTTTCAGAAGTCAATAGCAAAATCAGAACATCTGTATTTGACTACAACCTTCTTGTATTCAAATACAAGTGCAGAAAACTGCAGAATTCAGTTTCGAAAATGGTTTCACAATCAATCCACACTTACAAACAAATCCAAACAATCACACTTATCTATTTCGGCACAATCACAACATCAACTGAGTATACATATGCAATCATCACAGTATATCAAACATGACTCGCGTGCCAAGCACCCTAATGCAATGCGTATATGCCAAAATGCATGAATTCCGGAATCCGAACCAATACCCTCCTCGAATGGGCGTAAATCATAATTATACCGCCTATCACATGCCAGTACTAATTACCAAGATGCCACCTATCACGGGTCAGCACAATTTACTAAAAAGCGTAAATCTTAAACGTATCGCCTACCACAGACCAATACTATTTACCGAGGTGCCACATATCATGGGTCAGCATGATTTACAAAAATAAACGTAAATCGTAAACGTACTGCCTATCATATACCAGTACTATTTACTGAGGTGCCACCTATCACAGGTCAGCACGATTTACAAAAATGTGCAGTCTATCACGGACCTACACAACACGAAAATCTCTGCAAGGATAAGATGAACCAACAATTCACATGGCATCATCTCGTGGCCCATCACGGTCACCACTATCACCATGGCACCATCGCGGTCACCATGTACTATGAAATACATGAGCATACTCTGACTCTTTCCACAACAATCATTAAGTAAGTGCAGATATTAAAAGCTTCCCCATTTTTAATACTCATTTAACTAATGATTTTCAAATTCAACACAGAGCATACTCAAACATATTTATTCACACCAATTTCAATTTCCACAATCACACATGAATCACATCTCCAAATTCAATCCATACATAAATTGGATTAATAAATTGGATTAACTCTATTTCCACCACCACACATCAAATTTAATCCACAATTTACATTAAATTCGGTCAATTCAAATTCCACAAAATCCACACCAAGTTCAATCATCAATCACCCATAAATTTCCTCATTTTCCAACATAAATCACGCCAAATTAATTTTCACAAATCACACCTCAAACACATCAACATTAATTTCCTCAAAACACACATAAATGAATTAAATTCCTTTTCCACAAAATCACACATCAATTTCACCAAATTCCAACTCCACAAATACACATATAGCATCCTATATGCAAGCTAAAAATTTGGAAGGAGCCTTTACCTCAACGTTAGCTTTAACGAGCGATTACGGTACCGCGATTAATTCTAATAAAATCTTCGCTCGCGTTGTCGCTTCCAAAGTTAGTTCACTAGCTCCGTAGCGGGAAGATGAACAATTTTTCCCTTTTATCTCTTCGCGGAATAAAACTTAGATCTAGAAGAAATGTGGAGGTTTTGTTTGACGATTTTGAAAACCCCTAACCCAGTTTCCTTCGTTTTCAAATCAGGGAAGAAGAAGAAGAAACTTTTCTTTCTCACCCTCCAAACTTTGGGTTTCTTTTCTTGAAGCAAAAGAAGCAAAAGAAAAGAACGAAGAAGGAGACGTGATCGCGAGGCAGGGAGAGGAAGAAAGATTACGCGTTTCTTTCCTTTTTCTTTCTCCTGTTTTTCTTTCTTTTCCTTTTTTTTTTTTTCCTTTTCCTCTCTTTTTCTTTCCCAATATATATATATATATATATATATATATATCTTAAATATAACCAAACAATATCTAAATATTTACATATTTTAAATATTTCTGAAAATAATCACTTCCACATCACTTCTCAAACCATTTTGATAAAAATATTTACTCTCATCGCAACTCAATTGGCAGATAAAATTTTCAACAACCTGAGATATTTTAACGTAACTACCCAGTATTAAATTGTTCGTAACATGAATAAATTATTCTTCGACAAAAAATTCATTGTACTTAATCTAATTTATTTATCGACGAATAATTTTAATCGGGGCATCAAAAGATATTTTTGGGCATTAAACTCACAAAATATCAATAACTTGGCTAAAAAGTCTCAGAGTTCAATACCAAAATACATAAATTAGCATTTAAAACTAAGGGTCTTACATTACTCCCCCCCTAAAATTAGTTTTGTTCTCGAAACTACGCGTCGATAAACAACTTAGGGTGTTGTTCCCTCATCTTGCTCTCTTATTCCCAAGTCGCATCTCCAGTAATTGGGTTCCAGATCACCTTGACCAACAAAACATCCTTGTTCCTCAATCGCTTAATCTTCCTGTCATCAATTCTTATAGGTAATACTTTGAATGACAAGTTATCCTTTAGTTGAATTGTGTCTGGTTCGATCACACGGATCTGCAAGGTATTTCCTTAACTGCGACACATGAAACACGTCGTGGATATTGGACAGTATCGGGGGCAATACAATCCGATAAGCAAAAAGTCCAATTCGTGCAGAAATCGGATATGGTCCAATGAATTTCATAGTCAATTTCTTCGCTTTCAAGGCTCTACCAACTCCAGTCGCAGGCGTGACTCTTAGAAATACATGGTCATCCTATTCGAATTCTAGAAGTCTGCGACACTTGTTCGCATAACTCTTCTGACGATCTTGTGAAGTCTTCATTTTCTCCTTTATTTTCTTTACCTTATCAGTAGTCTGTTGTACCATCTCCGGTCCTACAATCATACTTTCACCGCCCTTATACCAAAACAAAGGTGTTTAACACTTGCGCCCATATAAAGCCTCATATGGTGCCATTCCAATACTTGCGTGGAAACTATTATTGTAGGTAAACTCAACCAACGGAAGTACATCATTCCAACTTCCTCTATCATCTAATACACATGCCCTCAAAAGATCTTCCAATGACTGATTTGTCCTCTCAGTTTGTCCGTCCATTTGTGGATGGTAAGTTGAACTCAATCTTAGTTTCGTTCCCAACGCTTCTTGCAAAGCTCCCCAAAAATGTGATGTGAGCTTTGGGTCACGGTCCGATACGATACTCGATGGTACTCCGTGTAATCTCACAATCTTAGCAATGTAGATCTCTGTTAGCTTATCTACCTTATAAATGGTCTTTACTAGTAAAAATTATGCAGATTTAGTTAATTGATCCACTATCACCCAAATAGAATCATTCTTTCTCCTTGTTTTCAGTAATCCAATTATAAAATCCATGGAAATGTTGTCCTACTTCCATTCAGGTATATCTAAAGGTTGCAACATTCCAGCATGTCGCTGATGTTCCACATTCGTCTTCTAACAAGTTAAACAAGTTGATACATACTCCGCTACATGTCTCTTCATTCCTGGCCACCAATAATTTTGCCTCAAATCCTGATACATCTTTGTTGCTCCAGGATGAATACTCAATTTACTCTTATGAGTCTCTTCTAAAATTGTCTTCCTCATATCTGTAATTTCTGGTACACAAATCCTACCATTACATCTCAAAATATTATCTGATCCGATCTTAAACTCAGTTGTCTTCCCTTGCACTATTAGGTTCCTCTTCTCTTGAATTAAGGTGTCATCTTGAGAATTCACAATGTCTTCAAGTAGTCCACTCGAAATCTTAATCATTCCGAATTTCAAAATTCCTGGTGCAAACTCCTGTTGGAGACAAACTTGAGAGAAAAAGCACTAGTAGAAATTGAACATTTCTTGGTGAAAACTTAATCTCATGGTTAAGTAAGAGATAAAACACAATTGTAATGTCAACAACACATGATGAGTACATTTCTGCAATTGGTTTCAATTCTCAATTGCTATAGATAAAACATCAACTAGAAGATTACAAGATTCTTGAGAATAACATTCCTATATTTTGTGACAACATTGATGCCATTTTCCTAACCAAGAACCCAGTTCAAAAAGGAGTACTAAATATCCAGTTTTTAGACACCGAACACCAATGGCCTAACATATTCACTAAACCACTAGTTGAAGATAGATTTGACTTCATTAGGAAAAATCTAAACCTTACGTTTATGCCTGAATGATGTTGTGCCAAAGTTAGAGTAGTTTAGATTTATACTAGGATAAATTTTATGTTTTGCTCATATAAGGCTACATTTTGTGTTCTGTTCATTCTATTAAAGAGGATTCACTTTCAAGTCTTTTTTCTTATGACAAAAAGGGAGAAAGATATTTGAGAACAATAATGTGGGGAGATAATGACAAAATTACTTGGACTTAAGGGGAGCCTTAAGTCAGGGGGAGTCAGTTAATAAAAGAAAAGTTGTTATCAAAATATAGTTTTGCTATCATTAAAGAGGAGGAGATTGTTGGAACCAAGTTAGTTTTCAAATTATAGTTTTGATGCTAACAAAAGTATTATATGAGAACAATAAATTTGGACCAATGGCTTCATTAAGTATGAAGAAATTAGAACATGAAAATCAAAGGAAATGACAAGAGAAAATGAAATAAAATTAGTCAACAGAGAATATCACTAGAGGAAGTCATTAGAGGAAGTTTGGACCAATAGAGAATATCACCAGAGGAAGTCATTAGATGAAGTAAAAAGGTTAGAGGAAACAAAATCAAATTAGTCAACAAAATCCTCAAAATCGGACAAACGCACACTCTAGAAAAATACTTGCATCTGCCTCTGATAACATGCTTTTGGAAGCCCAGTGGGTATCTAGTAAATCAGTGTGCATTTGAAGAATTATGTGCGTCTGAAGATTCAACGTGTTTTTAGAGTTTCCATGGCTCTAATGAAATGTAACATGTACATGCCTCTCTGATAACAGTAACCCACTGAGCAGGTCTCTAAAGTCTGAAGCCATTGTTCTATAAGAATTGCTCATATAAAATTGGGAAATAAAGATTGGCTAATGGTCAAATTATCAAGATCGTATCAATCAAAATTATATTGGGAAGAAATGTTTGTTGACCAAGGTGGATTTGAGATACGATTCTGAAACTCAACAATAAATTCACGAACCCTAATTTTATCTATAAATAGTGGATCAAGGCTAAAAACAATAGGCATAACAATATACAAAAACAACGAACAACAAACTTTGAAATCCAAAAAACTAAAGTTATTCAGAAAAACTCAAGAACTCAATTTTTCTAAGTATTCAGTGTTTAAGGTTTTAAGTTCTAGCAAAACACTCGTTCAAAGTAAAATACTTTAAGTGTTGTAGTTTGGGAAAATCATTGTATAAAATCTTCTTATTAGAAGCAAAAACCAAACAGTTTCCAACTCATTGTAACCCATCCCGATAATGGCTTTAGTGTGTCTAAAGGAATTTGTGGATCTTAGGTTGTGTTCATAAGACTTGACTTGTAGGATCGAGTGAGTAGTTTGCCTTTAACAATCTTTGGATCATAGGTTGTGTAGAAAAGACATTACTTGTAGTGGTCAAGGTGTAGTTTGCCTCTAAAAGTATGTAGGTTCAAGTTGTTTAGAGAAGACTGACTTGTAAGGTCACATGCTATTGTAATTCAAGTTTTGAATCAGTGGATAAATTCTTCATTATGAGGGGTGTGGATGAAAAAGGTCAGGTTGTAACTAAGTTTTTTTAGAAAATCATCTAAGAACGACCTTCTCGTTGTCAAAATATATATTGATGATAATATCTTTAGTTCTACTAACGGCAAGCTCTGCCAAGAGTTTTTTAAGTTAATGTATGTTTAGATGAGCATGATGAGAGAATTAAAATTCTTTTTTGGAATCCAAATTCATCAAAGGAATGTGTCACTAAACAACCCTTAAGAGGATCTTTAAATATTTGAAAGGCTCTACTAACCTTTGTTTGTGTTATAAGCCCTCCTCTGAGTACATGTTAGTAGGTTTTAATGATGCTGACTATGACAAAGACAAGTTAGAAAGGAAGAGAACTAGTGGAAATTGTACATTCCTTGGCAAGAATCTAATCTCCTAGTCAAGCAAAAGGCAAGCGAAAAACATATATTGAAGGGAAAAATATCAATTTATAAAGAGAAAAACATAGAGAGATCAAACATCATTTTATAAGGTATTATGTCCAAAAGGATATTTTAGACATTAAACAATTTTATAAAGAACTATCTTAATATTTTGTTTATACAAGAATGATGTTCAATCCTCCACATTTTTGCCTAAGTTAAAATAGAGTGAAGGGTTAAATGTATATATGCTCCGCCTCTAACAACATTGAATTTATTTGTGCATCTAGTCCATCTAAATTCCATTAATTTTAAATATTTATAGTTTTACTTTTAAGTCATGATACTCTAACAGGTGTTTCTCATGCATATTTACGCTGCGTGTTAGTAATGGGGTTAGAAACTCAAACATTTTTCATAAAACCTATTTATCACTCACGATACTCACAACTCTCACATACTCCAACAGTTTCTCTGTTTCAAACCTTCAAACTTCCCCATATATCTCTAAATCATGCTTCAATGGCTTCAAGTTCATCCTTAAACCATTCACTCAACAACGTCTCATATGTTCCTTCCATGCAATTCCATCTTGATCAGTTAGAAATTCTTCATGAACTCAAGGTCAACTTCACAAACCTTGCTGAAAATGAGTTTGATTTTATTGAGGATTTTGCTATAATAGGTTGGTATAAGTACTTTAACCTAGAACAAGAGGTAGCTCTGGACATTCTAGCTAAAGAATTTTGGAGATTCATTGATGCAAACACAAACGGCGAAGTACCAAGAACTGTGTTAGGGCTTCCAATGAAGATCAGTCAAAAATACCTCGTTGCCATTACAAGATGCCCAAATGAAGGTATGTTGGTTGAGAATGGTTATGAGTCAAAGGTTTGCTCATCGATAATCAATAAATAGTTATTCGAAGATCCTAAGGTGAACTCTAAGTTCGTGCACTTAAAACCTAAGTACAAGGTTATTTTCAAAATTCTTTTTGGGTGTGTGGTACCTAAATATGGGTCTAAGAATCACATTATCAAATATCACAACGGTCTAATGTGCAACATCTCTCAAAGGATCAAGACGAATCCTCCCTGAAGTAGCAACATCAATCACAAGGAAGGAGATTTGAATTGTGATCCCTTTTTAAAATCTTAATTACTGAACTAAATTTAAATTAACTCAAGATCAACCTTGGTTTCAAATAGAAAGTCTATAATGTTATGGGTATGTTAGAGATAAATAAAATATATTAGTTCTAGATGATATGTGATCAATGAGTGAAAAATAAATAAATATGAGGATAAGAATAGCTCCGATGTGAATCCTAAAATATCATCAATAATTACAAAGCCATATCTCATTTCTCCTAGACTTGTAGTTTTGATAGGATCAAAGAGATCAATGTGACATATAGCTCAAGAGGTTTTTGAGTTGAAACAAAGTCTTTTGAATAGAAACTACTCTTGACATGTTCTTCTTTAGTACATGTTTCACATATTCTATCTTTGTCAAAACTGATCTTTGGCAGGCCTTGAACAAGATCAAGTTTGGTTAATTTTGAAATTGTTTTCATGCTCCAGTTTGTTTGTGTCATATCCACTTTTGTTAGTTTATGGTCATAAAACACGATCTAGTTAGTAATTCTTCTAAATATAAGACATGCATTATTTTTCTTCTCGACCCAAAAAAGAATTTTTTTTTTTAGAAGATGCATGCTTGACTTTACATGTGTTTTGTTTAAAAATAACTTCAAAACACTACGCGAAAAAACCTATTTCACAACGCTTTTTTTAAGTCATTTACATCGCTTTTTAAAAAAAAATAAGCGTTGTAGCATCCGACGCTGTAAAAAGATACAACACTTTTTAAAATAAAAAAGCGCAATAAAATAGTTAGATATACTATGCGCTTGTTGTACTCGTTTTACAACGCTTTTTGGAAAAAACGCTATAAAGGTGCATTCAATAGATGCATTATTATGCACCTATTATAGCACTTTTTTGAAAAAGCGTTGTGAAAGGTGCATTCAATAGATGCATTATTATGCACCTATTACAGCGCTTTTTTGGAAAAGCGATGTAAAAGGTGCATTCAATAGATGCATTATTATGCACCTATTACAACGCTATCTTTTAATTTTTTTCCAAAATCATTTTCAAGAAGAATCAGTTCATACAATCAGTACACAACAACATAACTATATAACTTTATAATTTAACTTTATAACTTTACATATTTACACAATCAGTTCACAACATATTCATATACATATTCACATATTGACAACAGCACAGAACTATATACATATTCATATAACTACATATCCACAAATTTTCAAATGTGCCCTATTCATATACATATAACTATCATAACTACACAGAACAGAACTACCATATATTCATATAACTATCCCTTGCAGCATGCCATTTCCCAGCAAATCAAATAATTTTCATTTCAATCACATACTGACACCAGTCTTCCTTTATTTCAACTAGATCTCTTCCAGAGTATGTTGGACTGGAATTGTCAAAGTACTGTGCGATATAAAAATTGAACATAAGTAAGTTAGAATCAAATATATACATAGTTTATATATGAAAATCAAATAATGAAAATATTGTACCGTTTCTGGGATTATAGTTTGATTCATATCAACAATCTCCTTCATGGATCGCAGTATATAGTACCCATAGTCGATGTTGTTAGTTTGACGAGGGCACTATAAAATAAAACATATAAGTCGATAAATATTTGTGCATTGATAGAAGTATAAGTTCAACATGCATTTTAGTGAAACAAAAAACTAATAAATACAATACCTGAAAAATAGAAGAACAATAGGGTTACGGCGCAAAAATACGAACAAAGAAGAACAGCGCAGAAATATGAACGGTTCGTAGGAGAGTAGGGTTCACAGAAACAAAGATGGTTCGCAATGTCAAGGAGAATTAAGAGGAAATAAGCGTATGAAGTTTACGTAATGAGGGTTAGTAACAAGGCAATATTGTTCGTAGGGTTCACAATGAGAAGGAGAATGAAGAGGAGGAGGAAACAAGCGTAGTAAGTTTACGTAATGAAGAGGAAACTGAAGCGGTTTAGGGATAATATTTGAATGTGAGTTGATAGGGATAGTAACAAATATGGAGATGGTTCGCAATGAAGATGGTTGGCAATATGGTTCGTATGGACAATAGGGTTCGCAATGAGAAGGACAATGAATAGGTGGAGGACTCTGAAGCGTAGTGAAGTTTACGAAATGAAGAGGAAACAAAAGCGGTTTACTGTTATATATAAAACCCTATTACAACGCTCATTGAAAGAGCGCTGTAAAAGACCTCATTAACTTAGTTTTTAAAAGCCTATTACATCGCTCTTTGAAAGAGCACTGTAAAAGACCTCCTTAACTTATTTTTTAAAAGCCTATTATGTAACATTATATATATATATATATATATATATATATATATATATACAATTACTAAGAATAACATGCGGATAGAAGAAAAAAAAGGAAGAACTATAAATCTAAAAAGATAGAAGTATACCCAAATAAAGAGTAGCTAGAGTGCTTTGTGGTTGTGGTAACGGTTATTAGCAAACAACATATCAAGAACGCTTCAAGAGGTGAGTAATTACACCCTTTAAACTTTCATGGTACATTTATTTTGGAAATTTAGAATGGAAAAAGAGTTATGTGTTTTGATTGGTATTTTCTTCTAAAAATATATTTTTGTCAAGACCCTAACTCTATTAAAATTGAGATTTTATGAATTGTAATAATAGATTATAAATTGATTTATTTATTATTGTTTGTTAAATTACCATTTTGATGATTGTTTTAATATATATTCTTTAAAAAGATTGTTTTATTATATATTCTTGAATGATTGTTGTTATTAGATATTCAAATGAAATATTATATTATAAATATGATTTTACGAATATAACTGTTGAAATATGAATTATTTGGATTGTATGTGTTTGAGAGATATATATCCTTTAACAAGACTGTGTTATTATATTTTCTTGAATGATAATTGTTACCATATATTCAAATGAAATAGTAGATTATAAATATGATTTTTCAAATATAGTTGTTGAAATATGAATTATTTGGATTGCATGTGTTTGAGAGATATATATTCTTTAAAAAGATTGTTTTATTATATTTTCTTGAATGATCATTGTTATTATATATTCAAATGAAATATTATGTCATAAATATGATTTTGCGTATACGATTGTTAAGATTATGAATGATTTTGAACTTCACAAAGAGATGGGTCTTGTACCCCACCTATTGATGAGTTTTAAACTTCACAAAGAGATGAGGTTTAAACTCCACCTGGATGAGTATTAAACTTCACAAAGAGATGATGTTTATTTTTGTGGAATAAATGTATATATTGGAATTATCTGATTATAATAGATGTGGATTATCGTTAATTTATTGGATGAGTTTTTAATTAATTATTGAAAGTAGTTGGTTATTATAGAGAAATCTTAGTTATATCACGAATACTTCTAAAGAATATTTTTGGATGAAGGCGGGTGCCATGATCGACTTTTCCGGTTACCACTCCAGCTGAGAATAATACTTGTTTTGAAATTGTGTGTATTATTCACTGGGATTTTTTATCTCATTAAAGTGTTGTTTTCAGATACTGAGACCGTTGGAGACGTCGAGAGTTAAGAAGTTCTACCTCCCTTGAGAAGAGTGATTTCCTTCGATTAGGTTAGTAGATCAAGAATAAGTAGACATAATGTCTACATTGCACTTTATGTCGGGATTAGATACTATTTGCCCAGTTTTGGATATTTTAATTATTAAATATTTTTCAGTTGTAAGAATAATTTTTTGAGATTTCATAATATTACATCTCTCTAATAATTTATTATTTATAACAGTACCTTACTCTCTTATATGATTCTTACAACTGTAGCGTTATTACCTAAATTTTTATACCCACGTAACTAGGCGTTACATTTATGGTATTAGAGCCAAGTCGAACCTAGATCGGACTGTGGTGTGGGTTTAGTTTAATTTATTTTTATGATCAATTTTTGTATATATAAAAAAAAATCAAAACTTGGGCTTATAGGATTGTTTGTTATGGTCATAAATTTTGCATGCTATTAGGCTGGATGAGCGTAGCCAACTCAATGATTGATTCTTAGTGCACAGATTTATGGCGGGTAATAGGCGTGGAATGAATGACGCACTTGTTGAGGCTCTCAGCTTGATGGTTGCAGCCATGCGATAACAAACAGAGACTATTCGTCAGTTAAGAGGATCCAATATCCCAGCAACAATAACCGTAGACCCTCAATATGTAGGAATTTCTGAATTCCGAAAGAACAATCCACCACCATTTTGAGGAAGTCCTGATCTAGTTGAGGCAGAAGAATGGTTGCTGAAGTTAGAGAAAATATTTCGAGTAATGCGGTGCAATGATGGTCAAAAAGTGGACCTTGCCGTTTATATGTTAGAGTCTGATGCAGAGCATTGGTGGAATTGTGCTAGAGGAGGTCTACTGACACAAGGAGTTCCCATTACTTGGGATGGGTTTAAAGAGATATTTCTAGGAAAGTATTTTCCCACAGTGTTCGCATTCAAAAAGAGACAGAGTTTCTTAATCTTCTTCAAGGAGGTATGTCAGTTGTAGAGTATGTAGCCAAATTTGAAGCTCTATCAAGGTACTCTCACTATCTTAGGGACAACCCACAAGACGAGTGGAAGGCAATCAAATTTGAGCAAGGACTGAGGCCTGAGCTGCAAAGATTTATCGGAATTCTAGAGATTCGTGACTATCCCACATTGGTAAACAAGTCTAGGGTGGCTGAGAAAAAGATGCAAGCGCTAGAAGCTGAGAAACTGAAGGAGAAGTTTAACCCTGTTGGAAAAAGGTTTCACAAAAAGGACAATAAATTTCAGAAGAATCTACGTCCTGTGCCCACAATTTAAAAGGACAAGGAAGGACAAGCTTTGATTAGTAAGAATAAGGGATGTGAGAACTGCGGATTTAATCATGGAGACTAGTCATGTCCTGCCGCACGAATTACATGTCTTAAATGTGGAAAGGTTGAACATTATGCTAGATGTTGCAAGAGTGAGGGGCAGGCTCGATCTAGACCCCAAAACCAAGGGAGAGTCTTTACACTCCAAGGAGAAGAGGTGAAGGAGTCAGATGGTTTGATCAAAGGTATGGGCTTTATTAAGAATAAAAAGATTATCATATTCTTTGATTCAGGAGCGACACATTCCTTTATATCTTTGTCTTGTGTGAAAGCCTTGCAATTGACTATTTCTTGTCTACCTTTTGACTTATGTGTTACCACCCCTGCTGAAAAAAATCTTACTACCTCCACTGCATGCTTGAATTCTACTCTTGTTTATCAAAATGTGCCTTATAATGTTGATTTGATTTGTTTTCCTTTGTCTGGATTAGATGTTATTCTAGGAATGGATTGACTGTCGTCAAATCATGCAGTTATAAATTGTTCTGATAAATCTATCCTTGTCGCACCTCAACCTAGGGCTATTGATTCACCTCATTCGTCCAAATGTTTCGTGTCTGCTCTAGCTTGTCATAGGTATTTAGTTGAGGGAGCTCAAGGATACATGCTCTTATTTTCTTCTAAGGTAGAGGTTGAGGATAATTTAACCTTGATGCCTGTAGTTGGTGAATTTCTTGATGTGTTCCCTAACGATGTCTCTAGCTTGCCACCGAATAGAGAATTAGAATTTTCCATTGATTTAGTGCCAGGGTGTGGCCCAGTGTCGGTAGCACCCTATAGGATGTCAGCATTAGAGTTGAAGGAGCTCAAGAAACAATTATAAGATTTATTGGAAAAAGGATTCATTAGGCCTAGTGTGTCACCATGGGGAGCGCCAGTACTTTTAGTGAAGAAGAAAGATGGGAGCATGAGACTATGTGTAGACTATAGAAAATTGAATCAAGTTACCATTAAGAATAAATATCCCTTGCCTAGGATATATTTATAAAGGGGTTTTTCAGTCTAGCCTTACCTCTCACAAAGTTGACTAGAAAAGGGAAAACTTTTGTGTGGGACCAAGAATGCGAGGATAATTTCCAAGTGCTTAAAGGAAGATTAATTTCAGCATCTGTTTTAGTTATACCAGATCCATCCGTGAATTTTTTTGTTTATTGTGACGCCTCTAAAAATGGTTTAGGATGTGTTTTAATGCAAGAAGGAAAAGTGGTAGCATATGCATCGAGACAACTTAGATCACACGAGGCGAATTATCCGACCCACGATCTTGAATTACAGCTTGTAGTCTTTGCTCTTAAGATTTGGAGGCATTACTTATATGGAGCAAAATTTGAGGTTTTTAGTGATCATAAGAGTCTTAAGTATTTGTTTGATCAAAAGGAATTAAATATGAGACAAAGAAGGTGGATGGAGTTTCTTAAGGACTACGAGTTTGAGTTGAAATATCACCCTGGGAAAGCGAATGTAGTGGTTGATGCTCTCAGTAGAAAATCCTTACATGTGGCTTGTATGATGGTACAAGAGAAAAACCTATTAGAAGAATTTAGAGACATGAATTTGGATGTGTCCCTTAGTGCTATAAGCTTGAATCTAAATAGGCTCGAAATCACTAGTAACTTGAGAGGGGTAATAAAAAAAGAACAACTCTTAGATAAAGAATTACATTCTCTAGTGAGCAAGGAAAATTATACCTTGTCTAGTGATGGTTTAGTGTTGTTTAAGGATAAGATCATTGTTCCTAAGGAGGGTAGTCTTAAGGATATGATTTTAGAGGAAGCGCATAAGAGTAAGTTCACGATACACCCAGGTAACTAAAATGTATCAGGATTTGAGAAGAATGTACTGGTGGCCAGGAATGAAAAGGGATGTGGCTAGCTTTGTGTCTAAGTGTCTAGTGTGTCACAAGGTTAAGATTGAACACCAAAAGCCTTCAGGGTTGTTGCAGCCTTTAGAGATTCCTGAATGGAAATGGGATAGGATATCTATGGACTTTGTGATGGGTTTGCCAAAGATGCGTATGGGTTTTGATGCTATTTGGGTGATAGTTGACCGATTGACCAAATCAGCTCATTTTCTACCGATCAAAGCAACCTATAGTTTAGATAGATTAGTTGACCTCTATGTTAAGGAGATAGTAAAGTTACACGGTATACCCACCTCTATAGTGTCGGATAAGGATCCATGATTTACTTCTAGATTTTTGAAAGCTTTTCAGAAAGCTTTTGGTACTAGGCTGAGTTTTAGCACAGCTTACCATCCACAGACAGATGGTCAATGAGAAATGACTATTCAAACTCTTGAGGATATGCTTAGAGCTTGTGTTCTAGATGAAGGTGGGAGTTGGGATAAGTATCTACCTCTAGTAGAATTTTCTTATAACAACAATTATCACTCTAGCATAGGTATGGTACCATATGAGGCTCTTTATGGAAGGAGGTGTAGGTCCCCTTTGTGTTGGTGTGAAGTTGGTGAAAAGTATTTGTTAGGACCTGATTTGGTGCAAGAAACCACTAGTAGAATCCAAATAATTAGGCAAAGGATGCTTACAGCACAAAGTAGGCAAAAGAGTTATGCTGACAGGAGGAGAAAACCATTGGAATTTCAAGAAGGGGAACATGTATTCTTGAGAGTCACTCCTAAGACTGGGGTGGGAAGGTCAATGAAAGTCAAAAAATTGAACCCTCGTTTCATGGGTCCTTTCCAAATTCTAAAAAGAGTCGGGTCTGTTGCTTATCAATTGGCTCTTCCGCCACAATTATCTAATCTTCACGACGTATTTCATGTTTCTCATTTGCGAACATATGTGTCCGATAATTCACACGTGATAGCTCCTGAGGCAGTTCAATTGAAAAATAATTTAATTTTTAGGCCTAGACCTATTCGAATTATTGACAAAAGTACAAAGACTCTAAGGAATAAGGTGATCCCATTAGTAAAGGTGGTATGGGAAGGGTTAACCTCAGAAGAAGCTACATGGGAACTTGAGGAAGAAGTCATACGTAAATATCCAAATCTCGTCGCTGCAGGTACTTAAGTTCCTTTATGTTGCATCAATTGCAGTGTTTTAACTTTATTCGGTTGGCGAAAGTTTCGAGGATGAAATTTGTAACACCCCAATTTTCAAAGCGAGGGTGTATTTTTTTTTCAAAAGAAATTAAAATAAATCAGAGAATTAAATAAGATAATACCTTTGGATAAATAATTGAGTCATTATAATTTACAAGCAGCGGAAAAGTTTCTCAAAATATGAATCCAAAATATTTACACATCAAAAAGTGGTACATGTAACCCATCGAAAATAACATGTCAAGCTGACAATATTAGTATAGGTACAGTCTTCCATTTTAAAATAAATACAATTCAAAAGAAAGACGTCTGTTCCCTCTATGTCAACCTAATCTGATCATTCTCCAAAACAAACTAAACGCCCTGAGTGATCTCCACGCGCCCCGTAAGATCCTCCTAACATAGCTCCAGTCAGGCATTCCCCTCTACATTCCCATCCACAGGGTACGAACCGGTAAGATGGTCCTGGTTCTCATCTGAGGGCAAAACCCAGATTTCCACAATAGTTGTAAAAGGTCACCAACCGAAATTAACAATTAACACATAACATTTAAGTTTTTAAATGCACAAAATAACCTTTCAACTTAGCATGCACCTTAAAAGGGTTTTCCATATGCTAAAAGTTCATGTAACACTTGCCAAATAACCATGAAATCCAAATAAAGTTTTTAATCAATCAAGTAATAGATAACTGGCCAATCCATTGATGAACCAATTGAGCAATCGATTATCTAACTCAGAATGAGAATTTCCACTATGCCAATCGATTGGGAAATCGATTTGGATGAAGGTTTTTTAGTGAAATCTGCATTTTGGGCTTCAATCAATCGATTGGGCGATCGATTAATGAATAGCTGAGCCCCTGTCACCAATTCAATCGATTGGCAAATCGATTTTGCCTAAATAGCTGAGCTACTCTAATGGCCAAATCGATTGGGAAATCGATTAGTTCACTATCTTTTCAAGATTCAAGAAAACAAGAAACATAACAATCGATTGGGCAATCGATTTCGTAAATGGTTTTAAGAAACATATTACAAAATCGATTGGCACATCGATTTTGTCAAAATAGCAGAGTTCCTGTAACCAATCAAATCGATTGGGAAATCGATTTCCCTGCATATTTTCCTAAAAATACATAAACTAACTCAATCACATTCACACACAATTCCAACACATAACACTTAGCACTTATAACACAATCACTACAACATCATGAGCTTCGAACATGCTATCACACAATTCCAAACAAAACCCTTCGCGATAGGCGTAAATCCTAAACGTACAGTTTCTCACGAACGAACACGAGTGCAGTCTCTCATGGACAAACACAATTTACCAGGGTGTAGTCTCTCACGGACAACACCTCTGCAGTCTCTCACGGACAAACACAATTTACCATGGTGTAGTCTCTCACAGACAAACACAATTTACCAGGGTGTAGTCTCTCACGGACAAACACCTGTGCAGTCTCTCACGGACAAACACAATTTACCAGGGTGTAGTCTCTCACGGACAAACACCTGTGCAGTCTCTCACGGACAAACACAATTTACCAGGGTGTAGTCTCTCACGGACAAACACCTATGCAGAGGGTGTAGTCTCTCACGGACAAACACTTGTGCAGTCTCTCACGGACAAACACAATTTACCAGGGTGTAGTCTCTCACGGACAAACACCTGTATAGTCTCTCACGGACAAACACAATTTACCAGGGTGTAGTCTCTCACGGACAAACACCATTAAGTAAAGACAGATATTAAAAGATTCCCCGTTTTTAATACCCATTTAACTCTTACAATTTGAACGACAATCATTAAGTACACAAAGATATTAAGAGATTCCCCATTCTTAACACTCATTTAACTCTAACGATTTTCACTGCAAACATTAAGTAAACAGAGATATTAAAAGATTCCCCATTTTTAATACTCATTTAACTCTAATGATTTTTACGACAAACATTAAGTAAACAAAGATATTAAGAGATTCCCCATTCTTAATACTCATTTAACTCTAATGATTTTCACTGCAAACATTAAGTAAACAGAGATATTAAAAGATTCCTCATTTTTAATACTCGTTTAACTCTAATGATTTTCACGACAAAAATTAAGTAAACAAAGATATTAAAAGATTCCCCATTTTTAATACTCGTTTAACTCTAATGGTTTTCATGACAACATTAAGTAAACGTAGACATTAAGAGATTCCCCATTCTTAATACTCGTTTAACTCTAATGGTTTTCAAATTCCACACAAAACAAACTCAAACATATTATCAAATTCAATCCACGATTCACACCAAAACACATCAATTCATTTCTCCACAAACTCCAACCATACACATATCAAATTTCATAAGCATGAATTATGAACACGTCAAACTTCATTTACTCAAATTCATACACCAATGGGTTAAATTCATTTTCCGCGAAACATTCATCAATATCACCAAAACCAAACTCTAAGATTTTATCCATAAAGCCTTAAATTCATTTTCCCCAAATCAACACTTTAACCCTAACAAGATTCTTTTCCACACAACCACAGATAAGTTCCTAAATGCAAACTAGAAGTTTGGAAGGAGCCCTTACCTTCACGTTAGCTTTAACGTGCGATTACGGTACCGCGAGTAAATCTGGTAAAATCTCCGCTTGCAACGCCGCTTCCAAAGTTGGTTCCCTAGCACTGTAGCATGGTAGTGAGCAACTTTCCCCTCTATCTCTTCGTGAAACGAAGCTTAGATCTAGATGAAACAGGGAGGTTTGTGTTTGACGTTTTTGAAATTCATAACTCCGTTTTTGAATCCGGGAAGAAGGAAAAAGCTGAAAATTTGTTCTTACTCACCCACAATCCTTGGGTTTCTACTCTTAAACAAAAGGAAGCAGCGAAAATGGAGGTAGAAGGAAGAAGAAGGAATGGGTTTCACACGAGGCAGAGGAAGAAGGAGAACTTCTTTGCAAAAACAAAATTAATAGTTACTCAATCTCATTTTAATACTCCTCCAACATTATTTAATTTTCAAATATCACTAATATTTTATAACTAATATATGATAGATTATTGTAATTAAAACAATTAACCTTTTAAAAAATACATATAACTACTGAAACTCTCATATTCAAAATAGTCAATTTAATTTTACTTGTTTTTCAAAATACTTGCATTAAAATACTACCATCATTAGAGAATAGTCAAAATCACAAAACAAATAAATATAACATCAACACTTTATATTCATTATTAAATCATAATAATTGTATAAAATCACAATGGCATAACAAATATATTAAAATAAAAGGAATCAAACACAACATTACCATTATCTCAATATAATTATTTATAAAATTAATAAATAAAAACAGAATAGTTTAAATTAATTAAAACACAACTATGGGCACACTTAACATCAATCAAACGCACATGAAAACATCACATTAATTACTTATGCGCAGATACACATAAAATCGCCTAAAATCTTATTCTTTAAAATATTTCACTCATAAGTATAATATCTTATGAGATGAATGGGAAAACTGTATTTCCCAATGATTCATTTGGACTCACTACGTACGGCAGTAGTGTAACATCCTAAATCAAAGGATTAAAAATAATTAGAATTTTAAGATATTCTAATTTATATATTATTATGATTATATTTTTAGTATTATTATTATTATTATTATTATTATTTTTATTATTATTATTATTATTATTATTATTATTATCTATATGCGCAAGATACTTAATAAAATTAATTATCCTCCTATATGACCTCCAAATAGGATTTGAGCATGTTTTAACCAATTGTTCGATTAACAAGCTTAGAGTCTATTTGTCACCGTTTTCTGAATTAAACAAACCATGCAATTTATATGATGATAGTTGGCTTGTATATAGGTAGTCATAACTAATAAAATCAAGACATATATGTTCTTTTAAACAAATTCTTCGTTTTATGTGGAACAAACTACCGACTAGTGACTAAACATAGGAGATATAGGAAATTTTATTATTA
>NC_021165.2:37070177-37076401 GCF_000331145.2 Cicer arietinum
AAAAAAAGAGAAGAAATATAAATCTAAAAAGATAGAAGTATACCGAAATAAAGAGTAGCTAGAGTACTTTGTGGTTGTGGTAAAGGTTATTAGCAAACAACATATCAAGAACGCTTCAAGAGGTGAGTAATCACACCCTTTAAACTTTCATGGTACATTTATTTTGGAAATTTAGAATGGAAAAAGAGTTAAGTGTTTTGATTGGTATTTTCTTCTAAAAATATATTTTTGTCAACAACCTAACTCTATTAAAATTGAGATTTTATGAATTGTAATAATAGATTATAAATTGATTTATTTATTATTGTTTGTTAAATTACCATTTTGATGATTGTTTGAATATATATTCTTTAAAAAGATTGTTTTATTATATTTTCTTGAATGATTGTTGTTATTAGATATTCAAATAAAATATTATATTATAAATATGATTTTACGAATATAATTGTTGAAATATGAATTATTTGGATTGTATGTGTTTGAGATATATATATCCTTTAACAAGACTGTGTTATTATATTTTCTTGAATGATCATTGTTACCATATATTCAAATGAAATAGTAGATTATAAATATGATTTTTTAAATATAGTTGTTGAAATATGAATTATTTGGATTGCATGTGTTTGAGAGATATTTATTCTTTAAAAAGATTGTTTTATTATATTTTCTTGAATGATCATTGTTATTATATATTCAAATGAAATATTATGTCATAAATATGATTTTGCAAATACGGTTTAAACTTCACCTGGATGAGTATTAAACTTCACAAAGAGATGAGGTTTAAACTCCACATGGATGGGTCTTGGACCCCCCATATTGATGGGCTTTAAACTTCACAAAGAGATGAGGTTTAAACTCCACATGGATGGGTCTTGGACCCCCCATATTGATGGGCTTTAAACTTCACAAAGAGATGAGGTTTAAACTCCACATGGATGGGTCTTGGACCCCCCATATTGATGGGCTTTAAACTTCACAAAGAGATGAGGTTTAAACTCCACATGGATGGGTCTTGGACCCCCCATATTGATGGGCTTTAAACTTCACAAAGAGATGAGGTTTAAACTCCACCGGGATGAGTTTCAAACTTCACAAATAGATGAGGTTTAAACTCCACATGGATGAGTATTAAACGTCACAAAGAGATGAGGTTTAAACTACACACAGATGGGTCTTGTACCCAACACTGGATGAGCCAGTGCTCCACATGATTAGATAATACTCACTTTGAAGAAGTAGTATATCTCCATCATTGAATTAATTGATTATTTTTGTGGAATAAATGTGTATATTGGAATTATCTGATTATAATAGATGTTGATTATCGTTAATTTATGGACGGGTTTTTAATTAATTATTGAAAGTAGTTAGTTATTATAGAGAAATCTTAGTTATATCACGAATAGTTCTAAAGAATATTTTTGGATGAAGGCGGGTGCCATGATCGACTTTTCCGGTTACCGCTCCGGCTGAGAATAATACTTGTTTTGAAATTGTGTGTATTATTCACTCGGATTTTGCATCTCATTAAAGTGTTGTTTTCAGATACTGAGACCGTTGGAGACGTCGAGAGTTAAGAAGTCCTACCTCCTTGAGAAGAGTGATTTCCTTCTATTAGGTTAATAGATCAAGAATAAGTAGACATAATGTCTACATTGCATTTTATGTCGGGATTAGATACTATTTGCCCATTTTTGGATATTTTAATTATTAAATATTTTAAAGTTGTAAGGATAATTTTTTGAGATTTCATAACATTACTTCTTTCTAATAATTTATTATTTATTACAGTACATTACTCTCTTATATGATTCTTACAACTTTAGTGTTATTACCTAAATTTTTATACCCACGTAACTAGGCGTTACATATTACAGCGCTCTTTGAAAGGGTGCTATAAAAGACCTCCTTAACTTAATTTTTACAAGCCTATTACAGCGCTCTCTGAAAGAGCGCTGTAAAAGACTTCCTTAACTTAATTTTTAAAAGCCTATTACAACGCTCTTTGAAAGAGCGCTGTAAAACACCTCCTTAACTTGTTTTCTAAAAGCCTATTACAGCAAATTTTCAACAAATGCTTTAAAAGACCTCTTAACTTAGTATAAAATAAAGCTTTGTGACCTCCTTATTTTTTAAAGGCTTTTATAGCGCTTATTGAAAAAAGAGCTGTAAAAGATCTCCTTAATTTATTTTTTAAAAGCCTATTACAACGCTCTTTGAAAGAGCGTTGTAAAAGACCTCCTTATTTTATTTTTTAAAAGCCTATTACAGCGCTTTTTCAACAAGCGCTTTAAAAGACCTCTTAACTTAGTATAAAACAAATAATTAGTAAAATACCTATATTTGAATTTGTTTTTTCTTCCAAATAATTAGTTAAATACCTATATATATATATATATCAATGCTAAATTACATGATCAGATCATATTGGGATGCTTAGTTAAAGTTCAAGAAAAACTATCATTACTCAAACAAAGCTTTTTTAAGTTCAATATAAGCAGAAAATCAGTTCTGGCAGGTCAAACACTTAAATTACATGAACTTAGTATAAAACACTAAGATCAAGCTAAATATAAGCAGAAAATAAGTATAAGCAGAAAATCAAATACAGTTCAAGCTAAATACTAAAATTCTCAATTCTGGCAGATCAAACAATAAAATTACATGAACTCAGTTTAGATTACATGGCTTATATAAAACAATTAAACAGATTAAGATGCCCTTCTTCTTTTTCTGGTGGGATTCACATTTGTTTGTCCATTAACGATACGAAATGATGGATTAATCCAAATTCCCTCATCATGATCATCTCTAAGATATAAACCATCATCAATTGAATCAATTTCTTGTGGTTGTGAGGGTTTGTAGGGTTACGAAAACGTATTAAATTTGTTTTAAATTTATTTTTATTTATTTAAAGTGAACGATTTTTATTTAAAGCGCAAGCCTTTTATAGCGCTCTAATAGGTCATTCAATTATATGAAAGCGCATGTATTTTACAGCTCTTTCACAAAAAGCGCTTTAAAAACCATGTAACATAAGGTGAGAACGCTACATTTTACAGCGCTTGTGTTTAAAGCGCTCAAAAAGCGTTGTAAAAGCTATGGGAGAGCGCTTCAATTTACAGCGCTTTTACCAAAACTGCTGTAAAAGGGTTGTAAGCATTACGTGCAAGCGCTATGTGACCCTATATGACCCTACAACAGCGCTTGTCAAAAAAGCGTTGTTGTATCCTTTGTTATTTTTAAAAAATTCTACAACAGCGCTTGTATTTAATAAGCGTTGTAAAAGACGCGCTATAAAATGTCATTTTTGGCGTAGTGAAACCTTGTCACAGAATTGACTAATTCTTAGTAGTTTATGTTTTAAACCTTGAACATATTGAAGCTCAACTATTTTTGCATAATTTTGTTTACCCGTAATACATTTTCCTTTGATCTTTGTCTGATCATTATTCCCAAAGGTTACAGATCCTCCACCCTTCTCGACAAAAGAGAGAAAACATTCTTCATCTCCTATGATATGTCTCGAGCAAACACTTTCCAAGTATCATGGCTTTTTCTTGATTTTTTGAAAATCAACATGCATTACATTTTAATAAGTTCTTAGGTATTCATTTTGACTTGTGTCCAGGAGGGTTAGTTTTTTCTTTAAGGATAGTTTTTTCATAGGGTAGCATTTTGGTTCAACATGACCAATCTTTGAACAATAGGAATACTTTCTTATTGTTTTTGGAGAAATTTCTCATATGAGACCAAAACATTCTTCCTTTTTAAGAAAATTGTTTTGCTTTGAATTTTTCATCTATTTTTTTTGTAAAAATGTGTTGAATTAAGATGTCCAATTTTATTACAATAAGAACATTTTTGGTTTGCATTTATCTTCTTTTCTTTCTAGCACAAAAATGTTTTCATAGAGTTTTTGCTTTTGAGATTTGTCAAAACCAAGTCCAGCTTTATAAAAAAATCCTACTTGATATCCCATAATTTTTTGAAAAGTTTAAGTGGGTTTTATAAAGTTTGACAAATCTTTTTTAAGATTCTCTACTTATGTTTTGGGCAGAACATTCTCCTCTTGGTACAACGTTCTTGACACTTGTTCTTAGTGTTTTCGTTTTGCTTTTTCAAATGTTTTTGGATGACCTTTTTGAGATCATAATTCATAACTTGAACTTTCTCTTTTTCTTTACAGACTTGTTCTTTTAATGAACCATATTTTTTACCAAGAAAGTTTAAATCACTCAAAATATTATTGTTTTGTTTATTAAATAGGAATGAGCGGTGGAGGCAACTGGAGCAGTTAATAGATGTTTAGATGACAAATTGGTTCTAGCAACGTTAGTGTATACTTTTGCAATAAATTGTTTGAAACTTTAGGTTGGTTCTAGCTACGTAGTGTATACTTTTGCAATAAATTGTTTGAAACTTTAGGTTGGTTCTAGCTACATAGTGTATACTTTTGCAATAAATTGTTTGAAACTTTAGGTTGGTTCTAGCTACGTAGTGTATACTTTTGCAATAAATTGTTTGAAACTATAGGCTGGTTCTAGCTACGTAGTGTATACTTTTCCAATAAATTGTTTGAAACTTTAGGTTGGTGTTCACTTGTAGTGTTGGTTTTAGGTTTTTGGGAGCATATAAAGTTGGAACTTGGCTTGCTTTCTATATCACTAGCCACTTAAGGGAAGTGTAATTTGGCCATCTTGATAATTTCGTTATTATGAATTTAATGAAATACATTTCATTTTCTAGATTTAATTTTAGTATGTTTTACTTGCAATACTAATAAATGCTGCTAAAACATTCATTAATAGCATATTCTACAAATTAGATAAAAAATCAAACGATTTTGATAGCTAATTGCTATTGTTAAATTAAGTTTTTCCTAGCTTTTAATTTGAACTAAATTTTAGGTATAGATTTGCTACAAAGTTGCTATAATGTTCACTGCGCGAAATCGCATTTTACAGCGCTTTTTTAAGCCATTTACAACGCTTTTTCAAAAAAATAAGCACTGTAAAAAGATACAACATCGCTTTTTAAAATTAAAAAAAAAAAGCGCTATAAAATAGGTTGATATATTGCGCGCTTGTTATACTCGTTTTACAGCGCTTTTTGGAAAAAGCGTTGTAAATGGTGCATTCAATATAGGATTATTATGCACCTATTACAACGTTTTTTTGAGAAAACGCTGTAAATGGTGCAAACAATAGATGCATTATTATGCACCTATTACAACATTTTTTTTGAAAAAGCACCGTAAATGGTGCATTCAATATAGCATTATTAAACACCTATTACAACGCTTTTTGGAAAAAGCGTTGTAAAAGATGTAAAACAATAGATGCATTATTATGCACCTATTACAACGCTTTGTTGAAAAAGCGTTGTAAAAGGTGCATTCAATATAGCATTATTATGCACCTATTACAACACTTTATTGAGAAAGCGCTGTAAAAGGTGCCAACAATAGATGCATTATTATGCACCTATTACAACACTTTTTTAAAAAAGCACCGTAAAATGTGCATTCTTATTTTAGTTCTATTAAAAAACGCTGTAAATGGAATTTTTAAAAAGCGCTTTTTGGTTTTTTATGGCATTTTTTTAGAAAGCGTTGTCTTTTAATTTTTTTCCAAAATCATTTTCATCCAGAATTAGTTCACAATCAGTTCACACAATAATTTCACAATGAGTACACAACTAAACATAACTATATAACTTTACATATTTACACAATTAGTTCACAACATATTCATATACATATTCACATATTGACAACAACACATAACTATATACATATTCATATAACTACATATTCACAACTTTTCAAATGTGCCCTATTCATGTACATATAACTATCAGAACTACACATGACAGAACTACCATATATTTATATAACTATCCCTTGCGGCACGCCATTTCCCAACAAATCAATTAATTTTCATTTCAATCACATACTGACAGTCTTTCTTTATTTCAATTAGATCTCTTTCAGAATATGTTGGACTGAAATTGTCAAAGTACTGTGCGATATAAAAATTGAACATAAATAAGTTAGAATCAAATATATATATAGTTTATATATTAAAATCAAATAATGAAAATACCGTATCGTTTCTGGGATTATAGTTTGATTCATATCAACAATCTCCTTCATGAATCGCAATATATAGTACCCACAATCGATGTTGTTAGTTTGACGAGGGCACTATAAA
>NC_021165.2:37076470-37082110 GCF_000331145.2 Cicer arietinum
CTACCATATATTCAGATCCCTTGCAGCATGCTATTTCCCAACAAATCAAATAATTTTCATTTCAATCACATACTGACAGTCTTTCTTTATTTCAATTAGATCTCTTTCAGAATATGTTGGACTGAAATTGTCAAAGTACTGTGCGATATAAAAATTGAACATAAATAAGTTAGAATCAAATATATATATAGTTTATATATTAAAATCAAATAATGAAAATACCGTATCGTTTCTGGGATTATAGTTTGATTCATATCAACAATCTCCTTTATGAATCGCAATATATAGTACCCACAATCGATGTTGTTAGTTTGACGAGGGCACTATAAATAAAACATAGAAGTCAATAAATATTTTTGCATTGATTGTAAAAGAAATTTTAAAGGCAAATATTTCAAACCTTTATTGGAATCAATGTGATATTATTTGACTTTTGCTTCGACACAGTAGCACCTCTTTGAGCTCGAAAAACATGTAAAGCACTATCGAATAAATAAATGTGATTATTATAGCATTAACAAACACATTATATATATATATATATATATATATATGTAAGAAATAAATGAATATTACTTACCTGTCGAACATAGTCTTTATATCGGAGTGATTATTGTAATTGCCGTGCAAGGGATCTAAATAGTATATAACTTCAGAGGTCGCATTGATTGCAAATAGCACCCAATGTGCCCTACAACAACAAAAATTTGATTGACAATTTTGTTTACACAACTAATAAATTAAGATCTCATAAATTAAAAAAGATATAAAGTAAGAATATATAATTACATACCCTGAATTATATGGTGCAAGGAACAACTTATCCTTCTCTTTATTTCCTAATAGGATATCTACAACGTATTTCTTTACATTCACTTGATCGAGTTTAAACATCGAAAGCTTATGCGGAGACAAGAATGAACAATATGCGCGTGCACACCAACTTCTCATACAAAAACCTTCCATGAAAATTTCAAATTAGATTAATTACCAATAAATTAAGTTAATTACCAATAAATGCAATTAAAAGTAATTTTTACCTAATGTATAAGCTGATGAGAGTAGCACTCACCTCCTTATGGTTGAGAAGTTCGTATATGTGCTCTTTTTCAAGTAGTTCTTCATACTCATCTCCGAATATAGCTTTATCCATGCTTATGATTTTTAAATAGTTGTTGCTGCCCCAATTCGTTTTTACCTTTATGTAAAGACACGATCCTTATTGAGCAAGGCATGGCTGACTTATTTTAGGAGCAGGAGTAGCAACTGATTTTCCCTGAACCAGTTTTTGAGCAGCAACTTTGGCAGCTTTATTATCCTCCAGCTTTTGAAGTTTGCCAGCTTTATTATCCTCCAATTTTTGAAGTTTTCCGGCTTTATTTTTACCACGAACATCCAGTTTTGGTGCGGTAGATGGTTCATTTTGGTAGTTGGTTTGCTGCGCGGGTGGTTTATTGGATTGAATCTGAAAAAATGACAAACCTTACAGAATAAATGTGACAAACCTTTTCTGGCGATGTGACTGACTCGTTTCTGGGAATCTTCTTATCTTCCCTTTAGAATTTTTCTGAATCTAAATAAATGTGAAATTAAAGTTAAAAGCGGAAAAAAATCAGCAATTAAATCAATCATAATCATATATTGTGCAATTAAATATACATATCAATTAAACATACATTTCAATTAATTAAACATACCTTATCAAGGGCAACAAGATCTGTGGGCCATGCCACGTAACTACCAATTGCTTCGCCCAAATAATTCATACATGCATCGTCGTCCGGTATAGGCAACAGTGCATTTAGTTCCAAAGTAATAATTGGTGATACTTTGACATGGCCCGCAGTACTTGTACATATATGACAAGGCAATGGGCATAGGTATCCATGTTTATTCATTTGAAAAAAAAGAATAAGAGAGAACCCCCTCTAAAATAAATTAAAGTTAGGTTAAACTTGTTTAGTCCCAAAATATGGCAATATTTCGTTTTTGGTCTAATTTATGAAAATGTGTCGATTTAATTAATCCTCCTAGCTAATCTCCTCAATCAAATAGTCTGTTTAAGAATTTAGGTATTTAATTATTTTGTTGCTAAAATTTTCAAAATGGAAAAACCAAAATGACAAAATAATTGCCCTTAATTGATATGCACTATCAGTTAAATAAAAATTTACACATACATCTAATTGTATGATAATTGTTGAGATATTATTTTAAGAACCAAGATAACAAAAAAACATAATAATGAGATATATTTGAATGCACATGTAACCCTTTTTTAAGGGCATATCAATAAAATATTTAAAAAATGGACATCAAAAGCAAAAACCAGCATATTCATAATTGAGTTAGTAAGTGTTTTTGGAGCATTACCTGTTCTTTTTGTTGGTTTATTTTTGCGATGGAGAAACTATAATTTTCCTCTGTACTTCTCCTAAAGTATTGTACAATGTTCCTTTTCCGACCTTGCGATGAGTAGGGAGGATAAGTACAACACGCAAGGAGTGACACCCTAAATCAATGGTTAGTATATAAGCATGTGAAACAATTAGGTTGAATGAATTTCTTATTTTATTAAGTAATTAATTACCTCGGGAAGACTTTTGATACCAATTTTGCAACTCGCGTTTTCACTCTATATTTGTATTTCATGTTGGAGTTGATCCGTAAATTGCTTGTCTTTATTCGTCTTCATCAAGAGTGTCACTTGCTCTGATAGGAATTTGAGCTTCTCTTATACCTCCTCATTAGATGGATTTTGGCGTTTCTCTTGTGAAAAATAGCTTTTAGGAGTTACTCCAAATCCTTTCCTCCTCACACGACCGGAATATTCAGGAACATTAAACACACTTTACCAAGAATGTCCCTGCAACTAGCTTTGTTGTCCGCTTGATTTTCCGAACTTTGTTCGAGATTCTCCTAATATACACGTAGGATTAAAAAGATAAGTTTAATATCATTTTTAAAATACAATATTAAAAAATATTAAAGTGATAATATACTTACACAAAGTTCTATTACTTTTTGAACATTTTCGTTATCAACCATTCCATCTTTATTTACACGAGCTTCCTTCCACAAGATATGACGATCCAACGGTTGATCGGATTGGGTGCCTTGTAGCTATTCGTTAAGATCATAAACAAAATATTAGTTAGAAACTATAGCTTATAATGTACCACATTATATCAAAGTGATGTTTAATTACTTACGTGTTTTTGCTCTAGACGTGCATATCCCATACGAGATTTTTTGTATGGGTGCGTCAGATTTTTTGCCCTCTCGCGATTTGCCTTACTTATATTCTATATAAAAAAAATAACAATTGCGTAAAAATTTAAAATACGCTATCAATATGAATAATAAAACACAAATGCTAATAAATTAATCACTTACCACAAACGCGAGGTTCGAACATTTTGATACGAATGCACTCCATTCTTCATTTGATATATAATGTTTATATATTTTTGGAGCTTCAGCATTCATATTTCCTTCACGATCTTTTAGATAGCAATTTGAGAGGTGAGGTCTAACACCCCGGTGTATTTTCTCGGCAACTCTCAACACGTAAGCCTTTCTCACCTCGTAAACAGCAAAAGCAGTCTGCAAACAAAATAAAGATATAGTTTGAGTAAAGTATTTAAATGGAAAAAAAATTTATTTACACGAGCTTCCTTCCACAAGATATGACGATCCAACGGTTGATCGGATTGGGTGCCTTGTAGCTATTCGTTAAGATCATAAACAAAATATTAGTTAGAAACTATAGCTTATAATGTACCACATTATATCAAAGTGATGTTTAATTACTTACGTGTTTTTGCTCTAGACGTGCATATCCCATACGAGATTTTTTGTATGGGTGCGTCAGATTTTTTGCCCTCTCGCGATTTGCCTTACTTATATTCTATATAAAAAAAATAACAATTGCGTAAAAATTTAAAATACGCTATCAATATGAATAATAAAACACAAATGCTAATAAATTAATCACTTACCACAAACGCGTGATCTGAACGTTTTGCTACAAATGCGCTCCATTCTTCATTTGATATATAATATTTATATATTTTTGGAGCTTCAGCATTCATATTTCCTTCACGTTAGATAGCAATTTGAGAGGTGAGATCTAAAACCCCGGTGTATTTTCCCGGCAACTCTCAACACATAAGCCTTTCTCACCTCGTCAACAACAAAAGCAGTCTGCAAACGAAATAAAGATATAGTTTGCGTAAAGTATTTCAATGGAAAAAATTATAAGTGGATCAAAAAAGTTACTTTTATATCAATCCACATTATATCTTTCGCACCCTTCAACGCCTTATTTATCCATTCGTCAATTGTGATAGGGATATTCTGACGAACAACAACCCCAATATAACTTACAAACATGGAACTGTTGGGGTCAATTGGCTGACCACTCTCATTCCATCCAACCTAATAAACTCATATAGTAAGTACATGCTTTCAAAAAAGATAAAAAATAAACAGCAAACAAAGTATAGTAGACGTCAAATTTTATGCCACTACTCCTTGCTTTTATGACATTTTGCATGATGGTTGCACCACGTTTGACTTCATTTTCATAATTCTTAGAGTTGACAACTTCCTCATTTTGACGATCTAAATCCTTGTTGGTATCCATTTATTTACAGCAAGTTCAACATGCAGTTCAGTATAACTTCAACAAGTTCAACATGCAGTAGTCTAAGTACGTAGCAGTATAAGTTCAACATGCATTTTAGTGACAACAAAAAATTAATAAATACAATACCTGAAATAAATTAAAGTTAGGTTAAACATGTATACTGAAATATAAGCAGAAAATATAAATAAGAAGAAAATCAAATACAGTTCAAGCTAAATACTAAAATGCTCAATTCTGCCAAATCAAACAATTAAATTACATGAACTCAGTTCAGATTACATGGCTTATATAAAACAATTAAACACATTAAGATGCCTTTCTTCTTTTCCTGGTGGGATTCATATTACTTTTTGAACATTTTCGTTATCAACCATTCCATCTTTATTTACACGAGCTTCCTTCCACAAGATATGACGATCCAACGGTTGATCGGATTGGGTGCCTTGTAGCTATTCGTTAAGATCATAAACAAAATATTAGTTAGAAACTATAGCTTATAATGTACCACATTATATCAAAGTGATGTTTAATTACTTACGTGTTTTTGCTCTAGACGTGCATATCCCATACGAGATTTTTTGTATGGGTGCGTCAGATTTTTTGCCCTCTCGCGATTTGCCTTACTTATATTCTATATAAAAAAAATAACAATCGTGTAAAAATTTAAAATACGCTATGAATATGAATAATAAAACACAAATGCTAATAAATTAATCACTTACCACAAACGCAGGGTCTGAACGTTTTGCTACAAATGCACTCCATTCTTCATTTGATATATAGTGTTTATATATTTTTGGAGCTTCATCATTCATATTTCCTTCACGATCTTTTAGATAGCAATTTGAGAGGTGAGGTCTAACACCCCGGTGTATTTTCTCGGCAACTCTCAACACGTAAGCCTTTCTCACCTCGTAAACAGCAAAAGCAGTCTGCAAACAAAATAAAGATATAGTTTGAGTAAAGTATTTCAATGGAAAAAATTATAA
>NC_021165.2:37082153-37103887 GCF_000331145.2 Cicer arietinum
ACAGTATATCTTTCGCATCTTTCAACCCCTTATCTCTCCAATCGTCAATTGCGATGGGGATATTCTGACGAACAACAACCCCAATATAACTTACAAACATGGAACTGTTGGGGTCAATTGGCTGACCACTCTCATTCCATCCAACCTAATAAACTCATATAGTAAGTACATGCTTTCAAAAAAGATAAAAAATAAACAGCAAACAAAGTATAGTAGACGTCAAATTTTATGCCACTACTCCTTGCTTTTATGACATTTTGCATGATGGTTGCACCACGTTTGACTTCATTTTCATAATTCTTAGAGTTGACAACTTCCTCATTTTGACGATCTAAATCCTTGTTGGTATCCATTTATTTACAGCAAGTTCAACATGCAGTTCAGTATAACTTCAACAAGTTCAACATGCAGTAGTCTAAGTACGTAGCAGTATAAGTTCAACATGCATTTTAGTGACAACAAAAAATTAATAAATACAATACCTGAAATAAATTAAAGTTAGGTTAAACATGTATACTGAAATATAAGCAGAAAATATAAATAAGAAGAAAATCAAATACAGTTCAAGCTAAATACTAAAATGCTCAATTCTGCCAAATCAAACAATTAAATTACATGAACTCAGTTCAGATTACATGGCTTATATAAAACAATTAAACACATTAAGATGCCTTTCTTCTTTTCCTGGTGGGATTCACATTTGTTTGTCCATTAACGATATGAAATGATGGATTAATCCAAATTCCCTCATCATGATCATCTCTAAGATATAAACCATCATCAGTTGAATCAATTTCATGTGGTTGTGATGTTGCAAATAAAAGATCATTACCAACATCTTCATCATTATTGTTATCATCACTTATTTTATTGGTCGATAGGACAACAAACCATTTATCTTCAGGAAGATCAGTGACATAAAACACTTATTGAGCTTGTGACGCTAAAATAAAAGGCTCATCTTTGTACCCCAACCTTTTAAAATCGACAAGCAAAAACCTTGACTCATCAATCCGAACGCCATTATTATTATTGACATACTTGCAACCAAATATGGGAACACGAAACATTGTGTAGTCTAACTCCCATATGCGCTCGATAACCCCAAAATATGAGAGATTTGCATATGTTGGGTTTTTGTCTTTTGCACTTGATACATGTATCGCTTCAGCTACGAGAGTGACTCCGCTATTTTGCATAGTGGTTTGATCATCTTGTTCTTTGGTATAAAATGTATAGTCGTTAGTTACATAACCGGTATACGAAAAGACATGTAAACTAGGACCATTTGCTAGCCACCTCAATCTTTGTGAAATTGATTCAGGGTCTATATCAAACTTTGACTTTATGTGATTATTTAACCATGTTATAAAACTCCGATTGTGCTCTCGAGTTATCCAATTTTGATTCCTTTTCATGTTCAAACTAGATAATTGATCCATGTGTATTGTAACATATGGTTGAACCTAATCATCATTGTGCAGAACATACAATTGTGTCTGCTTCCATTTTGTCCTAGATATAGTCATTAGTCTCTTTCCAATTATCCTTTCTCCTGATATTCTTCCTGAATACTGAGACATGGGAAGCCCTATGGGTTCAACATTGGACAGATATTCAGTACAAAATTCAGCAGCTTCTTCGACAATGTACCGTTCAACAATACAACCTTCTGGTCGACTTCTACTTTTTATGTACCCTTTTAATATTTTCATATATCGTTCTATCGGATACATCCATCTCATGTAAGCTGGCCCACAAAGTTGTGTCTCCTTAACAAGATGAATAGTAAGGTGAACCATTATATCAAAAAACTAGAGTGGAAAATACATTTAAAGCTCACACAAAGTAAAAACAATTTCCCTCTGCAATGTCGGTAATTTATGAGGATCGATCACTTTACTACAAATTTCCCTGAAGAAGAAACATAATCTAGTTATGGCTCGTCGAACTTTTCAGGTAAAATGGAACGTATACCTATTGGTAGCAAATGCTCCATTAGAATATGACAATCATGAGTCTTCAAACCTTTTAACTTGAGGTCTTTCATACAAACTAAATTTTTAATGTTTGAAGAGTATCCTTCTGAAACTTTAACTTCGTGTAGAAATTTACATAAAATAATTTTTTCCTTTCTAGATAGAGTATGAGCGGCTGGAGGTAGATATGTGCGATTTCCTTTCTTTACGGGACCCAATTCATTTCTTATTCCCATATCGACCAAGTCCAATCTTTCATTGATGCCATCTTTAGACTTTCCTGGAACATTGAGTAACGTACCAATAACACTATCAAATACATTTTTTTTAATATGCATCACATCGAGGAAATGTCTTATATACAATGACTTCCAATATGACAATTCAAAGAAAATTGACTTTTTCTTCCACCCAGTTTTGACCAGCTCTCCCGCAAAAGGTTTGCCAAATTTATTGGTCAAACCTTGTACTTTTTCAAGTATTTGATATCCAGTCGGTGCTAAAGGAGCTTTACCTTCCTCTGATTTTCCATTGAATGCATTTCTCCACCGACGATATTGATGACTATAAGGTAAAAATCTATGATGTCCAAGAAATACATTATTCTTACAATGTTTCATCTGCATCCAATTTGTACTCTCTTCACATATAGGACATGCACACTGACCTTTAATGCTATATCCTAATAAATTACCATATGCTGGAAAATCATTAATTGTGCCGAACAACATAGCCCTCCAATTGAAACATTCTTTCTTATACCCATCATAAACTTCCACACCCGTCTCCCACATATTTTTTAAATCTTCAATTAAAGGAGTCAAGTATACATCGATATCATTCCCCGGTTGTTTGGGTCCAGAAATTAACAGAGACAACATCATAAACTTACGCTTCATACATAACCATAGAGGTAGGTTATAAATCAACAAAATCACAGGCCACGTGTTGTGTGAGATGCTTTGAAGACCATGTGGATTCATTCCATCAGTAGAAAGTGCAAGTCTTAGATTTATTGACTCTATCCCGAATTCAAGATACTCATGATCAATTTTTGCCCATTGTGGAGAATCTGCAGAGTGTCAAAACTTTCCATCTCTAATTCTTTCACCTACATGCCCTGTCAACTATTTTGAATCTTCTTCACTGCGATACATGCGCCTAAATCTTGGTATTATAGGAAAATACCACACGACTTTTGCTGGAGTAGATTATTTCTTCTTATATCGATAGACATTGCATTCCGGACACGCCTTTAGTAATTCATATTCGTTTTGAAATAAAATGCAATCATTAGGACACGCATGAATCCTTTCGTAACTCATGCCAATAAAGCACAAAATTCATTTAGCCTCGTAGGTTTAACTGGGAAGTTCATTATCACCTGACAACATATCTTTTAAGAGTGTTAATAATTTTGTGAAGCTTTTATCAGACCATCCATTACTCGCTTTTAAGTTGTACAACTTTAATATCGCTGACAGTCTTGTGAATTTAGTACAACCATTATATAATGGTTTCTCTACATCACTCAACAAACTCTCAAACATTTTAGTACAATCCTAAAGATCTTCTTTAACTGCTTTTCCAATCTCCTCAACTCGGTCCGGCTCATATGTATCTGTGTTGAAATCAATTGAAGCATATGTCGAACCATTCTCAAAATTAATGTTTCCTTTTTTTTCTCTCACCATGTCTTATCCAACATGTATAGCTTTGATCAATTCCATGCCATACTAAATGTCCTTCCAACTCATCTGCTCTAACGCGTTTTCCAAAACAACATTTTCAACAAGGACAAACGACTCTATTTGGATCTTTTGCATTCTTCACTGCAAACTCAACAAACTCCTTCACTCCATTTTCATACTCTTTTGACAATCGATTGACATACATCCATTTACGGTCCATATTATATGACCTATATAAATGCAGTTACACAAATAATAAGCTACTGATAACATTATACCAATATATAGTACACATATCTAATATTGGAAAATGGAAACCAAGGTCCAAGTCTGATTTCAAAACAGAACAGATCAACAAATTTTAAAAAAGAACAGATTTTATATGATTTATTATGTAACAATTTATTAGTTTTAGTGACAACAACAAATTAATAAATGCAGTACTTGAGACAACGTATCCAATTTTTTATAAAGGAGGAGCAGTAGATGGCCGCATAGTACGTAGAGGAGAGGAGGGTTCCCAGAGTAGAGGAGATGAGGGTTCGTAAATTTGTTTTTATTTATTTAAAGTAAATGATTTTTATTTAAAGTGAATGATTTTACAACCCTTGTGTAATAAGCGCTCTAATAGGTCTTTTAACTATGTGAAAGCGCAAGGCTTTTACAGCGCTTTCACAAAAAGCGCTTTAAAAGCCATGTAACATAAGGTGGGAGCGCTACATTTTACAGCGCTTGTGTTTAAAGTGCTCAAAAAACACTGTAAAAGCTATGGGAGAACGCTTCAATTTACAGCGCTTTTACAAAAAACGCTGTAAAATGTGTAAGCGCTGTAAAAGACGCGATATAAAATGTCATTTTTGACGTAGTGGTTAAGTGGTTTAGAAAGACAAATTTAAACAATTTTTCATTATGGATTAACTACAAATTAGCTAGAACTTTCTTGTAGTGAAATATGCATATTTTGTTCCATTTTTTTAGTTTTTTAGCAACAATTAAATGGGTCACTACCAACATTTATTTGAATTTTTGCTAAAGTTTTTAACGATGTTGGATACACAACCCATAAAGTTATTGTCGGTAAAAGTAATAGGGACAATTTATATTGTATCTAAAGTGACTACTCGTTGCTGCTAAAATAATTTTTGTTGTATGCATCAAACTTGAAATTTATTCCTCTATATTCTCTATTTGTTTTTGATAAATTGTTCCAAAGCGACTACCTATCGTTCTATGATCTAAAGAACGGAAAGTCGGATAAATTGTTAGCAAAATGCAAATCCTAACCTTGATGAATAGGAAAAAAAAAAGTTAATGTAACCGTAAAATTTTACTCACAAAAAAAAAATATATATAAAATGATAATCAGCCCACACATAAACACTCTTACAATAAAAAAATTCATATCGTCCCAAAGTAGGGATTTGGTTGTATTTATAATACATAGCACCAACTATATTAGGAGTAGTTAACTAGGTTAATTATTTCTATTATTTGCGTTTGTAAGTTTGTCCTAGGTTTGTTTTTTCATTTAAAGAGGGTGAATTGTGGGATCTAAGAGTCACAATATAAGGTGAGCAAGAACTTTACATCGCCAATCCTATTTCTTCAAACATAAATTTCCACCAACTTGGGGCTTGGACAATTAATGCACTAACTGCACATTGGGCCCAAATCATCATTTAAGGTCCTCACACTATCCCTTTGTTGAAAAACAGAACTGAAATGAGATTTTGGCTTCCCATAATGATTCTTCCTCCTAGGATGTCTCTTCGATTGTTCCACAACTTTTCTCTAGCTTCCTTTGAATTAAGAGTTGATTCACAGTTTTCCCTTCTTGCAGCAAACACTGCTTCAAATTCTTAGTGCATTCATGACATCACATGTATATATCTTTATCAAAGAATAAATATGATTTTATTCTCTATAAAATTTTCTCTATTTATATTTAACTTCTATAAAATTATCCTACACAAATTTAGTCAACTTATCTTTTTGAATTAATTTTTTTGTCATTTTTAAAACATTTTAAAACGTTCGTCCACAAAAGATAAATTTAAAATTCAATTTCTAGATTAATATTTCCGTTACTTTTATTTTGAATTTTCGGTGCTTCAAAAATTCATGCATCCCATCTTAGAAAATTTTTAAATATTAATTTAAACAAACCTATAAAAAATATTTCAAAAAATTAATTTAAAATTGAAAAATAATTACACATGTTTCCTTAAAGTGTGAACTAAGTTTTTGTTGTTGGGGAATCCGAGGGAGCGCAACATCGTGAATGAGCTAAACATCAAGAATTCTAAAGAGACTTAGACACCACATCTGAACTCAAAACCTTAAAGCATTAGGTTTATGGGTCATTCTCCTTATATACCCAATATTTCCTTTATTCCTAGTCAATGTGGGACTAACCACTCATAATTGAATTCCATTAACCACTCATAATTGAATTCCATTAACCACTCATAATTGAATTCCAACAAATCTCCCCCTCCATTATGAGTTCCCACCACTAGACTTGATCCACTTGATCTAAGTGTTAAGGTTTTGGGTTGAGATGTGGTGTCTAAGTCTCTTAAGAAACTTTGATGTTTAGCCCATTCCGGATGTCGCGCTCCGGACTCCCCATCAATTGGTATCAGAGCCTGACCTGGTGGGGGAGCAAAAAGTACTTGGATCAAATGGATCAAGTCTAGTGGTGGAAACTCATAATTGAGGGAGAGATTTGTTGTAATTCAATTATGAGTGGTGAGTCCTATATTGACTAGGAATGGAGGAAATATTGGATATATAAGGAGAATGACCCATAAACCTAATGCTTTAAGGTTTTGGGTTGAGATGTGGTGTCTAAGTCTCTTAAGAATCCTTGATGTTTAGCCCATTCCGGATGTCGCGCTCCCCGGACTCCCCAACATTTGTAGGGATTGAAAAATGAATTTTTATGTGTGGAATTTTTTATGTTAAATTACATTTTTATCTCTTAATTTAATTACTTTAAAATTTTATTTTGATTTAAAGTAAAATCTAAAAATAACTTAAAAGATTAAAAGTACAATTTAACTTAGTTTTTTAAGAATTAAGAACAATTGATCTTTTGTTTTTGACTAATCAAACTTATGAATGGGCTTTCTGCTATAATTTCCTTATCAGTATATTACTGTCATGTTTTCCCATTTCATCTTAAATTTTCGTGAAATGGGTGTATTCAGAAAATTAATAATAAAAGAGTAGAGCTATACAGCCTATACTTGCTTGCAATATTCAATCTATGACTTTGTTGGTGTAACAGTTTCTTCCTTATGTTTTGAAATTGCTTGAGTAAAATAATAACTCTGCCTTGTGGTTTAACATTTATTTATTGTTATTGAAAGATATAGCAGTTGGACATGAAGGCATTAAACCTATTTCAGACTAACATGGAATAGATTCTCACAATTGAAAATGTATCATATGTTCTCCATTTGAACCAATCTCAACCATTAAAACAATGGGAAAAATCTATCATATATTCTCCATTTAGTGTGACAAATAATGTTTTAGTAAGATTCAATTGTCTTTTGTGTAGATGAAGTGTCCATGATGTGTTAGTTTAATAGTAAGAATTCCACTCTATAATATGAAGTAATATAGTTTAAATATCTTTTAGAAAGATTGTAAATTTGCCATCTTTGTTACATAATAATTACCCCATTTTACTTGACCATAAATATTTATATAAGTATTGTGGTAAACTGCAAAGAAATAGACAGGGCATATACTTATTGAGGTAAAAACATTCATCTAGCCTAATCAAGTTTTCAAAATTTTGTTCCCAAATAAACAAAACACATCATTAGTTAATAAACAACAACAGATTACTCACATCCATCAACTTGTTCTACTTCTTAAGTCTCTATTACTGCCACACTTCCCACAATAAGCTTACACAAATAGCACAAACCACACAGTACACACAAACACACGATACAGTACAATAAAACTAGTACAAAGCCATAAAGAAACAACTTCAGATGATCATTCTCACGTCACTCATGAAAGTAGCCTCTTATTCCCACACACTATAATCTAACATAACTTCCCACTTCAGTGACTTCTCCACACGTCATGTTTCAACATCAGTGCACACTGCATCAAAACAAAATAGACTTATCAAACATATACATTCAAAAATATTCCATAAAAATAAAATTCATATTAGAGTAAATGTTCATATAGGTTTACATGAATGTGAATTTATTTATCAGGAAAACTATGAAATGGGGGTTGAAAAATGTTCATATATATTTTGCTCATAATAAAAGAAATATAATAATTTTATCAAACTATCTTCATCTAATATTGATTTATTCACCACTATCATAAATATAAATTGGAATATATTAATTTGTAGGTGATGCAGAATTAAATTATATTATATAATTTTCGTCCAATAATTTAAAAATTTGCATATAATAGAATAATATTTTTTTTGAGTTAGGTTTATGTTCCTTGTTTTTTTTAATAAATTTTTAGTTTAAAAAGAATATCATATTGTAATATTATTTATCTGGTGTAGAATTTTTAACTTATTTTTAGTTAACGTGAGACTTAACCGATCACACTTATACTCAAATTTTTTTTCACATATATGTGATTCATTGTGATACCGAGGGAGATTTTATTTTTATTTTTATAAACAATATATCAATTATTATACCGACAATCATATTTCAGCCCTTCCCTAAATCTGTGCCTGAAAAGTATTACTGTTATTATTATTTTTTGACAGCAGTTAATCTTATGTAAATATTATAAGTAGTACCTGTTGCAGTCGGTATTGGGGCTGATCTGGTAAGGAATGTTAACCCCACATCTCCTTGGAAGACTAGCAGCAAGGTTAAGGTTTGTATTAGAGTAAGTGAAACCACTTGAGCTAACAGCATTCTTAATGCAGCTACAAACAGCTCTACGGTCTGGGGTGGTTTGAGCCATGGCATTAAGGTTTCTTACTCCATTGCAACACTGCGCAGGCACAGTGTTCCCACCATACATAATGTAAGAAACACAAGAGGTTAAGTTGTTCACAACTTGACCACATGTCACAGCTCCTTCCGCCTTGGGACCGAAAGTCACGAGGCACAAAATTGCAAAACAGACAAGCTTACTTACCAAAGCTGAGTAACCCATGATGAGGAAAAACAACTGATTAACTAAGGCGTGATTGTGTTATAAGCTAAGTTAGCAAAATATTAATTTGATTTCAATGTTTTGTGGCTTGCTTAGACGGTTTGGGTTTAAATATATATAGGGGAGAAAGGGTATGGAGTGCATGCACAGGGCGGAGCTTGAATTGAAACATTGATTGGTCAAATTTTTAAAATTTCAATAGATAAATAAAAAATATAATATTATAAAGAATCTAAAATTACAACAACATATATCACAATATTTATATTAATTAATATATATATATATATATATATATATATATATTTATATATATTAATATATGTCATATCTAGTCGAAATTTATCACAATCGACTAACATATATATTAAACCACAATTATTTATACTTATATAATTTGATTTTTTCAACTTTTGTCACAATTAATAATTATTCATTTTTTAAATTTTTATAACATAAATATATTTTTCTTATAAACTTTATCTACTTCCATACATTCAATCAAATTTATATGTAAAATTTTTCCTAGATATGTCAAATGAGAGAAGTAAGCGACTCGTGGTAGAAATGAAAAAGAGATCAGATTAGTATGTGTAGAGATGAAATAACGAGAAGATAAAGAGAATTTAGGAAGAAAATAAATAGAAGATAAAGAAAAATATTTAGTGGGATTAACGAGATTAAATTTATATTTTAGACATAAATTGCAAATATAAAAGTACAATTATACAATTAAAAACAAATAGGATCTTCCTAGTTGAGTTGAAGGTCCTATTTGCACATGATCAAGGGTCTTGCTCTAATTTAATTTTACACAGATTAAATATATTAATTTCTTTTGACCAAATTAAAATTAAATGTCTCTAAAAAAAACTAGAAAGAATAGTATTTTTTTAAAGAAATATCGTAGAATTTAAAAGCTTGGTCCTGGGTGCATGCATACCCACCACAAGGGGTTTAGATAGCCACGTGCTTGTAGTTATGTGGTAGTTGAGCTGAATTGAGTGTCATTATGCGTTGTGGTTGGGCAAGTTAAATGCTACTATTACTACTATCTGAGGCTAGTGATGCAGACCAACCGTAACCATGCCTAGGTTTTAAAGATATACTAGATTGACAATGCATTGAAGCAACATTTAATTTTTGAAGCACAGAAATGAATGCTAACAAAATTATTGTTAAATAAGTGTGGTTATAAGTAACTTATTATCAGTTTTGAACTCAACAAAATTCTTTTGTCTGTTTTTCTTAATTGAATCTTAGTTTGTCGGTTGTTGAAAGTGTAAATCCCCAAGTCTTGGTGTGTGAACTAGAGAAGAAAAGATACAACGAGAGAGATACAAAGTGTTTCATTCATTTAGCTCAAACGGCAAATGTTACATGTACTTACAGGATAGTTAGTTAGATAACTAACTTAAAGGCCTAACTTGTTAGAAATCAACAATTTTCTGAAACTCTAGTTTTTAATAATAACAAACTATAGAAGAACAATTTATTTTTTAATGTGATAAGTGTGCAAATCCTTTTGTAACTTTTTAAAGAGTATCATCTGATTACTAAGATTTTCAATTTGGAGTATAATGAATACCAGCATACTTACTCTAATAAAGACACCTTAATTGGTGTTGCTATTATTCGTCTTGATAACAAATTCTAATGAGCGTCATCAAAGTTCCAAGGATCCGAAAGAAAACCAAGATAGAAAAATATTCTTTTGGGGATACACATTCGTCTTGAACAAAAAATTAACTTGAAAGATACATTATTAATCTCAAATAAAAAATTAACATCTATGACAACCGATGAAATTTGAATTTAAAGTAGGTGTCGTACATGACGGTGCTAGATAATACAAGCTAAAATAAGAAGATTGAATACCGTACCAACATCGATCTCAAAATGTCAAATCTCAATGACATTCTTCTAAAGCATATAAAAGGCTTTTTTTTTTTTTGTTATACCACCAAAAAAAATTAAGTACCAAAGTAACACTCATTTTTATTAAACACCGATATACCACTCTTTTATATTTTCAGATTCAGTTTTATGAAGATGAGAAATCGACTTTGGAACCAGCGATTTCTCAACAAATTTTTTTCTTTCAAACAATGAAGTGAAATCGGTTTTCTCCTACTAACTTCCCAATGTTCCATTTTTTTGTTTTTAATTATAAAATTTGTTTTGTTATTTGTAGAATCTTTTTATTAGTAGTGCTATTAGGCACAAATATAAGGGATTTGACAAATTAACAATGACATGAACATGTACGAGAGAGTGGGTAGTTATAATTTATAAACTAGAATATAACCCGCGCATTGCGCAGAATATATAGACTTTATCATATGAGTAGTATTATGAATAAGATTTTAAAATTTCAAAAATAATATAATTTATTCATTTTGTTTGTAGAGTATTTTTTTCAAGTGAATTTATTTGAGTAATTATAATATATGAGTTGACAAACACACATTCGAGAATACATAAAATGTTTTGCACAGTGAAGATCATCCTACAAACAAAATTCATAAATTATATTTAGTGTTAAAAATCTTAAGCATTTTAATAAATATTAATATATGTAATTATCTACCGCAAAATCAGATTAGTCATGCTCTTTTTTTGTGTTGTCAAATCTAAATTTATGGTCAAAATATTGTTAGAAAAATATAAAAATGATTTTGTCATTTGTTATTCATTTCGTTATAACCTTGTCAAAGAAATGACAAATCTAAATTCCAATATTTTGAGTATGAGACTTCTATACAACATGACAAACAACTCGTATGTACGATGGTGAGTAGACGTAAAACAGATGTAGAACTTAAAATTGGTAGTATTTTAAAAAAATTTGACAATATAAAATATTTCCGTAAAAAACAAATAATTTTTAATCTAAATGGTAAATACTTTCCTCTTGATGACACAATAATAACACTCATATAAAGCAGAATATGAACAATCTTCTTTGTCTTTTGAGGTGCCAATATACTTTCATGTCGTAGATGAGATCAAATATGTCTGCAAAAACAATACTATAACCAAGAACAATCAAGATTTTGAGAAAAATGAGCAAATAGGTATAATATGTTACAAAATGCCACTTACTCAAAAGCTATTTGAGGAAAAAAAATGAATTTTCCAATTACATTTACTTCTTTGAAAATAATTGGGTAACTTTTCAGTTAGCAAAATATAAAGCAAAAATAAATATTAGAGTTTCAGTTTTGTTTTTAATAAAGCACTAACTTTAGAGATTGATTGAAGAAGTAAAATAGTATACTTCATGAAAAAAAAGTTATATAAATATATTGACCATTTAAATATTGGAGTTTCATGGTTAGCAAAATATAACGGAAAAATAAATATTAGAGTTTCAGTTTTGTTTTTAATAAAGTACTAATTGTAGAGATTGTTGAAGAAGTATAATAGTATACGTCAGAAGAAAAAAAAAACTTATATATTGATTGTACTTTAATTTGTAAACTCATGACACATTAATAATTATAAATAATATTATATGCAAAATAATAATAATAATAATAATAATAATATGCAAAATAATAATAATAATAATAATAATAATAATAATAATAATAATAATAATAATAATAATAATAATAATAATAATAATAATAATACTAAAATGTGTGTTAAAGCAAAATGAAAGTTGAATAATAAAGAGAATTTAAAAGGAAAGACCTTTTATATGTGCCCACATGATATTTTTGTTGAGGCGAAAATATTTGAATGAAATGACATAATATTAGATAACTTTTATGTGGGAGTCTATTTTAATATAAGATTTTGTTAAGGTGACAATATTTGAATGAAATGCCATAATATTAGATGATGTTTATGTGGGTGTCTATTTTAATATATTGTTTATCTAAAAGAAAAAAGTTTGAAAACATGTAATGATGGAGGAAGAGATGGAGAAACCTTTAAAATAATCCAATATATTAACTGATAGTTAAAATCATAGAAAGAGAAGAATCATTGTCAATAATCATGGAAGAACCGTTATCAATAATGATGGAGGAGCAATGAATATTAAATGATTGATAATTGATATTTATTGTATTAGAATTTGTAACTTATGACATATAAATAGTTCTACAAAATATTATATGAAAAAAAATGTAATAAAAAAACAAATTGCAAGTATGATAATAAGAAAGATAAATAGTATTTGTAAGATGTGCCACATTAGATTTTTTTTTGATGTGGCAATATTTGAACAAGGTGACAGTATTTGATGAAGATGTAGGAGTCTATTTTAATATATATATATATATATATATATATAATAGAAGGACTCTATTTTAATATATATATATATATATATATATTATTTTAATAAATTTTTTATCTAAAAGAAAAAAGTTTGAAAACATGTAATGATGGAGGAAGAGATGAAGAAATATATATATGTGAGTCTTTTTTTATATATATATATATATATATATATATATATATATATATATATATATATATATATATATTCTATTTTAATATATTGTTTATCTAAAAGAAACAAGTTTGAAAACATGTAATGATGGAGGAAGAGATGGAGAAATCTTTAAAATGACCCAATATAATATATTAATTGATAGTTAAAACCATAAAAAAGAGAAGAATTCGTTATCAATAATCATGAAAGAACCGTTATCAATAATGATGGAGGAGCAATGAGTGTCGAATGATTGATAACTATTTATTTAGTGTATTCTAATTTGTAACTTATGACATATGAATAGTTCTACAAAATATTATATGAAAAAAAATGTAATAAAAAACAAATTGCAAGTATGAAAATAAGAAAGAGGAATAGTATTTGTTAGATGTGCTACTTCAGATGATTTTTTTTTATGTGACAATATTTGAATGAGGTGGCGCAATATTTGATGAATATGTATGAGTCTATTTTAATATATATAACAGATGGAGAAGCAATAAAAGTCGAATAATTGATAATTGATATTTATCGTATTATAATTTATAACTTATGGCATATGAATAGTTCTACAAACTATCATATAAAAAAATGTAATAAAAAATAAATTGCAATTGCAAGTATGAAAATAAGAAAGATGAATAGTATTTGTTAGATGTGCCACATCAGATTTTTTTCATGTGACAATATTTGAATGAGGTGGCACAATATTTGATGAAGATGTAGGAGTCTATTTTAATATATATATATATATATATATATATAATAGAAGGACTCTATTTTAATATATATATATATATATATATATTATTTTAATAAATTTTTTATCTAAAAGAAAAAAGTTTGAAAACATGTAATGATGGAGGAAGAGATGAAGAAATCTTTGAAATGACCTAATATATTAATTGATAGTTAAAACCATAGAAAGAGAAGAATCGTCATCAATAATCAAAATCGTTATCAATAATGATAGAGGAGCAATGAATGTCGAATGATTGATAACTGATATTTATTGTATGGTAATTTGTAACTTATGGCATATGTATAATTCTACAAAATATTATATGAAAAAAAAAGTAATAAAAAACAAATTTCAAGTATGATAATAAGAAAGATGAATAGTATTCGTTAAATGTGTCAGATCAAAATTTTTTTTTTATGTGACAATATTTGAATGAGTTGCACAGTATTCGATGAAGATGTAGAAGTCTATTTTAATATATTGCTTATCTAAAAGAAAAAAATTTGAAAACATGTAATGATGAAGGAAGAGATGGAGAAACCTTTAAAATGATCCAATATAATATATTACTTGATAGTTAAAACCATATAAAAAGAAGAATCGTTATCAATAATCATGGAAGAGCCGTTATCAATAATGATGGAGGAACAACGAATGTTGAATGATTGATAACTGATATTTATTGTATTGTAATTTGTAACTTATGGCAATTCTACAAAATATTATATAAAAAAAATATAATAAAAACCAAATTACAAGTATGATAAATAAGAAAGAGGAATAATTTTTGTTAGATTTGCCACATCAGATTTTTTTTGATATGACAATATTTGAATGAGGTGGCACAATATTTGATGAAGATGTATGAATCTATTTTAATATATATAATAAATGTGAGATAGTGTCACATTTTATTTCTTATTAACATGTTTCATAATAATAAATATACATTTTATTATTTAATCTTTATTATTTTAATTAAATAAATAAATACAATATTAATTATATCTATCTAATTAAATTTTACTTTTTAAAAGTAATAATTAAAAAATTTAAATAAAATAGAGTCCATAAAAAGAAAATAAATAATTTAATTAAATATTATAATTAAAAATACAAATACAAAATGAACTAATTTTTATGAGGAACATGAGTTTGATAAGGACATTTATTCTTGTTATGTTTCTCATTTTGAAACAAACCAAATCTCTTGGGGGTGTGTACTTTTCTTCCGTTGATTCATTTGAGTATGAATGCGAGCGAGTAGACTGTGTCCCTCGATCTACAAATTTTTTAGCCACTTTGTAGTATATTGTTTGCACCAAAGAACTCATTGAAAGAGAGTGTGTCATCTTTAATATATTGTTCATGTACTCAACAAGGTTAGTTGTTATGTGCCCCCCAACGTTTTCCTTCATCATATGTTTATAGTCATTGTTTCTTTGGAATATCATTGACCCATTTCACTGCACCTTGACTCAAATCACTGATTTGTCCCCTGTAGTATGTGATGCCTGGTTGAGTTATCCTGAAGGAATAAAAGTTTATGTTGTTGTGGACAATTTAAAAACAAAATATGTGTTAGATATATATAAAAAAAATACTAACCCATGCTGATTACAATATTTTTCATTTTGCCATTTTTGAAAGTCCTCGTGAATTTTTGTGATATATGTCGAATGCAGAAGACATGATGCCAATTGTTGTTTAGACGCCTAACAACAATTTTAATTGACTCGTGTCTATCTAAAATCAAGCAGAGGTTGAGCTGAGGTGTGACAAACATTCTTAGACAATTGAGGAAGAAACATTTGCTCATGTTTCGAATAATGCAACAGTTGAGCAGGTACAACAACACTAGAGCATACCTATTGCATTTGATTGGTGATTTGGTGATCCTTGACAAATCTTGCAATAGAGTTCATTTGATGTATCTTCTCCTATTGAAACATCTTCAACGTGTTCGACTATATAGTTGAGGTTCAATCTGTTTGTCAAACTTATTAAGACAAATGTGTTGTACAACCACACCGTCATATGTGTGTATGAGTGAATTTACATTGCTCCTTCAATCGTGTGTATGGTATCGCGTGCCGTTTATTGCCCCTCATTGCACTAGAATGATATCATTTTCACGGGCAAATCGGTAAAACACTTTTCATATTAACCCAATAAACTAAGTATAATATACTTTCCAAACTTGCTAAATAATAATTTTATATTCTTTTACTAGATGGATTGGCAGGGGACTAATCCATTCTAGAACTCCGTGTGGGGATCTTGTCAGTTATAAATCAAACATTGATCACATGCAACATTATCTGGTTACTACTTATAATTTTGTCGTCTTACTAGTATGTCTTTTTTTTCTCTAGTTCATATGGATGCTTTACAGGATTCTTGAAAACGTCATATCACAACAAGCATATCAAGATTCAATAATATGGACTGCCAAAACCGCTTTGATTTGTTTCTCAACTATAGAATTGCATCAAATAGATAGAGCCAAACTGCAGTTTGTACTTTCCCAAAAAATACCAGATGATCCTAAAAATATTGATACACTTCACTGTCAAGATATGATAGACAATCACCTAGAAAATTGGAAAATCAAATATGTTGCATGGATTCAATTTTGGAATGAATGTCAAAGTCGTTATCTTACCGACCAACCGATACATGAACACCCAATACCAAAGAGGAGTATATGTCATGGTTTAGACACAACTTCAATATGTACCTATCAACTCCGCAACTACTGTGGGACCCATAATGTGGTGTTGCAAAAGAGCCAACCCAACCATCACAACGAAAAAAGCGTAATAGACCTCGTCTGCCGACTCTCCCTGTTACTATTGAAAATGAAGCATTAGAACCACATCACCATTCATTTTCTTTCACCCCAAACACAAAAACAATTTGAACCACCAAAACAATATCTACCTTCAAGCGACCAAGATTTTGTAAAAATAATTCATTTGGTGCAGACCTAGGTACGACTGAGTCGGCTGCTTGTTATATTAATAACATGTACTCATTTGGTGTTCCATGGTTCCCAAATAAAGCAGATCCTAATTCTTCGATGCATGTCGACCTACTAAGTGAGAATGTGCAGGAGCCACATGCCTCTGTTGACGACGAAAATTCACCTCCACATCGTCCACGTCGTATTCGTCGACCACAATGTGGGACTGAATACCATATAAGAGATTAATGTAATAAAAACATTGTAGTAAAATTTGTATTTATTTTATGTTCACTCATTTTGTATTTGTATTTTTAATTATAATATTTAATTAAATTTTTGTTATTTTGTGTGGACTCCATTTTATTTAAATTTTTTAATAATTACTTATAAAAATAAAATTTAATTAGATAATTATTATAAAAATAATTAATATTGTATTTATTTATTTTATTAAAATAATAATTACTTAAATTAATAATTTATGAAAATTAAATTAATTTTTTAATTAAATAATAATAATTGAATAATAAAATATATATTTATTATTATGAAAGATGTTAACGATCAATCATGTTTGAAAGAAAACTCTCACATTTATAAATTATAACTAGTCATTCTCTCATATGTGGTCATGCAATTGTTAATTGATCAAACTCCTTATATTTGTGTCTACTAAATAGCACTACTAATAAAAAAAAATTATAAATAATTAAAAAGAAATTATAATTAACAAAAAAAACGGGACATTGGGAAGTTGGTAACCGAATTCCCTTCATTGTTTGAAAACAAACGAATTATTATATTGTTGAGAAATTCCTGGTTGCAAGGCCAATTTCTCATCTTCATAAAACTAAAAAATAAAAAACTGATATTTTGATGTATAATGAAAAAAGAGTGTACTTTAGTACTTAAATAATTTTTTGTGGTATAACAAAAAGAAACCATATAAAAAAAGGAGATCTCTTCTATTGCAAGATAGAGAACAATAGATTGAAAGAGATAATCACTTTTGATTACCAAAAAGAGATAAAAAAAAAAAGTTGAACAAGGCTAATCTCTCAAATCCTTTCTACAAAAAGCTATTTTTCAAGAGGAAGATAAACAAGAAAAAACAAATCTTTTACTCTTTGAAATAAAGTTTTATGTTTGCAAAGATCTTGACTTTGAAATCTTGCCTATTAATTGTTGTTATGTTTCAAAAATATTGATTGTACTGTTAGAAGTTTGGAAATAGTTACTAAATTAGAACTTTGAAAATAGTTACTCAGATCTTGAAGCTTGAGTACATGTCTATTGTCAAGTGTTTGATGGTACTAATTAAGCAAGAAGCTTGATAAATTTGCATTATAAGAATTTGATATATGTAAGTTAGAAGATTGAGAGAAGTTACTCAAGAGACTTTCAGTGTACCAAGCAAGATATTCGAGTAAGGTGTTGGGTGAATCACTCCTCAAGTGGAAGTCCACACCAAATAATAATAATAATAATAATAATAATAATAATAATAATAATAATAATAATAATAATAATAATAATAATAATAATAATAATAATAATAATAATAATAATAATAATAATAATAATAAGTGATGTGTTTGTATCATAGGCTTAGCCGTCGTATGTTCCATGACAAGGGATTTACGTACGTAAACCACATAGCTGATGTATTTCAAGAGCTTGACTGTCATAAGTTAAAAACTTGAGAATATTTTTAGTGAAAAACTTATTCAGGTTGAAGAGACTAGATGTAGTTAGCTGAAATATAACAACAAAGATTCTTTCAGGGATATCTTTTAGGCTTTGGGTTTAAATTATGAAGGAAATGGTCATGTTGAAGAATCAAAATCAAACATGTTGGTAATACAATTGTTGATCATGTAAAGATATTGAGAAGTCTGTCGAATTAGTTGAGATCTAAAGTTACAACCATTCATGACGCAAAATATTTCAACAAACTCCCTCTGCAAGAACTTTTAAAATCCAAGGTTATTGCTCACAAGTCGAAAAGTAAGAATTCAATACAAAATCTCTACAAGAAATTGTTTGAGGGACTAACTTAGTTCCAACAAACTATGGTACTTGGACAATGGAAACTTACAATAAATGAGAGAGAAAAGTATATGCTCAAAGACTTGATCCTTAAAGATGATGGATACGCCAGATTTGGAGGGAATCAAAAAAGTAAAATCATTGGTAATAAAGTATGATTAGCTCTCTACTTTATATGACTTCCTCAAGACATGATACTCTATTCAATGTGTGTTTATGTGTTTGATTCCAGTATGAACGTACAGAGTCTCATATTGTTGTTTTTTAAAGAATATTTGGTTATCTAAATGGAACTACTAATCTTGGTATGTTTTATAAGACATAAAGTAATTAAAAGTTAGTTGGGTATTGTGATGCTAACTATGCAGGAAGGTCAATTTAAAATAAAAAACACCAGTGGTGGCTGACTATTCATTAGAGAAAATATGATCTCATGGTCAAGCAAAAGACAAACAACTACTCTATCCACTACAGAAGTAGAATACAACTCAACAGCTAGATGTAGCTCAAAACTGCTCTAGATGAAGTATTAACTTGAAGACTACTAGATGCATGAGAGTAACATTCCTATTGTCTATGAAAATACATGATTTTTGAACTTGAAAACCTTAAACATCATTTCTCGAGAAAATCTTCATAATAATGGTGAGAGAATTATTTGATGCTATAACAACAATGCATATATTTATGACCAACTAGTTCAATAACTCTAGAGATATGCATAAATACACGATAGCTATGTAAACAACTACATGTTTGGAAAAATTTCCTCCGTCATTGTCTCTACCATTGGCGACGTCACAAATTGCAACAATTTTGGATTATTCTTAGAACATGGATTATTCAAAGACTCAAATATCATTACAGATACTGTTCATCTAAAGCACAAGTATTGAGTCTATTTTATGTTTATCACAAGTTGTGTTGTTCCTAAAGGAGGATATGTAGATAATGTGGGTTGGGAACACAAAAACATTATGTGGAACATAAAGAATATGCTCTTTTAATTTTTCCATTGCTAATTCTGAAACATTTGAAAAGTACCCTGAAGAGCTTTAGAAATGGATGCTACAAAACTATTCCCTAGAGGCGATTGATCTCTGCCTAATTGAACAATCTTGTATCTTTGGATGGATCAAATATGTTATAGGAGAGAAATCTGAAAGACATCTCAAAGCCTCTATTGGACCATTGTTCAATGGAGCAAACACAAAATAAAAGGAGACTGCAGTAAGCTCTTGATGTTCCAACTTAGAAAGACTAGAACAAGAGCAAATAGAAGAAAATAAGAATTGGAAACTCATCAAAGGACATATGGATGAACTAAATGCAAGAAATGTTGGGTGGACTCACTCCTCAAGTGGAACCCACCAATTTTACTAGTATTATTATTGAAAAAAAAAGAAAAAGAAAAAAAAAAGATTTTAATGAGCTTGGCCAATTTGAAGGTAATAAAAGGGATTTAGAAATCCCTAAGAATACACAGAAAAACAACAGAAGAAGAACGGTTTCCAGAGAAGAAAATAAGGGTTTGGTTCCGGTGGTGGTAACAGGTGTGTATCAAACTTGCTCCGTTTGATCTACAAAATTAGTATGTTATTCCTACCACTGAGTGTGTTACTTTAATATATAATTTGAGTAGTTTTATCTTCTCTGAGAGTTACTTTGGCATACCCACTTTAGTGGAACCCATTAATTATTATAGTGGAAGTTTTACAGGACTAGGTTCCGTGGTTTTTATTCTCTCAATTTGAGGGAAGTTTTCCACGTTAAAAATTGCGTTTGTCTCATATTTAATTTTCTGCCAATTATTTTTGCTCTGTGAAATTGTATTTTCTATTTGGCCATTTATCTGCATAGGTGGGGAAAAAGTATTCCGCACTATTGAGATAGTTATCGCTAATTATCTCTGGTTTTCCCAACAAAGTGGTATCTAGAGCTCGGTTATTTGATTTGTGCATTTAAATGGATGAGGAAAATAAAGGTCTCAATATGATTAAACTCGGAAGACTCTCATGGAAGACATGTTATACAGTAAAGATTTGTATGATCCTATTGAGGGTGACACTGCTAAACCCGCAGATAAATCTGACGCTGACTGGAAGAAGATGAATAGAAAGGCAGTGGCGTTGATCAGGCAGTGGTTGGATCTTAGTGTGTATCCACATGTTGAAACTGAAATAGATGCTAACAAGATGTGGGAAAAATTAAAAGAGTTGTATGAACGAAAGAATGTGCAAAATAAAGCATTCTTGATTCAGAAGCTGGTGAATATGAAATACAAAGATAGGGATTCAATGGTAGAGCATATGGGTATTTTTCAAAATACAGTGAATCAGTTGACAACTGCAGAAATTAAATTAGATGTTGAGTTGCAAGCGTTGTTATTGTTGAGTTCCTTGCCTGATAATTGGGAAGTCCTTGTTGTGACTTTGACCAATTCAACTCCAAGTGGAAAGTTGAAAATGTCAACAGTTAAAGAGAGCATGTTGAATGAAGAAGCTCGAAGAAAGGAACGTGGTTTGATTGGTTATTCCTCAAAGTCAGAAGCACTAGTTACAGAGTCACGGGGGAGAAGTCAATCTAGAAACTTCCATAGACGCGACAACTCTGAAAGTCGTAGCAAGTCAAGAAGCAACTTGATGACTAGAAAAGAAGTGATATGCTATCATTGTGGCAAAGC
>NC_021165.2:37104241-37116041 GCF_000331145.2 Cicer arietinum
AACAGTTGCATCTGTTAATAATGTCTACATTGTTTGTGATGATAATTCCATAAACCTTGCATGTCAGGATTCAACTTGGATTATTGATTCAGGTGCATCATATCATGTTACTCCTATGCGTGATTTCTTCTCATCTTACAGTGTTGGTGATTTTGGCATGGTAAAAATGGGAGATGAAGGAGTATGTAAAATTATCGGTATGGGAGATGTTTGGGTTGAAACTGGGATTGGTTGCAAGCTTCAATTGAAGAATGTTAGACATGTACCTAATATTCGTCTCAATTTGATTTCGGTGAAAGCCTTGGATATTGAGGGTTATCACACTTACTTTGGTGGTGGTTGTATATTTAAAATCATTAAAGGGTCCCTAGTGGTTGCAAAGGAGCAAAGTTCCACTTCTCTCTATATGATGTCTACGAAGTTATGCAAGGAAGAAGTGAATGCAATTGAAGATGCATCTTCTGATTTATGGCATATGCGCCTCGGCCACTTGAGTGAGAAATGACTCAACATACTTGCGAAGAAAAACTTTCTTCCTGTGAAAGGTACGTCTCTAAAAACTTGCACTCATTGTTTTGCTGGAAAACAACATAGAGTTTCTTTTCATAATACTGGTCCTCATAGGAGGCAAAATATTCTTGATTTAGTTCATACTGATGTTTGTATGATGGATAGTAAATCTCTTGGTGGTGCATCATATTTTATTACTTTTATTGACGACCACTCAAGAAAAGTGTGGGCATTTCCTTTGAAATCTAAAGACCAGGTATTTGGAGTCTTCAAGTATTTTCATGCAAGTGTTGAAAGAGAAAAGGGAAGGAAATTGAAATGTGTTCGATCAGATAACAGTGGCGAATACAAAGGTCCATTTGAAGAGTACTGTAGAGAACATGGAATCAGGTTTGAGAAAATAGTTCAAAAGACACCTCAGCAAATGGTGTTGCAGAGAGAATGAATCGTACGATTAATGACATAATCAGATGTATGCTTTCTCATGCAAAATTATCGAAATCCTTTTGGGGTGAAGCAATGAAAACTGCAGTGGATTTGATCAATCTTTCTCCTTCTATTCCACTTGATGGTGATGTTCCAAATAGAGTGTGGACAGGGAAAGATGTCTCTTACCGTCATTTGAGAGTTTTTGGTTGTAGATGTTTTGTTCACGTTCCAAGAGATGAGAGGTCCAAGCTTGATAGCAAATCCAAATAGTGTATATTCATCGGTTATGGTGATGAAGAATTTGGTTATAGATTGTGGGATCCGGTTGACAAGAAAATTATTAGAAGCTGAGATGTGATATTTCTTGAAGACCAGACTATTGAAGATTTTGATAAAGCTGAAAAACAGAAACCAAATTCCAGAAGTTACATTGAAAATGTTGCGCCTAAGCCCCCTGTAGAAACCTTTGTTGATGGGGGAGATATACAGGTAGATAATGAGAATGTAACTGATGATCATGTGCCTCACCATGATGAGCAGGTTCCAGTTGAAGCATCAGCCGAGTTTGAGTTGAGAAGATCTACTAGAGAACGTCAACCTTCTCAAATATATCCTCCACATGAGTATGTAATGATCACTGATAGTAGAGAGCCAGAGTATTATCAAGAAGCTATTACAAATGTTGATAAAGAAAAGTGGTTAAAGGCCATGCAAGAAGAGATGAATTTCTTGCATGAGAATCACACATTTGATTTGGTAAAGTTGCCTAATGGTAGAAAAACACTTAAGAACAAATGGGTATACAAGATAAAGGAAGAAGAGAATAGTTCTCAACCAAGATATAAAGCAAGATTGGTTGTGAAAGGTTTTAATCAGAGAAAATGTATTGACTTTGATGAAATTTTTTCACCTGTGGTGAAGATGTCTTGTATCCGAGTGTTGCTTGGGTTAGCAGCTAGTTTGAACCTAGAAGTTGAACAACTTGATGTGAAAACTGCATTCCTTCATGGAGATTTGAAGGAAGAGATCTATATGGAGCAACTAGAGGGTTTCGAAGTCAAAGGTAAAGAGCATCTTGTGTGCAAATTAAAGAAAAGTTTGTATGGGCACAAGCAAGCATCTCAACAATGGTACAAGAAATTTGATTCTTTCATGGAGAAACATGGGTATAGTAAAACTACTTCTGACCATTGTGTGTTTATCAAGAAATTCTCTGATGGTGATTATATTATTCTCTTATTATATGTGGATGACATGTTGATTGTTGGTCATGACACGAAGAAGATTCAATCTTTAAAGAAAGATTTGACCAAGTCTTTTGCAATGAAAGACTTAGGTCCTGCAAAGCAAATCCTGGGCATGAGAGTTACTCGTGACAGGAAGAATAATAAATTGTGATTGTCTCAACACAATTATATTGAGAAGGTGTTAGAGAGGTTTAACATGAGCAATTGCAAACCTGTTAGTACTCCACTTGCTACTCATTTTAAATTGAATTATGATAAATGTCCTACAAGTGAGAAAGACAAAGAAGAGATGAAGAAGGTTCCTTATGCATCCGCATTTGGTAGTTTGATGTATGCTATGGTATGCACAAGGCCAAATATTGCTCATGCAGTTGGAGTTGTTAGTCGATTTCTCTTTAATCCGGGTAAAGATCATTGGCAAGTAGTGAAGTGTATTCTCAGATACCTTAGAGGCACTTCCAAAGTGTGTTTATGCTATGGAGGTGATGAACCTGTGTTGGATGGCTACACAGATGCAGATATGGCAGGTGATCTTGATTCTAGAAAATCTACTTCTGGTAATATGATGACTTTTGTAGGGGGAGTTGTGTCTTGGCAATCAACAGTACAAAAGTGTGTTACTTTGTCCACTACTGAAGCTGGGTATATTGCAGCAACTGAAGCTTCCAAAGAACTCTTGTGGATGAAGAAATTCCTACATGAGTTATGCCTCAAGCAAGATAAGTTTGTGTTATTCTGCGACAGTCAGAGTGCGATTCATCTCAGCAAGAATTCAACTTTTCATGCAATGTCAAAGCATATTGAAGTGTTGTATCATTGGATACGAGATGCACTGGAAATGAAGTCATTTTTAATTAAGAAGATTCATACTGATGAGAATGGTTTAGATATGATGACAAAGATCTTGCATGTGTCGAAGATGATATGCTGTAGAAAGAAAGCTGACATGGTTGAGCAGTACCTTCCCACTTTAGTCGTGAGGGGGAGATTTGTTGGGTGGGCTCACTCCTCAAGTGGAACCCACCAATTTTACTAGTATTATTATTATTATTGAAAAAAAAAACGATTTTAATGGGCTTGGCCCACTTGAAGGTAATAAATGAGATTTAGAAATCCCTAAGAATACACGGAAAAACAACGGAAGAAGAACAGTTGCCAGAGATGAAAATAAGGGTTTGGTTCCGGTGGTGGTAACAGGTGTGTATCAAACTTGCTCCGTTTGATCTACAAAATTAGTATGTTATTCCTACCACTGAGTGTGTTACTTTAATATATAATTTGAGTAGTTTTATCTTCTCTGAGAGTTACTTTGGCATACCCACTTTAGTGGAAGGTTGTTATAAGGTTGTTATAGGGTTGTTATTGTTGATTGATATTCCCTATTGTTATTAGGAAGACTCTTTGTGTACCCATTAATTATTATAGTGGAAGTTTTACTAGACTAGGTCCCGTGGTTTTTATTCTTTCAATTTGAGGGAAGTTTTCCATGTTAAAAATTGTGTTTGTCTCATATTTAATTTTCTGCCAATTATTTTTGCTCTGTGGAATTGTATTTTCTGTTGGCCATTTATTTGCACAGGTGGGAAAAAAAATATTTCGCACTATTGAGATAGTTATCGCTAATTATCTCTCATTTTTCCAACAAGAAATGAATATGAAATTGAGACTCCTATTCAATTTTCAGTTCCGCATGCTACCTGAATTAAGCCTATGAGAAGAAAAATAAAGTTAATCAAGATGACATACCAACCTCCAAGGAAACTAAAGATAACAAATGCATTTTTTATTGATCAATCTCGTTAGAATTGATGGCTACCCGCTTTTAAAGGGGTGAGAAGACTCCTTTGTACGCAACAAATAAACTGATTTTAAAAAATTTCGGAAAATGAAAATTATGCTTATTAAAACTATTGATAGAAAGTATGAGATTTATTCCAAAATACTAGACTTTAATAATAGTATTCCAAAACCGGTTTGCAAGTTTGAGTATTGAACTAATTGCAAATGCTTAAAGTTTTGTAAGATCTATTGTGACTCATTATCATTGATATGATTTTAAATGTAAAACTTGATATGGAGTTTTTGTTTTATTGTAATATTTTAATTATCAAATATTTGTATATGAAATTATCGTTGTATGAGAAATTTTGGCTAACAGGTACTATGCAATAGCTTTGATTATGCATCTATAAGGAACCAAAATTATGGGGAAAAAAGCATAAAGAATTTAAATATTTAAATCAGTTGGTTACATCGATGTAAGAAATTAAGTTTGTAAAAAAATTTATTTGGACTTATTACATCAATTAAATTTCAATCGATGTAAGAAAATAAAGAGGTGTGTTAGTTGACTTATTTATCTTTGTCTTTGGTGGTTAAAGCAAAGATTATAAGTGTGGTGTAAGAAAAACGAAATATTATAATTTTTAGGGTTTAGAACTAAATATGAGAGTTTGTGATTTGAATATGAAAAGTTAAAGTTGAAGATGAAAGTTGTTGAATTATTATTATTTAATTGGGTTATTAATTATTTAATTAGTTTTAAGTTAATTAAATAATTAAATGAGTTGATAAAATGAATTTTAATTTTATATATTAAATATTGTCTAGTCAACAACAATTACATAGTCACCATGTGCCACTACATCCACTAAAAAAGATTCAAAAATGACGATTTTAAAACTTATTAGAATTTGCAAAGTTATAAATCAAACCCAAAAAATTACACGAACTAAAATTAAAACGAAACATCTTTACAAGGACCAAAATTATATTTCGACCTATATTTTATATGTGATGCATTATATATAGGATGCATGTTAAGATGTTTTATTATTTTATATGCTTTAAATTTTGAGAATATATACACATGATTGTTGAGAGACATTTGTATAAGATACAAAAGTCGGTGAGACCACCAACTATGGACACTGCAGCAAGATCAAACTATCTTCAATAAGCTTCAAAATCTAAATAATAAATGATTAAATATAAAGGTATATGATACAAATCAATAGTTCAAATACATGAGAACAATTCATATTTACATATGCATTTAACATATTTTTGAAAATCAAAAACAACATTAACAAATCATTTAAAATCATATTTTTGACAATTTGCATAAGTGTATTCGAACCATGTTGTATTCGAATACAACTTAAGTCAGAGGCAAAACTTTAAATGTTGTATTCGACTAAACCCATCTGTAGTCGAATACAAGCTAAGTCAGTGGCCAAAAATCCTTTTTGTGTATTCGACTACACTCATATGTAGTCGAATACAAGTTAAGTCAGAGGCTAAAATACACTAATCTGTATTCGACTACACTAATGTGTATTCGAATACAAGATGTGAAATTTGAATTTTTTAAACGTTACAAAGACGTGTATTCGAATACACATATACTGTATTCGAATACACCTGGAAACATTACAATTTTTCAGATCTGGGATGCCTCTAGAACATTGTAATTTTTCATCAAACCTCTTGGATCAATGGCCACGAATCTGAAAGGATGTTTTATGGAGTATAAATACCCCATAACTTCAGATCAAAAATCAACAATCTTTGAATAAATTCATTAAACAACTTTGAACAAATTTCTGATTTTTCTAAGCACTTGCATTAGATTTTCATATCATTCTAAAAGTTCTCAAGTACTTGAATTGCTATTGAGTTGTTTATCAATATACCACATCTTAGACTCATTCAAACCTTATTGTATCATTTGTACAAGATAGCTTAATCTAAGATAGTGGTGTGCTATCTTAGAAGTATTGTTAGAAGTTTGTAGCAAGAATCCCAGGGTGGGAGTTGTACATTTTCTGACAAGTATTGGATTAATCTCTATCAATAACAAAGAAGAAATAAAAATAAAAAATTCTTGGACGGATGAGGATAAGAGAAAAGTGCTTTTCGATAAAAAGGCTAAGAACATATTACAATCTGCACTAGGAATGGATGAGTTTTTCCGCATATCTCACTGTAAAACAGCAAAAGAAATATGGGATACGTTGGAAGTAACTCACGAAGGCACCATTGAAGTAAAAAGATCCAAACTCAACACACTATCACAAGAATATGAGTTATTTCGCATGCAGCCCGGAGAATCTATTTTAGATTTACAGAAAAGGTTCTCCCATTTAACCAATCATTTGACAGCACTTGGAAAAATCTTCACAAATGATGAACTAAATCTAAAAGTACTAAGGTCATTGACAAGGGCATGGCAACCAAAAGTTACAGCAATATCAGAAAAGAAAAGCCTATCCAAGATGTCTCTTTCTGCACTATTTGGAAAACTTCAAGAGCATGAAATCGAACTCGGAAGGCTAGAACAAAATGAAAGTCAAGAAAAGAAGAACAAAAATATTGCGTTAAAGACTGAATCAAGAGAACAAAGCAAAGAGAATGATTCAGATGAAGATGAAAATATTATCCTTCTTGTTAAGAAATTTGGTAAATTTCTTAAAAACGACAGAACATTCAAAAAGAAAAGCTTCAAGAAGAAAGATAATTCTACATCAAATCAAAATTTCACTTGCTTCGAATGTGGAAAACAAGGACATATTAAAGCAGACTGCCCAAATATTGCTAAGAAGAATTTCAACAGAAAGAAAGACTTCAAGAAAGCATACATAGCTTGGGAAGACAATGAAGTAAGTTCATCTTCAGAAACAGAAAGTGAAGAATGCGCCAATGTTGCATTAATGGCCTCGCATCAATCAGATGATGAAGAGGTTAGTAATATAGACTCTCCTCTTTATAATAAGACTAATACTGAATTAATTATAGAATACAATGATGCTCAAAACGCAATAAAAGAATTACTCATTGAATGTAAAAATCTATGTAAACTAGTATCAACACAAAAGAAACAAATCTCAAGTTTACAAGAAAAAGTTGATATTATGGAGAAAAATTCTGAAAAACTAAAACAGAATTCTGCATGCAATAAATGTGAATCCCTCTCTTTCGAAATTGTTCAATTAAATAGAGTAATTGAACGATACGAAAAGGGACAATTAGGATTGGAAAATGTTCTAAACATGCAAAGATACTCAAATGATAAAAGTGGTCTTGGATACTCAAAATTTGATAAACCAAATTTGAACAAAACTATTTTTGTTAAAGCAGGTAGTCAATCTAATCAAGATAAGATTATAGTTATGAAAAAGGATGATCTTTATAATAAGAAAATTATTCAAAATAAATCTCATACATATGCTACTAATAGTAGATTTAATCCTACTTGTTCTTATTGTGGTCTTCATGGTCATACACCTAATACATGTCATATTAGAAATATTAGTGTTCCAAAAGGTCATTTCATATGGGTAAAGAAAGGTACTAACCATCAAGGACCCAAAGCACATTGGGTACCTAATAAAGTTTGATTTCAATTTTGTAGGTAAGCAAACAAAAGACTTCAAACATGTGGTACTTGGATAGTGGCTGCTCTAAACACATGACGGGTGATATAACAAAATTTTCAGCTTTAACACTTGAGTCAAAGGGACATGTAGTATATGGAGACAACAACAAAGGAAAAATTTTAGGCATTGGAAAAGTTGGTACAGCACCATCTCCCTCAATTGAAGATGTCTTATATGTTGAAGGTCTAAAACATAATCTCATAAGCATCAACTAGCTTTGTGACAAAGGATACAAGATAGTTTTTAATAAAGATGAGTGCATCGTCCAAAATGAAGCTACAAATGAAACTCAGTTTGTTGGTAAGCGTTTCAAAAACATTTTCATACTTAATTTTGAAGATTTATCCTTGAAAATGAAATGTCTTTTGGTAAGCGACAATAATGATGCTTGGCTATGGCATAAGAGATTTGCTCATATTCACATGGACCATTTAAACAAATTGGTCAAGCATGATCTTGTTGTAGGCTTACCAAAAATAAAATTTATAAAGGATAAATTATGTGACGCTTGTCAAAAAGGCAAACAAACAAAAAGTTCTTTCAACCCTAAAAATGTCATTTCAACCTCTAGACCACTATAATTGATACATTTCAACTTCTAGACCACTACAATTGATACATATGGATTTGTTTGGTCCATCAAGAACCAAAAGTCTTGGTGGAAACTCATATGGACTAGTTATTGTTGATGATTACTCAAGGTTCACTTGGACCTTATTTTTGGCAAATAAAAATGAAGCTTTTAAGGCATTTAAAAACTATGCCAAGCTAGTCCAAAACGAACAATCTGCCAAAATTGTATCAATTAGAAGTGATCATGGAAGGGAATTTCAAAATACTTCATTTGAAGAATTTTGTGAAGAAAATGGCATTTTTCACAATTTTTCTGCACCAAGGACACCACAACAAAATGGGGTCGTTGAGAGAAAGAATAGATCCTTGGTATAGCTTGCTAGAACTATGTTAAGCGACTCAAATCTACCAAAATACTTTTGGGCAGATGCTGTAAACATAGCATGCTATGTTTCCAACCGGGTAATTATTAGGCCAATTCTTAAGAAAACTCCATATGAACTTTACAAAGGTAGAAAACCCAATATCTCTCACTTCCACATTTTTGGATGTAAGTGTTTTGTGTTAAATAACAATAAAGACAACCTTGGAAAATTTGATGAAAAAGCTAATGAAGGTATATTTCTCGGTTACTCTTTATCTAGTAAAGCATTTAGAATTTTTAATAAAAGAACTTTATTAGTTGAAGAATCAATGCATGTAACTTTTGATGAAACTAACCCCATAAAAGAGGAAAATATTATTCCGTGTGATGATGATGTTTTTGAAAGCAATGATCCGAGCAAAGAACTTCAAACTAATCAACCACAACAAGAAAGTGGAGTCAATATTGAAAGGCAAAGTGATGATCTTCCTAAAGAATGGAGAACCCATAGATATCACCCTATTGACAACATCATAGGTGATATAAATAAAGGAGTCACAACAAGGTTAAAATTGCAAGATGCTTGCTTAAACATGGCGTTTGTTTCTCAAATCGAACCCTCCAAAATTGGTGAAGCACTTAAAGATGATCAATGGATACTTGCCATGCAAGAAGAACTCAATCAATTTGAAAGAAGCCAAGTTTGGGAACTTGTTCCTAATCCTGGAAATAAACACATCATTGGTACAAAATGGGTGTTCAAAAATAAACTAGATGAGAATGGCATAGTTGTTCGCAACAAAGCTAGATTGGTCGCTCAAGGATACAATCAAGAGGAAGGGATAGACTTTGACGAAACATTTGCTCCAGTAGCAAGATTAGAGGCAATACGTCTACTATTAGCATATGCTTGCTCCATGAATTTTGAGTTATATCAAATGGACGTGAAAAGTGCATTTCTCAATGGGTACATAAATGAAGAAGTTTATGTCAAGCAGCCCCCTGGATTTGAAGATTCCAAAAATCCCTCACACGTTTACAAATTGAAAAAGGCTCTTTATGGTCTAAAACAAGCTCCAAGAGCTTGGTATGACAGATTAAGCACCTTTTTATGTGAACGAGGATTTGACAAAGGAGAAGTTGATAAAACGTTATTTGTCAAAAGAGAAAATGGTCACACATTATTGGTTCAAATTTATGTTGATGATATAATATTTGGATCAACCAACAAGGACATATGTGAAGAATTCTCTTCAATAATGCAAGGAGAATTCGAAATGTCCATGATGGGAAAATTAAACTATTTTCTTGGACTTCATATCAAGCAACTTGAGCACGGCATCTTCATCAATCAAGCCAAATATTGTAAAGAATTACTAAAGAAATTTGAAATGGAGAATTGCAAAGAAAGTACAACTCCAATGGGCTCCGGAACATATGTTGATAAAGATGCATCAGGAATTTCCATCGACATATCCAAATATCGAGGTATGATTGGATCATTAATATATCTAACGGCCAGCCGGCCAGATATCATGTTTAGTGTTTGTCTGTGTGCAAGATTTCAGGCAGATCCGAAAGAATCACATCTAGTAGCTGTTAAAAGAATTATGAAGTATCTGAAAGGAACAACAAATGTAGGCCTATGGTATCCCAAGGGTAGCATATGTAGCCTAGTTGGATACTCTGATTCGGATTATGCGGGATGCAAAACAGACCGTAAAAGCACCAGCGGCACGTGCCATGTCTTAGGAAATGCACTTGTTTCATGGTCTTGTAAAAAGCAAGCTTGCGTTGCACTTAGTACTGCTGAAGCTGAATACATTGCAGCAGGAAGCTGTTGTGCCCAGATTCTCTGGCTTAAACAGCAATTACATGACTATGGAGTTGATCTCGGATGCATTCCCTTAAGATGTGATAACACAAGCGCAATAAACATCTCAAAGAATCCAATCATGCACTCCAGAACTAAACACATCGATATCCGACATCATTTTCTACGGGATCATGTACTTAAAGGTAATGTTGAGGTAACATTTGTTGATACACACAATCAATTGGCTGATATATTTACAAAACCATTACCTAAAGACTCATTTTATAAAATCCGAAGAGAACTTGGTATTTTGAGTGAAAATGATCTTTAACCATTGCATGATATACATAGTTTGTCATATCTTTTATGTCTTGTTGATTATTGCTTCTTGATATATGACTTTGTGTATTCAATGATGCAAATTTTCATAAAAAAACTGAGTTTTTAAGCAAAACTGTGCTTATGTAGTCGAATACAAATGTCTGTATTCGAATACAAACTTTTCCAGATTTTCTGTATTCGAATACAAAGGATGTGTAGTCGAATACACGTTCCCAAAAAAATGTGTATTCGAATACAAGAAGGTGTAGTCGAATACACCTTCGCGTTTTCGCCCAGGTATAAAAGCTGCTTCACATATTTAGGGGTTCCTTCTCTCATCTCTCTCAAACTCATCCATCCTCCTTCCACTTACTTACCCATTCACTCAACCTAACAAAATCCATTTCTCTTTACTTCCTTCTTGTCATTCCTCTTCAAATCTCTCACAACTCTCACATTTTCTCTAAAACCCACTTTCCCCAAAAATACCCTTTCTCACCATGGATGCCGGCAAACGAGGACCACACACCAAACATGCAGCAGTAGGTCCCTCATGAAAACGAACCAGGAATCCTAACATCACGGATTTATCCCAGCTTCTAAACACACCGGAGGAAATTGATTGTTTTCGCACATTCTACTCGGACAAGCGACTTATTATCCCAAAGTATGGTACTCTAGACTCTTTCTTTGACTTTAAATTTCCTGCGTTGCTCAAAGCACAACACGTTGAAGAGTTTATAGGCTACAAAGGTCCAGTTTATCCAGATTTGGTTAGGGTTTTTTATTGCAATCTCATGCAAGAGGGAAAACTGTTAGGCTCTCGGGTTAAGGGTAAAATCATTCGTTTAAATACCAAAACCATTGGAGAAATTCTGAATATCCATTTTAATGGTGAAATTTTTTGTCCAAACCAATTATGTGAATGGGGTGATATTTCTAAATATGATGCGTATGTCTCCCTCTGTCGATTTGACCGACGCACCATGGAACAAAAGAGAGCTCAGGCAGGTTCCAAATATGCCCAGCAACGGTATGGTGTGGGAAATCTTACTGTTGATTATCGGCTTCTACACTATTTCCTTAGCTACATTCTGGTTCC
>NC_021165.2:37116941-37175764 GCF_000331145.2 Cicer arietinum
TCGCGACATGTTATGTATTAACTTTTATGATATTATGACTTAATTTCCATTTATGCTATTCTCCTTGTTACCTTATATGCCGTTTGTGTATGATTATACTTGAAACTTGTATGTCTCTTTTTCTTTTTTTCTTCTTTTTGATCATGTCAAAAGGGGGAGAAAATTTGGTACTGTTGTTGCATTTCAAACCTTGTAGGTACTCAAACACAATTTTTTTCAAATCATCACATACAACGGGGGAGTATGCACCTATTACGGGGGAGCAATGATTTCAAATATACACTCTCTTCACAACAACATTTTGTCATAATCAAAAAGGGGGAGAATGTAAAATACATGTTTTTGATGACGACAAGACCACCAACTATGGACGCTGCAGCAAGATCAAAAAGAAGATTAAACTATCTTCAATAAGCTTCAAAATCCAAATAATAAATGATTAAATGTAAAGGTATATGATACAAATCAATAGTTCAAATACATGAGAACAATTCATATTTACATATGCATTTAACATATTTTCGAAAATCAAAAACAACATTAACAAATCATTTAAAATCATATTTTTGACAATTTGCATAAGTGTATTCGAATACACCATGTTGTATTCGAATACAACTTAAGTCAGAGGCAAAACTTTAAATGTTGTATTCGACTACATCCATCTGTAGTCGAATACAAGCTAAGTCGGTGGCCAAAAATCCTTTTTGTGTATTCGACTACACCCATATGTAGTCGAATACAAGTTAAGTTAGAGGCTAAAATACACTAATCTGTATTCGACTACACTAATGTGTATTCGAATACAAGATGTAAAATTTGAATTTTTTAAACGTTACAAAGACGTGTATTCGAATACACATATACTGTATTCGAATACACCTGTAAACATTACAATTTTTCAGATCTGGGATGCCTCTAGAATATTGTAATTTTTCATCAAACCTCTTGGATCAATGGCCACGAATCTGAAAGGATGTTTTATGGAGTATAAATACCCCATAACTTCAGATCAAAAATCAACAATCCTTGAATAAATTCATTAAACAACTTTGAACAAAATTCTGATTTTTCTAAGTACTTGCATTAGATTTTCATATCATTCTAAAAGTTATCAAGTACTTGAATTGCTATTGAGTTGTTTATCAATATACCACATCTTAGACTCATTCAAACCTTATTGTATCATTTGTACAAGATAGCTTAATCTAAGATAGTGGTGTGCTATCTTAGAAGTATTGTTAGAAGTTTGTAGCAAGAATCCCAGGGTGGGAGTTGTACATTTTTTGACAAGTATTGGATTAATCTCTTGTGGTGTGCAAGAGGACTGGACGTACCCTTGGTTATAAGGGGAACCAGGATAAATCTTAAAGTGTTCATTTACTTACTGCAATTTTTATTAAGCCTTGTTCTTAAACTCAGAAAATCCAATTACCATATCACTAAAAACAAGAAACTTTACTAACATCTAACTGATCCTAGAGTTACATGTGATGTAATTGAAAAATAATTTCTTACCTAAATAGCCATGTTTTTGGTGAATCAGCTTAACTGGTTCAAAATAAGGTGAAATATGGATCTTGATCTCACTAGAAAATCTTCCAATAGGATTTTTTGAGTCAATGACGAGGGTTATTGATTGAATAAAATAGTTAGAGTATATTTAATAAATTGCTATTAAATATATTTTGACTGTAATACTTAAGTTCTACATGATTACATAATTTAACTTATCATGAAATTGGACACAATAGTAACTATGAAATGCCATTAAGAAGGAAAAGAATTTTGGCATGGTAAGCAAGAGTTTGCCATTGATTTGGTTTGACAAAAGTTGTGGGATGGTTATAGTCACAAAATAAAAAGAATATTAATGGTCTATATAAGCAAAGGACTTGAAGTCTACTATAAGCGAGTAACACATGTGCAAGAATAAATTCAAGCCATGTACTCTTGCATTTAAGTTGGCAATAAGGGTTACAAAAGAAATTATTACGTCCAATTAGGTTGGACCAAATAATGAAAGAAGAAGTGTCTCATATACTAGAAAGAGTATAAGTTAAAGAAAGAAAGTTAGACTATCTCAAAAAAAAATGTCATGAAAGTCAACTTCTTCTACAACATGTGTATAAGATACAATGTGTAAATAAGTACAATGTTGATTAAAGTCAAAAGTCAACCTACATATATGATATGTTGTAATTGTTGCTACATAAACAATAGGAGCTTTGGCTTTTACTTTTGGGTTTGTTTTGGACGGTAATAAGTTTTATTGTTTTTAAAAACATTTTAGAAACATTACTTCCATTTCTTGAGATGATTATAAATGATGCTTTGTTGTAATTAAAGGATAATTATTGTTCCATTTATTAACTTTATGTTTTAATTAAAGGGGATCTTGAAAGACGCGGACCATGTGTCATTGATCTCAAGTTGTTCTATGACATGCATGTAAATAAAGTCAAATCTAGTTATTTGATTCTTATATACCTTGACATTATTGTTTAGGCCATATAAGTAAGAACATATTTCAAGTTCCATTTAAATGGACATTTGGACTCAATCAATTGGATTTATTTATTTTTTTAGATTTATGGTAATTACTTATTGGAAATGATGACTAAGCTCTGATCACCAATCATGATGAAAATATTTAGTGATATTTTGGCATGATACATGAGATGCATATGAGTTATTAAACAACTTTGTAAAAGGTGGATTTCTTAACTTTGTTGCAGTTACTATTGATTATAATAAATTAGGGTTTGTGCATTTTATGAAACACAAATTAAGAGAAATTTGAAGTGTTCAACGAGTTGAAGAATGGAGTAGAAAATCATATTGGCAAGAGTATTGAGATTACATGATTTGATCATGATGGTAAATACTTAAACTAGAAAGATTGATGACTATCTAAATTAAATCTTGTTAAACATGGTCTAATTTAGTATTAGTCGGTTAATTATAATAACTTTTTCTTAAATATGTGTTTTATGCAACTATTTCTAAATTAGTAATCATATTTCATCTAAGGCTATAAATGATTCCATATGAGATATGGTATGAGTTGAAAGGCCAAAGTGACATTTATAAAGATTTGACTTGTCATGTTTTTTTTTCTTTTAGATAAGCTAGAAATCAAACTAAATAAACGTATATTATGGAATATACTTAGTAAATTAAAGATACTATTTCTACAAAGTCTATAATGATAAAGAGTTTGTCATTGAAATTGATGTATTCCTTAAATGGGTTAAATCTTTATAAGAACTAGTGGAAGAATTGTAGAACTTGGAGAGATCCATGCACCAAAAGATCTATATGTAGTGGGAGCGTTATTGGTTTTGGTCTTATTTGTGAAAAATCATAATTGAAAAATTATTTTTGATGAAGGAATTAGGCAACATTTTCTAAGCGTTAGGATGCATGATCTATAGATATAGTTCTAGAGAGTTGCTTGATTTTAGTCATTATACATATGATAACATCATAATGATTTGTCTAGGAGACAATGTGCTATCTCATTACTTGAGAAAGAATACATGATAATGATTTTATTTGTTGTGGAAATTAGAATCATCATGTACGTCATTATAGTTATTAGACCATATATATGATATTCTATGAGCATAAAAAAAGATATTGATTTAATTTTAGTTAAAGTCACTAAATTGTAATAAAAAATATCATTTAGTATTTGATTGACTAAAGGCACATTCCTGATGGATGGTAAGCAAAAGGTCATTGTAAGGTATTACATTGACACTACCTCCAAATTGATAAAAGTAATTTAAGATGTACGGTTGGGATTATACATAGCATATATTGTGGGTCTTTGAGATGGAAGAGTTCCAAATCAAGGATAATTTTTTCTTATAAAGTTGAGTATATCTACTTCTAATGTAATTAGATGGGTGTTTACAAACTTTATTTATCTCATTGTGATGATGATGAAGTAATTGTATAAGGTAAAGAACCTTGATCTCACCAATAATCTAAACATATACTTAATTTCTTATATCTCCTTTGATACATGATCAAAAGAGAGAAGTGAACGTGTTTAGAAAGACTACACTAAACAATATGCTTAAAAAGTCTATTGCTAGGTAGTAGCATGATACCCACACTAGATTGATGAATAATATGTTGATACCTGATTGACTCTAGTGCCGGTGGGAGAATGTGGTGTATTCGCTTGCGTCAATCCATTTTATATAGATTATTATTTGTATCATCAATTTAAATCATATATCTAATTTTAATTATATATAAAAAAACATAATTTATTATGTTATTTATAGTATAATATAATAAAGTCATTAAAATAGATAGTCAGTTATAAACATCAAGTCATTTTCAAAACTTATCTTAACAAAAAGATTTTTTAAATAAATAACACAATTCAAACTCTCATCCCCTTTCTTGTGTTGTTTCACCTTAAGAGAACTTGAAAGCTCCCAGCTCACAATGACTTGGGAATTGGAAAAAGCTTCATCATACCAGCATGGAATTTTTCACATATAATGTGCCAATCTATGTCTAATTGTATTGTACGTTTGTGAAATAGAGATTTGCAGCAATATGAAAAGCACCATTGTTGTCACCATAAAGGACCGATGTTATGGAAGAACATATATGAAGATCTCTAATCAATTATGTCAACCACAACAATTCACATGTGGCTGCTGCCAGCGCTGAATACTCAACTTTTGAGGACGATAAGCTATCGTCTTCCGCTTCTTAGCATTTTGACAAGTAAAGGTCAAATTAATTGTTTTTTTTGCTTCTAAATATTTTAGTTATGTGCTTCTTATTAATGATAGACACAATCATACTAAAGTTGGTGTAAGTCATGTATAAAAGAAATGCTAAATATTTATGTATATGTCACAATCCTTTTAATTTTATTAAAATTGATGGTGTTAAAAAAGCTAAATTGAATAACCGAACTATCACGTTGAACTGAACTGGTTCATAAAAATTAAAAATTAAACAGTTTTTTACAAAACCATTTTATTAACTAAATTATTTCATATAAACTTAGAACCCAACTGAACTAAGTTGTTCCAAACCAAAATTAAATTTTATTGTCCAAAGATCTTTGTCTTAATTGTGACGGTTCTGATTTTATGACAATGTAAAACTCAACACCTATAGCACTCATTATCCCAAAATTTCTAGTTAAATGATCTGGTTAGGAACCAAAATACATGCTTGTTCTAACACAGACCCAAAGAACCGCCCAGTTGCAATATCTATAGTACATATCCCATGTAAAAATGAGAAAACTTACATTAGCCTTAGTAAAAATGCACGGTTAGAAACATATTATTTTCCGTATAGATAACTAAATAGGATATATAAGTAATGAAGTTATATATATGTTAGTGATTGTTGCACTGTGTAATAACCTAATATGACAAACCTTTTAAAGCGTCATTTTCGTTTGCGGGCGTGATATTTACGCATGTTTTAATTTTTGGAGATTTGATTTTATTAAAGGTTGAATTATTTTCATAACAATAATATCTTTTATGTGATAATTTAAAACGAAAATTTTAATATTTTGGACAATCAGGTAAATTTTATCGTCCGTTAAACCTTGACATGAACTTAGATTTCAATAACATTTAAGGTTGGACTTCTTTAGATGATTTCTAATTTTTATTGATTGCTTTTATACATTTTTGACTTAAAAACTTAAAAAGTTAAACGGGAGAATATTCAAGAGCATATTGTCATTTTCGGCTCATATGTAAAATAATTAAAATTTTAGTGGCATAAAATTTTGGAGTTGTATCGGTGAATCAGGTAAAATACACTTGTTATTAAATTTTTGATAAACTCTGAATCTCTTAAAAAATTAAATGGAATAATCCAGAATTATACCCGTTGTTATTAGAATATTGGTGGAATAATATTTCTTAGTTGACATTAGAAAAATTCGACAGGTAATAAATTATTTTGCAAGACGATGAAAATTGTTATTGACAAATATTTTTACAAGAATTAAATTCGATAAAATTCACTTTTTGAGTTGAGTAATGTCGAAAAGATGTTACTTGGAGAAAAGAGCAGCTTACGAAGTGGATAGAGAAAGAAGAAAATGAGTCAAGGACAAGACATGAAAGTGACAGCAAGAGGACAAAAAGAACTCTCTTGTGTCTATCAATGTTAATTGATGATTTTCTAAAAGCAAATGGAAAAGATATTGTAGAAGATTTGAAAAAATTAAGTGAAGATGGAGGAGATAATGATAATGAAGAGAAAGCAAATAAATGATTATTTGTGAATTTATTTTGGTATTTATACATGTATGTCATTTGTGATGCTTTAATTTATATATTATAGTTTAATATCAAAACTGAGACAAATAAGAAAATAATACGGGACCAAGACGGTGTAAAAAAAAAAATATAGAAGACCTGTTAGAAATCGGCATCAAGTTACTTTAGATGATGATGGAGAGCCAATTGGACTTGATGACAAAAATGCATCTGACTTGAGTTATTTTCTGGGAACTATAGCAAATAATGTAAAATTTTGTCTCTTTATCTACACAAAATTCAAACAAAATTCAGATGCATTTCTGAGAAGTAAAGTTCATATTGGTTTTATTGTCAAATATTTATCAACAATTTATGACAATAATTTCATTTAATTTGTAGTATATGTTCAATATTTTTAATAAGGGAAAGAAAATTGTATTTTTCCGCATAAAAAATGCTTAGAGACACTACAAATGCTTTACCAACAAACACTATTTTTCTGAAGTACAATCACATGAAGGAAAAATTAAAAAACTGTACCAAAGACATATTGTACTTCATTTCAAGAAGCTATTGATATATTGGGTAGAGAGTAATATCCAAGTAAGATCTTTGTTTTTGGTCGATAATATATATTTATATTGTAGTTATAGCTTTTCATTTGTTTCCCTATAATGTAGAGTAGTCAAGGTGCTTTGAAAACAAAAGAAAATGGAGTTTGAAATTGTGTTTTGAGATTTCATAAAAATACTTGGATTGCTTAACAAAGAATATGTTCTTTATCAAATCATTCAACTTACTATTATAAAAAAAGGTTTAATAAAATAAAGTAGAATAATAAAAAATTTAAATTAGAGTAACAATGAGAGAGAAGGAACATAAGGATTTTTATATTAGATCACAATATATTGTTGCTATATCTAGTCCTCCCTTTACAGAGAGATTTTGCCCTAGCACAATCGAAGACTTAATCCACTATTTCAACAATAGCATACAAGTATTGGTTACTCTGTCTGTTTAGGCTTTGAGTATTCTTCATCAGCCTATCACAATTAGAAACTTTCTTTTACTAAATGGCAACTTGTCGTTGAAGTTCATAAGTATTGTTATACCTCTTCAGGTACCACTTATGAATAAAAGAGTTGTTGTCACTATCGGAATGATTTACATCAATTCATGTTTGTGTCGAAATTGACACAAAGTTTGTTTCTACGGTTCTAACTCTCATTAAGAGAATATTAAATTTGAAATACTATATCAATTCAAGTGTATCAAACAACTTGATTGATTTACATCAATTCTAATAGCTCTCTTTTGAGAGGATTTTTCATTCATTTTCTTTTGATGTACTATAGGCTTTTACATAATTTCTTCTTAAGACATTGCCTTTTTAATTTTTCTCTACTTATTGATTGATTGATATGTTTCTTCTTAACTATTGAGAATAATTTTGTGTTGAGAATGCTACCGTTCGAGATCTTAAAACAACAGTGAAGGAAAATCAGTCTTTAATGCATATCCATGTATATCTTCATAATTGATTATGTGTGTCTTTAATTAACAAGACAAATCTTAGAGGATGTCAATATCAGAGGATGTCATGCACTTCTTCAGTCAAAGGATAAGTCCATCATGATGAGCAGAAGACATTGGAGCATAGACTTCTTATCAAAGAGTTTACTTTATTATAGTGTAAACTTTCTATCTAAGCAATGACTTTCTATTAGAGTGTTGCATTTTTGTCATAACGTCGACTTTTTATTATAGCGTTGTCTTTTTATCATAACGAGACGATTAAGTGCTAGTCATATATATCAGAGTCAGACTGGCAAATGCTTGTCACACTAATCAGATCCAGAATTATCATGCGTTGTGTGTAAAAACAGAATCACAAGAGGCGTGATTGAGAGCGTGTTCATAAGGTCAAATACAACTTTAACAGCTTCTTCAAAGTCACTGTGAACTTGTTTAATAGATTATTTTTTCTTTGTTCATTAGAGGATACAGTTGGTACCAGAACATTAACTTTTTCAAAGACTTTACCTATAGCTTTTTTCTTTTGATCTTTGAGTCAAAGGCTTAAAATGGTTTTAGTCAAAAGCAGATTGTCATTGTAGTGCTATTTTCTTTTGTCTTCAGAGGAACAATCGTTGACTTGTATTTCTTTTGTCTTTACCGTTTTGACTCGAACTGTTGATCATTAGATGCATGTTGCAATACTTCTTATTGCTATATTATGACTTGCTCTATTAGTAATTATAATTAGTTGTTTGTTATGTGATAATATATTTTTGTGTTAGAAACACTCATATTATTATCTATATATTACTTATAATATAAGTTACCTTTAAATAGATAGTCATTAATATAAATCTTTGTCTTTTAATTTAATCTGCGCACTTAGCAAATACAATTGGGGGATAAATGTTCTTTATTTGTTTGTTTTTGTTGTCATCAAAACCTCAACAAGAGAATTGTAGCTAAAATCACTTTTTACGAAAAATCTTCCACTTTTTGATGATGATGACAAATAACTATCCAATTAATGAACAATCTTCCTTCACAAAAAAAAAAATTAATAATAATTAAAAGAATGCTCCCTCTCAATGTAGTACTCAAAAATTGTTTGACTTAAAAATCTTTTGATCTTTTAAAAGAAAACTTATAAAGTAATATTATGGGACTCCCCCAAGATATGATAAACACTTTTCTTTAAGAATTTCAAACTTATTAAGTTACTTTATTTTGATACACATGAAGGTTAAAAAAAAGGAAATGCATAGAGACCTAAAAATAAGCACAGAGACCAACACATAGATACATTGACATAAATTTGACACAACTCTCCAAAAAGAATTGACATATTCCTAGGATGTTAAGCCATTGGATTCTTACGAAGTCTATTGAATAATAGTTCACATCTGGATGTTAAGCCTAATGGAACACCAATTTTTTTAGGGTGTTAAACCTTTCAAAACAAAGGTAAATTTCAAGACTTTTTCATAAGTGCAAGTGCTATACAAAATGACACCTAGATGTAAATGCAATAAACAGATGCAAATGCAACAACAAGATGCAAATGATGCAAGCACATAATCAATTGTATTTATATATCTTCTACTTTTCTCCTCTTTTGTCATTATCAAAAAGAGTGAAAATATAGAAATTACAACAAGCAGTCATGCAGCACATAAAAAATAAATTTATGACCATCACACAACATATATATAAAAAAAACATGAATAAGTTCCTTTAAAAGAAACATGAAGGAGCAAAATAAAGGAGTAACATTTTATTAAAATATGAAACATGATTACAAAGCAGACACATGAGGGAAATGAAAAGACAACATAAGAGGAACCTAATCCTAGACATAAGACCTAAAGACATCTAAGGATACACTTTCAAGAGTTTAGCTACTTCCTCTATTTGAGAGGTGAAAAGGTCTAGCTTTTGGTGAACTTCTTGTAGAGCTATTCGGGCTTTCAATTTTTCAAGAAGAATGTCATTCACCATCGAGGCAACTTCAAATTGAGAGATTTCTTTCTTTTCGGGAAAAGACTGTTACTTCATTTTCCTGGTAGAAGATGAATTGAGATTCATAGCATGAGAGTTTGAGAAAGGTAAAAGATGAACAAAAAGAAAACACTAAGAATTGAGAGATGACTAAAGAAACACTTATAGGGGAATTCAAAACATTTTAAGTATAAATAGGAACATTTCTTAAGAAAGGAAATGAAAACGTTTTGGAAAAAAGAGATGTAATGTAAGAGCATGGAGGAAAACGAAGAGTGAGACAGATAACTAACCTAGAGTTTGACAAACACTTTAAGACACATGAGAAAGCTTAAAGGCTTGAGATGAGTCATTGGAAGGAGATGTAGAGTTGTGGATGAAGAAGAGGAAAACAATTAAAGAAAGAAGAAAACAACAATAAAAATTAAAAATAAAGTTAAAACCTAAAGAAAAGACAAAGATGCAGAGGGAAAATGAGGTCACAAAGAGAAAACAAAGGAAATCAAGAAAGACAAAAATAACGGATATATCAAAAAAAACATTTATTCAATTCTTAATTCATATTACATTTGTAACAAAAAAAGGGAAAATAAAATCCTAAGGTCTTTCTAAAGCTTTCTAAACTAGATCCATTAATTTATATACATAAATAAACTAAGACTCTTTATTTACATCTTCTTTAGTACGTGTTTTTCTTCATTGAACTTTCGTTTGATAAAGTGGTGAAGAAGTTTTCATATTTAGGAGCCTACCTTATGACTTATCAAATGTGACTAAGGAAAATGAGATGATTTAGTCTTCCCTTTTCTCTAATTAACTTTCTCTGATTGTTGAATTTGAGATACAATCTACCAAAGATAAATCTTTAATAGGATTGTAGGTTCTCCAACCCTTCTTCATTATTACATTCAGGTTTCATCCAATATAAAATATTCAGACAAAATTAGGAACAAGCCTTTCAATGCTATGTTTCTTACTTCCTCCTTGTACTTAAGTTACTCCACCTTGTTGACATTGTTCACAAACATAACAATTTCAATATTTCTGAACTTTTCACCACTGAAGTTAGCAGGTCATGTTTTAAGAAAATCACAATGTCTTTTTGAGAGTATCGTGTAAGAAAATGGCCATTTAGGAATATGAAGACTCAATAGAGGACGAGATATAGAAATAGTTTTTCAAGATGGTTTTAGGTTTAAAATATTTTGGATGAAAACGGATTTGGATTAGGAGAGAAAGGTTATTAACGAAAAATATTATTTTTCAAAAACACAATAAAAATGAGAGATGTTTAAATAAGCATATAAAAGAAATCAAAACGTAGGTTTTAACAAAAGCAACCAAAGAACAATATTCAAAAAGAATACATGCGAAAATACTACACAGACATAGGAAAGGACATAAAATAAACAACACAAGTACACATAGAATAATGAAATAAATTACAAAGTACCTAACTGATGCCAAAATAGAATGATTTAGTAAATTTATCCTTACGTCTGAGCAGCGTTTGTCAGACTTTTCTTTCAGATGATCTTTTAATCAGATGCAAAGTTAGCTTGGTTTTGATCATTCTTTCTTCTAAATCAACATATGCAATCCTATGTTCTAGTGTTTTGACTTCGTATATATGTGAGTCTTAGATGATGTTTCAAGCACGCTATAACCAGAGGCAAAGACCTTCTCCTTGAGAAGATAGATGAATGGCTTTAAACCTTGTAGTGAGAGGATTGCCAAAGCGGTTCATTTTAGGTTCCGATATGTCCATGAGTTTGACAAAATGATATGATATTTAAAGTCATTTGTTACACAAACGTCTCTAGTGGTGAGATCAGATAATGATCTTCCATAAAAAAGTTTTGGTCTTTTATTTGTAGTTCTCTTTGAGAATAATCTTATTTCATAATTATTTCAAATACATCAGATATGGATCACATCAAATGAAGATATTTGTTCCATCAAAATAATGAACTTTCAACTTACCCCAACATTAAAGTCATGCTTGCTTCTTCCTATAGGATAATGATCATATTATTGATTTTGTTTGATCTAGCATTATTAAGAATTGTTGGTTTTGAGTTGATTTTAACCAAGGATGCTTGAGTGTATTCTCCAACCTATATTATGTTGCATAACTTCAACTTGTTGCTATTTAACCTGTCGAAAAGTATGGTGTTCAATGAGACGTTGCATTAGTTATAATTTCTTCTAAAGAGTTATCTGCACATTTGAACATACATCATAGATCGTTGAAGTTTTAGACAACTTCTCCCTGTTTTGGTTAATTTCTTTTGTTGAAATGCATTATAATGTTTCTATTACTTTGCACTAGTATTATAATGTTACAATAAAATTCAACTTTTAAAGTGTGCAACAAACCTCCTTCTTGTACTCATTAATTAGAATATTAAACTTGATAAGTTTTTTGCACTAAAAACTTAGTAGATTTGATCAATTTGACTTATTTTATCATCTGATGATAAATTCTGCAAATATCATAAATAAATGAATAAATAAGAAGAAGTTGACATCAAAATTATAAAATAAGATTAAAAAGAAGAGGGTAAATACCATCTTAAAATCCTATAAAAATAGATTTATCAACTTCCCATCACTCAACCTTTACTTGTCCTCAAGTAAAGTCTCATGCTAAGACAAATATTAAAGAATAAAAACCATCATCATTGAACTTTTTAATTTGAGCAAGAATCCTTCTAAATTATTTAGACTAAATCAAACACCTTATACATTATGCCAACTAAGTAAAATAAGCTAACAAAGATGCCATCACAAACACTACAAGAGATCAAACATCAAAATATATTTTCTCCCCCACAATAGCAATAAGCATGGTCCTCAAGGAAGAATATTAGAGTAGACTAAATAAGAGAAAATAAAAGTGACTTCCCTGAAAGAGCTTGTACTTGAAGCCTTTATTTTCTAAAAAAAAAATAACAAATTCAAACTAGAATAAAATAAAAGAATTATCAATAACAAATAACAAAGTGACTCCAAGGACATATTTCACCTTTAAAGAATTGCTCCTTCTTAACTTTCTAATCACGTGGTTCATATTATTTTTCCTTTTTTTATGTGGTGAATGAGTTTCACAAGATGGTGAAATTCTAATTTCATCCTCAGTAACAACCACATTATCAAAATATGAAGAAATAATATGAGAGAAATTTTGAGAGAAATTTAAAGCTTTAAAAATATCTTCTTTCTTACCACATCTTAAAGTCATTTTTCCCTTTTCTACCTCAACTATAGTATCACTAATGGTTAATATAGTCTTTCCCAAAATGATTGGGGTCTCTTGCCTTTTGTTTATGACTATAACCATATGGTCTCAGTGATTCTCCTCAAAATTGATGTCTTCCGTAAAGGCTTTTTTCTCTTTCAATAGACATTTATCTCTTATGTCCAAGTTCTTCAGTCAACTCTTCATCAATTGTGATAGTGATAATCTCAGCTTCATCTGAATTGAGCTCAAAGCCTTTGAGATAACATAGGTATGGTATTTTGCATCAAGGTTGCAAGTCTCTCATCAGTATCTAGCTCATTTTCTACTTTGGACTTTGAGGTTGCATACAAGGTGGTATGTAAGCAATTTCCAGTTGTAGGAGTAGGGATCATATTGATCCCCGTCAGGGCAGATCTCATAGTAATCCCAATTATTTCTTATTGGTCAGACTTGACTATCATGCCCCACCAAGTCACAATATTGACAAAGACGAGGAAGAAATGTCTTTAATTGTCTTTCAAGATCTTCCAATTTAGCCTCTAATATATATTCACTCATTGTTTTCCTCTTAGGTTTGATTTGTTCTTGGTTATCCAAGATATAATCTCCCATAGTTTTTCTCATGCCATGTTTTTTTATTCTACAAAAACAAAAATAATCTGCAAACAGGTTTCGAGGAGCGGATGAGCATGCATAAGTAAAAAAAAATTGTTGCGCCGCAAAAAATTTGTTGCACAAAATTTTGCAAGTGTACGGATTTGCCAAGTTGTAGTATATAAGATTATCGTATCCACATAGATTAATTTAACAGCTACCAAGTTAATCAAGATTTTATATTATTTAGACTAATGAAAATTATTATTGGTTCGCAATAACATAAACATAACGATATCGTAAAAGTTATAACGAGAGTATATAATAACACAACTTTGAATTAATGGAAAGTACACTTAGGGTCATGGTTTCACTTGTAATATTAATACCTCAAGTCCTAGTTGTATATGAATTGTTATTTATTTTCTCAATTATCAATCCCTCTATAAAACTATTAAAAAAGATTCGTCATCTAATATAATATTCTTTTTCATGAATTAATTTTTTGATTGATCATACAAAAAATATAATTAAGAGAAAACATAAGGAACCCAGAGGTTGAGTGATTGAAAGATTAGTATCTATGTTTCATCACACAAAAATCTTAATCTCAATTACCCTATAGATCTACCAATTAATTGTAGTTGGTCATAGTCAATTGATGGATTAAGGCATACAAAGGCCATTCATCCCAAACATGTAAATAAAACAATAAAATAATTTAATCGAGATAAAAAACAAAAATCTAAGATAAAACTAGAATTTAAATCTAAGACATAGTAAAAAAGGTATCTTAATCACAAGATTCACCAAAGACCCTAGAAGATAGCTTAGTTACTCATTGACATATAGAAAATAAAGTAAATAGTAGAAGTGTTCATCAATTAAAAGAAAAAGAAATAAAACCCTCAAATAGTATGATTTTTTTGCTCCATAATTTGAGACACTTTACTCAAGCTCCAAGCACTTCTAAGTTTCCAAATTGTTTCTCCTTATTTTCTCTTTCTCTAATTATTATGCTTCCAATTCTGTGTTTTTTTAGTGTGTGGCTCCCCTTTTCTATTTCTCATTTATCCTCCTCATAATAGCAAGAAGATCCTAATTTTTTGCAACAATCATCCCCCTTCTCTTCCCCCTTTTTAGGCAATAACCTTCCCCCTTGACAATATGTTGTTACAATAAAATTCAACCATTGAAATCTGCATCAAACCTCCTTCTTGTACGATCATTAATTGAAATATTAAACTTGATAAGTTTATTGCACTAAAAACTTAATAGGTTTGACCAATTTGACTTATTTTATCATCTCATGATCAATTCTACAAATATCATAAATAAATGAATAAAAATAAGAAGTTGACATCAAAACTATAAAAGATAAAATAGAGGGTAAATACCCTCTTAAAATCCTATAAAAATAGATTTATCAATCTTCATAATTGATTCTGTGTACCTTCAATTAAGAAGACAAGTCTTAGATGATGTCACTATCAAAGGATGTCATGCATATCATCAAATGATAAGTCCATTATGATGAGCATATGCCATTGTATCGTGGACTTCTTACAAGAGCGTTAACTTTATCGCTATATTATAACTTATTCTATTATTAAACATAATTATTTGTTTATTTGATGATAATATTCTGTGTTAAAAACACTTAGATTATTATCTATAACTTACTCATAATTTATGTTACCTTAATATAGATAGTCATTAATATAAATCTTTGTCTTCTAATTTCATTTGCACAGTTAACAAATATAGTTAGGGGATAATTGTTCTTTATTTGTTTGGTTTTGTTATCACAAAAATATCAACTTGATGATTGTAGCTAAAACCATTTTTGCACTAACAAGCATTAACAAAAAAACAAAAAATACAGCTAATAAGACTATGTGAAAGTATATGCATCAAATGAGATCAACAAATTTTGCTAGAATTCGTACAGAAAAGGTATGATATTTATCTGTGTTCTAATTTCCATATTATTATTATTTTTTTCAAATTTCGAAAATGAGGCCATAAAGATTATTATTCATAATTTTTTTTCGGTTGTAATACTCATTCACATGTTCATGTTTTTTTTTTAAAATAACTAATAGATTCATTTATTAGTTATGTTTTAATTTGTAGTAGTGGTCATATGTTTTGATATTGATATGATAATAGAAAGATTAGAAGTGGGGTTTTAGTCTGGTGAATGTGGTAGTGGTCGTAATTCTGTCAATGAGGTTGAGTGGTGTAGCTTAATTATTGTTTAATTATGTTTACTTCATAATTTTGTTTTGAGTTTGAGTGTTCTTATTGTGTTATTTTTAGTAAGTAGGTGCTTTAGAGGGTGGTTCTTGAATGTAATGTTCTATGCGATTGTAATTTACTCTGTTTGTTTCTTCAATCTCTATGTTATTGGTATTTGTTTCTTCAATCTCTATGTTATTGGTATATGTTTCTTCAATCTATAGTTAAAAATTATTGTTGCATGCAAATAAGAAGGATGCAAAGAAACAAAATTTGCAATGGTAAGCTAAATACTAATATTTATCTAGAAAAACATGTAGTGTTTTATTTATTTTATTTTTGATATTGATCGTATTGTTTTAGGATAAACTTCAAGAATCACATTAGAGTTTGCGGTTATGGAAGAACTCCTACACCATCATTATTGGAAAAAATGAAGAATTTCTACAATAAAAATGCAATATAATAGCAAAATTCCCAACATGGCGCAGAAGATTGCAACAATTGAAGCACTTTTAAAATGCATATTTATGCAACAAAATCCACATTTAGAGAAGAGGATATTGGTTATACAATGAGAAGTGCTTTGCACAATGATAATAGTTCAACCCCACGTCGACATCAACCCATACTCCTAATAATTAGAAAGTAAAACTTTATTGTAGAATTATGTTTTAGTAATGTATTGCAGAATTGTTTACAGAATTATATGTTGTCTCATGAAATGATTTGCTAAGTTGTTCTATTGAGCTGTAGTGAGTTTTCTGCTAAAATTGTGACCACCATTATACTAAACTGGATACAAAATTATGTGCTAAACTATATGATGTCTCATGAAATTATGTGTTGTCCATAGTAGTTTGTTTTAAGACCTACTACAGTTTGTTCATAGTATATTTTACTATATTTTTTTCTGTGTTACTTAAGGATGTTCGTTACTTAAAATTAGTGTATTGTTTATAGCCTTGCATTGATGTATATACCATATGGATGAGGTTGATGGGAATTTTCAATCTAATATATATAGGAATAGGATATAGGAGTATGAATGGTTTTTGTTTCTTATAGGAATGCAATATATATTTCTCAATTTCTATTAATCATATATATTATTTTAATATTTATAGGTTACAAACAAAGAAGATGATCTTCAAGTGATGAAAATTATCTTCAACTTGATGATGATCTAGACAATCCTTAAGACGATGAACACTGAAGTTGACTTAATTATGATTTGTTTTTTGTTTTGTTTAAAGTCGGCCCACTACAAAAAAATTGACGTACCGTGACACACAAAATGTGTCACTAAAAGTTAAAAACCGTAGGTAAACGTCAATAATACTTTGAGTGACACTCAAATTTAGTGTCAACTTTAAGGGGGCGTCCTGCTACACTTTGAGAACTGTCACTACATGTTCTGCGGATTGTCACTACATGTTTTTTATTTCTACCTACAATAATGACTGTCACTAAAACCTAAATTTAAAAAAATATTGGTCTATTCCAACGGTATTGTCTGTCACTAAAACCTAGAAAAATATAAATAAAGAATTAATCTACTCCTACGATATTGTCTATCACTAAAACCTATTATTTTTTATTAAATTAAATTTATTTTATCTCCCTACTAATTGTAATTCTAAATTATTAATATCAGTGAATTAAATTTAAATTTCTAATTTATTTTTATTAACTAATTCCATTGAAAGATACAATAAAATATAATTTAATTTTAGGTATGAATTATGGAGTACCTGATGTTTCTTGTTGATGTAAACAAACACATGTTTCCATCTCAATGCACCTGAAATCAAGTACATCAACCATATAACCAAATCAAATCAAATACAATGTTGCGATTTCCTTATTACCTTTTTATGTAAGCTGCAACAAATCTCCCACACGTGGAGAATGATTTTCACAAATTTGATCCTCATAAGCAGGAGGCCAATGTGTTTATGCTATTCCTTTATCATAGGGACTTATTGATGCATTCATTGGACCAAACCATCATTCCTTACCTGCGAAGCACAGACACAGACATGGACTCCGACACGACTCTGAAACAGACATGTTAACAATATGTGTTGGACACTAAAACATGTCAAACATCGAATACATCTTCAATCTAAAGTGTTGGTAGTATATAGTTTAATACTATTCAATTACTAATCTTATAACATGCAAGCGTAGAAAGATAAAGCAAGTACCTATTGTAGCAGCAGCAGTAAGAGTCATTAGATCACTCGATGTTTGAATATCCACTGCAGATTTAACAGTAGAAGCAACACATCAACACTTGTTAACTCTGCCATTTCAACACAGTAAGATATTTCTTACTGCACACGCGCATTTTCAACACGCGCCCAATCTTTCTTCTTAACATTCACGTTTGCATTCCCATGTTGCTTTTGATGTAACAATTTTCCAATGGTTCCCATTCTACAATGAGCACAAGGTATGATCTTTCTTGGCTGCAAAAGAGTAGAACAGAACATGAAGCTTGCAAAAACACACAAAATTAAGCAGTGACACATATCCATGAACTAATCTTGCTAAGTATGTTTGTTGGCAGCTTAATTCCACCCTGATACAATCCATGAACTTCATCAAAGCTATCAAAAACTCATTTGGTGTTGAAACTTCAGGCTCCTGTGTCAACAGCAAAGTTACTTTCACCCATATCCTGATAGCGTATTCGAGAAGGAAACATGCTGGAAAGAATTATACTTCTACGAAACTTGGGAACATCCTTGCAAGAAACGAACCAACTGCCCTTGTCATATACCTGCATCTCCAAAATCAACAACTTAAAAGAAATTCAATTGCAAAACTGCTACAAAACAAATTTGACCTTTCTACATTTGAAGCTATAAGCTGAATCAAGTAAAAAAAGCAACAGGTGCAAGGATACATGCTAAAGTTGGACAAATATAATAACTTTATGTTCATAAAGTTTAAAACAACATTTGCTATTTAAACCATCAACGTGTAAGTGTGGGCACATTAGTAGGCATCCAACTGATTGAATATCAGAATTTGATTAGAATTATTTACTATCAGAACATTCCAAACAATCACAAATCAGTAAAATAGTCAAAAGTTGGAATTACAAGAGGCATAACTGCCGGGCTGCACACAGTATACCACCAACTGATTTACTATATTGGACAATCAACCATCATGAACTGAATCACACAGAATAATAAATCAACTATTTGAAAGGAAAATCAAAGCAAAAGTAACAACAACAACAATAATAATAACATATGAAGTTCAAACCCTAAGAAAAGTAAATTATCATGAAGCTACAACAACTAACTCTTCCTATAGCATAACAAAAAACGAGTTTTAAGATAGAAAATCAAAAGTAAAATATATAGAGTTAAAACCTAGATACGTAATTTTATCAAACATATGGTCTACACGAAAACATTAAGAAACAAACCAAATATTCATACTGATTAAGATGCAATGTCTAACAAATAGGAAAGTTAGGAGAAGAAAAAAGGTAGCAGTAAGAGTAAGGGCAGGTTACCTTGACTCAAGCGACGGCGATGATGATAGTTTCGGATCTCTTTTACTTATTGATTTTTTTCCTTTTCAAGTCCCTTCTTTTCTTACGTATTCCTTCGTTTGGCAACTGAATGATTAAACAGAATCGGCGGGAAGGCACTGAAGAAAGACATTCCGCGTTCTTGCAGGCTTTGATGTTTGTGGGCTTCAATGGGGGTGGTTGAGTTGAGTGAGCCTAGGTTAAAAATTTCTATTATTTTTATTAACTAAGTAATCCAAAATAATTATACAATCCTTCCTTATTTATTCCTCCTTCTCAAAAAAAAAAAAAATTAATTCATTTGACAAATGCTAAAATTATTAAGTTGCATGTGATATGCTAGTTCATGACCCCGAATCTTTGATCACTAGAATGTACACACTACAAACTCCTTTAGTCTTGAGATCCTTCCACGAAACCTTTCTATGGACTATACCTTACTAGTATGTGTTTTATCCATACAAATGAAAACCTCAAAACCATGTTTAAATATTTTCAGTTCTTCGAAGAATTTTCCATCAATCATTGTAAGAAATGTTTAGCTTTCATGGACATGAAACCAAATTGATTCTATGTGATGTCAGTCTTGTCTTAATCTCTACTTAATTTTACAAATTTTAATTTGATTCAAATTTTTTAAATAAATAAATAAAAATATTGGAAGAGGGTCATATGATCATATCATATTTCATAATATCTTTGGCTTTGATAGAATCCCAACTAGAACAATTCTGAATTACTAGAATACCATTTTCCTGATAACTTGACTTTCTTCTGGACCACACTTCCTTCTTAATTCTTCTTGTAGGACTTCTATTTAGGACATAGGCTGCAATGGTTACTGCCTTACCCCAAAACCAATGAGGCACATTTCTTTGTTTCATCATATGCTTCTAACCATATCTAGGACTATTTTATTTCTTTTGTCTACTAATCCATTATGTTGAGCGGTGTAAGGAACAGTTACCTCGTATCGGATGCCTTGGTCAACAAAACTTTTCAAACTCTTTTCAGGTGTATTCTCCCCCACCATAAGTTCTCACAATTTCCTACTGATTTACTACCAGAACAGTTATCACTTAGCACTCATACTATTAATAAAATGTTGGGAGTGAGGGTAGAAGGCTAGTCAGGGGTAATAGGAGAATAAACCCAAAATAGCTGCAATTCAAACAACCACCTCACCTTAGTAACCATGAGCTAGGCATACGCTATGCCAGTGAAATAGGAATGAACTGATTTTGGGGCTAAGCTGAGACACGACGACAATAAAATAAATTATGCAAGAAAAACGTGTTGCAGTTTTTTTGTGGCCGAAATTTGCAAGCCTATACTTGCTTAATTGTTTTCAAATTACTATGCTAAAGCACTTTTCTATGTCAACCCAGCGACTAGCAAGACTACATAAAAGTATAGACTATATAGCACTCAAAGTAGATTACCTCTGCAACCACAGCTTCATTCTCAATAGGATTCATTGAGCATGTTGAATAAACCATTCTTCCACCAACTTTGAGTAAAGATAAACCTGATAAAAATCAATATAGCAGTTGATATTGCTGCAATATAAGTCAAAAAAATCTAATCCAACAAACTATATGTCTCAAAAATTCATTTCTATTCATTTAAGACGATAAAAAGAAGTAGATTTTTGACCGCCAGTAATCTGTCTTCAAAAATCAGAGCTAGGCTACAAGCGAAAGTCAGTTCAAATAACATAATATGAAGTTCTTCGTTGGTGTAAAAGAACGTTTTTCACCTTCAGAAGACACAACTCCTTGAGGCTACTACTCTACTCCTTGAGGCTCAACATAATACAAGTGTGTTCTCTTTCAAATATATAGGAGACATGTATAGAACAATTTATAGAGCAATATTAATCTGGAAGAATAAAAGGTATCATTCAATGGAATAAAAGGTTTCATTTATAGAGCCTGATAATCCAGTGAAATGGATTTCGAAGAAATTGTGATGGAAGAACGAAATTTACTTGAGATTGGGATGGAAGAACGATTTGAAACTTAATTTTTACGATTTTGTGAGACGACAAACGAAATTGAACAAAATTGGATGAATAAAATCGATTCCAAAGGAGAAGAAGAACGATTTGAGAGAAGAGGAACGATTTTTCGATTTGAGAGAAGAAGTGCTAAATCCAATGGCAGAAAATCAAAAAGGAAAGATTGAAGAATAATACGAATCGAAAAGGAAAAATTGAAGAATAATACGAATCGCAGAAAATCAAAAAGGAAAGATTCGAACAAAAAGATTGAAGAATAATACGAATCGAAAAGGAAAGTCGAAGGAAATCAAATTGTTACCAGAGAAGACATCGATTTCTGAGAGGAAAAATGAAAAAATGAATTCACCCTAACCGGGCAAAAGAAAATGAATTGGAATGTAGAAAGTAGAAAATGAATCCCAACTAGTTGCCTTACTTCCTTCTTAGGGTGAATTCCAAGTAGAAAATGAATATAGAATCCCAAGTAGAAAATGAATGTAGAAAATTTCTAAGGAAGTAAGGGAACACATTTTCTACTTTTGAAGGTTTTTGTTCATTTAATTTTTTTTTACAAAATAATATAATATTTTTTAGAAACAGTGACACGTTAATTGTAGCTAAAACATAGTTTTAGTGACAGATAAAAATATGTCACAAAAAATTGAGTGTCACAATAGGTATTTTTTTTGTAGTGGGAATCGAAAAGGAAAAATTGAAGAATAATACGAATCGCAGAAAATCAAAAAGGAAAGATTCGAACAAAAAGATTGAAGAATAATACGAATCGAAAAGGAAAAATTGAAGAATAATACGAATCGCAGAAAATCAAAAAGGAAAGATTCGAACAAAAAGATTGAAGAATAATACGAATCGAAAAGGAAAAATTGAAGAATAATACGAATCGCAGAAAATCAAAAAGGAAAGATTCGAACAAAAAGATTGAAGAATAATACGAATCGAAAAGGAAAAATTGAAGAATAATACGAATCGCAGAAAATCAAAAAGGAAAGATTCGAACAAAAAGATTGAAGAATAATACGAATCGAAAAGGAAAAATTGAAGAATAATACGAATCGCAGAAAATCAAAAAGGAAAGATTCGAACAAAAAGATTGAAGAATAATACGAATCGAAAAGGAAAAATTGAAGAATAATACGAATCGCAGAAAATCAAAAAGGAAAGATTCGAACAAAAAGATTGAAGAATAATACGAATCGAAAAGGAAAAATTGAAGAATAATACGAATCGCAGAAAATCAAAAAGGAAAGATTCGAACAAAAAGATTGAAGAATAATACGAATCGAAAAGGAAAAATTGAAGAATAATACGAATCGCAGAAAATCAAAAAGGAAAGATTCGAACAAAAAGATTGAAGAATAATACGAATCGAAAAGGAAAAATTGAAGAATAATACGAATCGCAGAAAATCAAAAAGGAAAGATTCGAACAAAAAGATTGAAGAATAATACGAATCGAAAAGGAAAAATTGAAGAATAATACGAATCGCAGAAAATCAAAAAGGAAAGATTCGAACAAAAAGATTGAAGAATAATACGAATCGAAAAGGAAAGTCGAAGGAAATCAAATTGTTACTAGAGAAGAGATCGATTTCTGAGAGGAAAAATGAAAAAATGAATTCACCCTAACCGGGCAAAAGAAAATGAATTGGAATGTAGAAAGTAGAAAATGAATCCCAACTAGTTGCCTTACTTCCTTCTTAGGGTGAATTCCAAGTAGAAAATGAATATAGAATCCCAAGTAGAAAATGAATGTAGAAAATTTCTAAGGAAGTAAGGGAACACATTTTCTACTTTTGAAGGTTTTTGTTCATTTAATTTTTTTTTACAAAATAATATAATATTTTTTAGAAACAGTGACACGTTAATTGTAGCTAAAACATAGTTTTAGTGACAGATAAAAATATGTCACAAAAAATTGAGTGTCACAATAGGTATTTTTTTTGTAGTGGCCTATGGCTTGACCTACTTATAGCTTGGTCTGACCTGGTCTATTTAATAAAAAGGTTAAGTTCAGGTTGTTTTTAAAGCCTATTTATTTAAATAGGTGAGACTTATAAAAAAGCCTATTAGACCTGATAGGCCGACCTATATATATTTTATTATTGATTAATATTATTTATTATTATTATATTAATAATATTATTTCTTATTTTAAATTCTATCAATTAGGCAATCACTTAGTGAACATTCCATATTCAGTAACTATTCCATATTCGGTAGCGATTTCATATTTGGTAGTCATTCCATATTTGGTAGGCGTTCAATTAGTCAATCACTCAGTCGTCGTTTCATATTTATTTAAGAGGTAATAATGAGTGTGTTTGTTGTTTCAGAAAAAAAAAAAAAACTATTATTTGACACAAAAAGATTATTTTTTAGGGTTTAAAGAATGTTTGTTTCATATTTTTTAAAAATTATTTTAAATAGGCTTTTAAATAAGCTTCTAGGCTAGACCAGACTTTTAAAAAGGTCAGACCAGACCGAAAAAAACCTATGATAGGCCGTAAGTCGGACTTAGGCCTAAAAAATAAATCATATGCCAGACTCTACCCTTTCAAAATCTGGTCTGACCTGACCTATTCTCACCCCTATTGACAACAGCTCTATATTCCACGCATGAAAAATCGTAGACAAAACTATTGCTTGAAATTTAGTCCATAACTTTATTGTTTTTTGTCGTAATTTTTTGTTGTTGCCGAAAGTAAAAAATGCTATAGTATTTATTATATTTTTCTCTATATTGGAGCACATATCTTATTTATTTTATGGATTGAAATAACCCTTATATTATCTTTAATAAGATTTTGCTTATAAATAAAATACTAACAATTTACAAATTAAAAAAAAAATAATAAATTAATAAATAAAGCCGAGGCCATAATCAATAATGTTTTCTTTATTTAATTAGCACTTAAATAGTGTGTTTACTTTTTTTTTTTAATGTTTTTAATATACATAGCCAAATAAATGCCAAATCTTTTCAACATTGGGAAAATCCATTTTCTGTTAAACTCATTAGTGTAATAAATCAAGTGTCATTAGATTAATAAAACAATATCTTCCTTTGTCAAATTTTAAAAAAGTAAAATAAAACGAAAGGTATACATAATTAAGATATTGTTCTTGTTGTAATTTTTTTATAGGGAAAGGCAATCTTGTACTCCAATAGCAAATTGATATTTTAAAAATTGTGTTTTCAATATTTTAAAATTCAAATGTTATTTTCTTTAAAAAAAATTCACATTTATATTCCTAACATATGTACTGCTGGGGAAATCTTAATAATAATAATAATAATAATAATAATAATAATAATAATAATAATAATAATAATAATCTAAAGATAAACATATGAATAATCATTTATTCCATTCACACATATCTTAACATAAAATTCATATAAGTGTATACTTATACACATATATATTTACAAACACACACACCATATATTTGCATCAAACAATAATAATAATAATAATCATAATAATAATTATATATCTAAATCGGGCTCGGGGATCCGCACATATAGGTGTTGACGACTTCTTTACTATCTGTTGTCACCTCAAGCTTCATATGGAAAACAACAGCATTACCCCTTTTAATTAACGAGCTATAGTGCTCACTTAATCCTGCATATCAAAACATGCATATAACAATTATGCATCACTAACTGTTTTTGAAAAGTTATGCATGATTACCAAAAATATAATTTTTTTAACAACAAAGGACATGAAAATGCATTACTATATGACTATAATATTTAGCACATCTCACCCCCTACATTATAAATCATTTGCAGCACGTGATAATTTTTTTGAATTAATGATAAAAATTTAAATAGTAACATAATGCATATATTTCTTGTTTAGCCAATTAGCATATATTTAAATATCAACTAGAATATAACTCGCATGTTGCGCGAATGCAATTTGTAAAATATTCTTTCTGTTTAAATTTATTAAAAAGTTTGAAGATGATATTTATGGTGTATAAATATATCAATCTGATTGAAAAAAAGATTTTAAATTTATGAGTTTCTTAATTTATAAGAAAAATGATTGTATAACAAAAGAGTAAATAGAATAGAAACAATTAAAAGTTTATAGTAAAATGAGTGATTTTCACTCTAAAAAATATGATTAAAAAAAGAGGAATTAGTGTTTGTATGCACAATTAAAAATATTTAAATATTTAAAGTTTATATTTAAATGAGTGATTGTTTGTATATATTTTATTTTGTTTTAAACATTTAATCATTATAAAATACTTTCTTCCTATAAAAAATAGAACATATATTTTGCAATTACTTTTTTTCTCGAGTATTATTATTTCTTTATATTTTTTTTTGACTAACTGAATGAAGTATCATTTCTTATATTTTATGTTTCATGTCTCAAGTCTCATTTCCACTTAAACTTTCGATAACTAATTCTTAATTAGAGGTGTTATGTCACATATTTCTTTTAAAAATATTTTGATTTAATTATTCTTTTTAGAGATTGTATATAGTGAATAAACTCAAAGTATTATTTTTTACAACAAAATATAGACAAAGAATTAGTAGAATGTAAAATAATAAATAAATAAATTTTAGAGATGTCACATCATACTATTATAAACTAGAGTTACATCAGAATAAAGATTTGAAGTGTCAACGTAATATTTTGGAGATTTGTTTGAATATATTATATTGATATTGATTATAGTTTTAATTGTTGTGTATAAATATAACTTTGTCATGATCAATGGTGTACATACGTACTTGTTGCAGTCAGTGGAGGGGCCAAGAGTATAAGGCAAGTTAACCCCACATTTACTAGGGAGCTCAGCAAGGGTGTCTAAATTCAGTCCACGCAACTCCTTAGCAAGGGTCTTGATACACCTACATGTGGCTTGACGATCAGATGTGGTCACAGCTTGGTTGTTTAAAGCTCTAACACCCTCACAACATGGTTGAGGGACGGCACCACCACTTCCCGTCACGTAAGCAACACATGGTGTTAACTTTCTTTCCACTTGACTACAAGTGAGCGCAACAATTGTTTGTTGTATACCCAAAATCATGAAGATCATCATCGTCAAGTAAGTAAACTTCCTCATCACCATTGAGCTAGATATTGAATTAATGATAACAAAACATACAAATCGGAGTCGGTGTTTTAATGGGAATTTTATTTGGAGAGAATGATCGAAGCTTGACTATATATAGTAAATGACATACCAAATTATTACAAGTTTTAGTTTCCTTTGTTTTGTTTGAAAGTTACAAGTTTGGTTCGTGAAAGTGAATACGGTTAACAAATTAATATGCTTGCTTGAGTACGTGACTATCAATTTAATGATTTTTGTTACCAATTGCTCTCGACTGAATTCTAATAAAATCACCGATATTAGAAATAACAGTTTTCATTAATATAATTTCAATGAAAAGTAAGTATATTACTTATATTGTCCTCAATAACTAATAAATTGGGTCATTGTTTATATTTTATTCTAAAATATACTGATTTATATTTCATTTCGGATGGAATAATGGAGTATATGGTTTATATATTTAAAGTTTTAGAATCTAAATATAGATTGGTAAATGGTGATGTAAGACATGGTTACTTTAGAGACTCGTCATGGTAGTGGGATATTTAGATGATTGGAGTGACGAAGTTTGAAATGTTCACAATTGGATTTATAAGAAATAAAAAAAAGGAGGTGCATAATAAGAAAGATAAGCAATTTTGGTTGGATCCTTAGGTAGGAAACATTGTGTGAGAGGTTTTCTAAACGCTTTAGTATGGTGGAAGATAAAATAATTTTTACCTCCTTTTACTCCCATTGAAAATTAGTGAGGGGATAAGTACCACTCTTCTCTCCACTACCAATTAAAAATTTCAGTGTTTGTATGGAGAATTCTCAACAACAATAGGCTGACTACAAAAGATAACTTGGAGCCTCGTAAATTCCTCCTTGTGGAGTCTCACTTATGTTTAGATGGTTGTGGTAAAGATAAATAGGCTCAATACTTATTCTTTGAATGTCCAATCTTTATCGTCTGCATTAGATATCTATAATAGATTGTTTAGATATTTGAAAAGATGAATGTCAGATGTTAAAGAATGGACTCCAACCCCTTCTTTATAAACATATATTAATTAATATTTTAATAAAATTGAATATGTATGTACTATTAGTTTCATGTAGGTTAGATATGTCTAATCAAATCACATCATTTAGTCAACAATCTCATGTTAAATAGTAAAGTGGTTCGGTTACAGTCTGCTGCTATTGGAGTAAAAAGTTTTATTCTCACGTTAATAATAGAAACAATGCTAATAAGTTTATAAAAAGTAGCACCATTTATCTTACAAATTCGATTTATAAAAATTTAGACCTAATATTAAAATCTAAGACGATACGAAGATTTACTATTGAAGTTCTATAGTGTTGCGCGTGAAAAGATATAATATAAAATGAGTCAAAAGAAGTATAATGATTTTGAACCTCTTAAAAGAATCAAATTTTTATTCTGGCCGTGATTTAGAACGAAAAATCCTAATTTTTCTTATGATTTAAATTTGTGAAGTCAAAATATATATATATAGTTGTCTCCATTCTTTTACTATATATGGTAATTGTGCTTTGAAATTGGCTCATATATTTTGCGCTACAGTTGTGTTGTTTAAACAAACAAAATGATACAAATATTATGTGTATATTCAAAAAAAAAAATTTAAAAATAAAATAGAACTTTTCTTTCAAAAAAAAAGGAGGATGTTTTTGTAACCATAAATTAATTAGATTTTTTATCAACTACTATTAATCACTCATTTAACATATATGTTATTAACTATTTAGAGTACTCCATTGAATTTAAAGTGCAAATCATTAACCATTTTAGAGTAATTCCTTAACTACTAAAATAAATTACTCTAAAGTGGTTAATACATTGTATTTTAGTGGTTATTGCATTGTGTTTTAGTGATTAATAAAAAATATATTAAATAAATAACTAATCACTACACTTTAATAATTAATAAAGTATTTTAAATAGTTAATGATATAAATCTGGATGTGTGAACAAATATTTGTCTACTATTAAAAAAATCACTATTAGTAGAATGCGTTTATCCAATTAGTTAGATACGAATTAGTTTGTTTCTTAGAGTTCATTATCATTTAATTTGGTAAATACTTATATTTTATCAAAATGATTCCAAACTATTTATTTAGTTGTACGCTCACAAAATTCAATCACGCTCTTTTGATCCTTTCTTATTCTCAAATTCTCTTATTACAAATTATCAAAAATAAATCAAGTTCAATTGTTCTTAAGAAAAGTTGTTGAATATTTAGAAAAAAAATAAAAAGAAGAAAAGTTCTTGACTCAATACATTGAGAAACATTCCAATAGACTTAGTAATTCTTTCTCATATCATCATGTGATTAGTTTCATGACCTACTTTTTGTTACACGAGATATTGACACTTATTAGTAAGAAATTTAGTTATTTGGTTAACATTAACATGCATACACATTGTTATATGCGAAAATGATTAAAAATATCATTAAAAAATATATTTAATCATCTTGATATTATAACAAAATATAGCTAGATCTTTGATGTAAATTTTCTCTTTTTATTTTGTGTTTGCAAATTAGTTTTTAGAGGATTTTGGAGGAGTGGTTTTGCGAAGGTCAAGTATATATTTTGATATATATTTGATAGTTAAAAAAAAATTAAAAGAATAACATGATATTATAAACTCATATACTATGTTCTTTCAATTTTTTTAAAATATCAAATATAAACTTAGCTCTTGATTGAAATTGTTCCCTCGTTTCTTTCTATTTTATCAGAAAAATAGAATAGAATGTCTTTTCTTCTATTTTATATATTTTTATAGTTACAACCACACTTTGTATCTAGCATTCAAAAAGGATATTAGAGGGATACTAGTTATTTTGAATTTTAAAATAAAACTCCAATTGACTTTAATTACCATTATGTCAAATAATCATTGCATTGCATTGAATTTATTTATTTATTTAAAGTCAACCTATTAGTTATATGGACCACACTAATAGATTATTAAAATAATTTATCAATCTCCCACTTGGTCCATGTGACGACTTGAAGATTTAACATTAAATCATGAGTGTGTACTATACGCTAAAATTATCAAGTCATCGTCTTTAAATGAACCAAAATGATTGGATCATGGTGGTCATATGTCATATATTAACTTGATTTCTTCCATATATCACAAATCAATTCAATATCCAAAACATTGTAAGGGATACTATAATTTGTGTCTTTGATGTGGATAATAAGAAAATAAGCAGAAACATAACTTGAATTGAACTCACATGTGTGATACAATACGAACATTAAACCATACATGTGTGTGTGTGTGTGTGTATATATATATATCCAAAAAAATGAGGAATAAAATGAGGAAAATGGTTGTGTTGTGAGCAAAGAGAGTGTGAGAATAAAAGTCAATGATTTTTTCAATTACTTCTTAATGTTGTTTTTCTCTCTTGATCATTACTCTTTTATCCTCTTTGATTTTTAACTCTAATCTCTTTATGATTATCTCACTCTTACCTTGACCACGTTACAACCTGAATAAAGACATTTTGATCATTATGTGGATGTGTTTCAAATATAGATGTTAGATGTTTGTCAAACATATGGTAGTGCTAGCTTTCATGATGTGCTTTGAGCGTAAACAGTAGCTCAAACACTTTGAGTGGTTGAGAGAATTTTATATCTTGGGAGGACTCTACCACTTATGATGCATTCTTTAGTTAACGTGTCTTCTAGTTTGCCTTGGTTGTGATAAAAAGCTATTCATGATTGCCTTAAGCTAGAATTTTATTTTCTCTCTCACCACTTTGCATTCATGAGAATATTTGTAATCGCGTTTATTGTTTTGACCTCTGCTCGTTCTGTAGGCCATAACTTGAGCTTTGGATATCGGATTGACGCATGCGAGCAAGCGTTGAAAAGCTAAAAACCAGAGGTAAACAAGGACTTATTCGTAATGCCCATCCTTTTAACATGGCCAATAATGTCTTGGCTAGTAAAATGTACCAATATGCTTAAATGACACTTTTTGTTTCTGTACTTGTTCTTTAACTGAAAGGTATTTCAAGTACATGTGCTTAACACGCTTTGAGTACTCATCATTTTTAGAGAAGAAGACAACTGCAAAATCATCACAATAAATACTTATCGTCCTAGCTATACTGTCAACAATTCCAATCCCTAAGGTAAAGTTCCGCAACCACAATGCTTGAATTGTGGCCTAAAAGCATGCCATAAATTCTACCTCCATAGTAGAAGTTATAATCACAAATTTTTTTTTCACTCTTACATGATATTGCTTTTCCAAATAGAAAAGAAATATAACCAAATGTAGATTTGTTTGAGTCCACACATCCCGCAAAGTGCGAATCCAAGTAGCCAACAACTTCAAGGTTTTATAAAAGACATAACCAAGAGCCTGGAGTGCTTTCTGCATAAAGGATACAGCAACATTGTACTCATGTCATTGTTGTCCTTGGTCACAACTCACAATATGGAGATTAATATGGTCATCGATTTGGAGGTTGTTTTCATCATGAATTTGTAAAAAGAACGTTGTTATGTAAAAAGGAATGTTCTTTAGAAAGGTTCACATAAAATTTTAAGTATTAGGGTTCAAAAGAAATTTCCTTTCAATGCGTTTGCTTTCGTTGCGACCGAGAGTATTTGGAGATTGATCTTCTGGAAGAGGGACATGTAAAGTGTGTCGAAGAGATGGATCTTTTTTCATATAATAAATAATGTTGAAAGTGAACTTGGAGATTTTTAAAAAGGTTTGTCCATTTTTCAGAGGAACATTGAGGTATTTGAAGATATTTGTAAAAACCATACCAAGGGGACTGTATTTCTTTTGTAGTCACGGCGGTGGATGCTATCATGTTCTAATTGATGATGTTGGGCATGTATAGTCTTTTGCAACGAAGAAAGTGATAGATGATCAATGCATCATTGTCAAAAACTTATTCATGACTGCCTTTATGTGGGAGAATGGAGTGCTGAATAATATTGTTGAAGATTTTTGGGAGAGGTTTTAAATATAAAAAGACAAAATTGGTTGAGCCTGGAGTGAAAAGTCAATTGAAGACTACATCTTTTTGGATATCGAGAGTATCATACCAATCTTTTCTAAAGATGGTTTTTCCTTAAGTGGGGAGATGTAGAATATCAACCAAAATGGTAGGAGTTAGACATATTTCAATCCCTTGTAAACTTGTGACAAGCAAGGCTTTGTTAGGAAATTTTTGGGCTTTGCAATATAAGGCACAAATGACATATGGATAGTAAGACGCGAGAAGATTATCAAACACAAAGTGAAGATTATCAAACACAAAAACCCTTCAATCCTAATCGTTCTTTCAACCCATTTGCCTTGACAAATTTTTTTTTATATTTAGATGAGAGAAGTGATGGTATGAGAATTTTGGAAATAGTTTTATGAGGTAGGTTTTGTGGGGTTTTTGTTTTACCCGTATAAGGTTTCGGTAAGATGGGTTTGGATGGAGAATTTTCTCCAGTTTTGGTTTTTTGAGTAGATTGTTTAGAGAGTCGTGGATTTTAATTTTTTGTTTTGCAAAACAAATGTGATAGAGTGGGTGATGACTTAGCAACAGATTTAGAGGGTGAAGTCAATGGTGTATGTTAAGGAACACATTTTGCTTTCTTTTCAGAGTGAGTTAGAAAATCGTTTTACTGATTTTGAGGGTGAAGTGGAGGGTTTAGACGATTTTGGTGGTTATTTAGAAAAAGGGGCAAAGCATTTGAGTGGAGACGAGGAACCAGCTTCATCACCTACAATGGTGTGTATAGTTGTGTCCACACTTTTTGGTTTTTTTGGAGGTGCCAACACTAGCCATGATTCTCATGGATCGTCTTTTGGTTGGAGTATTGTTTGATGGAGTTCGTTTAGATTGTCACTGAAAATGTGGTGGTGCTTGATTGGTGTTTGGAGGAAAAGGTTTTAAAGAGGGGAGGGATACAATATTGAGTGGAGCTAGGGAAATGAGAGGTGGATTGGGCATAGGATAGGATGAAAGGTAATGAAAAAAGGTTTTATTAGATGGAAAAGCTTCTGATCGAGGTGGTGAAGGTGTTGGAGTTTTTGGATTCAGGTTTTTCTTTCTAGAGGATTTAGTACGAGCCATGGAGTTTGAGAAAGAAGACAAACACATTGAACGTTTTGAAAATGAAGGTTTTGATTAAGGGAATTTTGAAATAGAAGAAGCAATTTTTAAGGAGAGAATAGGGAAAAGTGATACGTGTGAGCAGTTATAGGAGAAGGTGGTTGAGAAGTGACTAGTGATATTGGGAAGGAGGAAAATAGTTTATGATGGGGCTAGAGTACCCGTATTTTGGAGAATGAAAGGAGCCATTACATTGTTTCTCCCCTTTGTTAAATTAATTTTTGTTTTTATAAAAAAAATTGAATAAAAAGATAAACTAACAAAGAAAGAAGAAAGATGTGAAGAAGAAGGAAACAAAGATTGCTGTCAGTATTGACTACAACATTCTGGTAATATTTTTCCAAAAATATTGTTTCAACGAAAGACAACTTAGCTAGTGGCAGACCTCTAAACCAAAGGCAACACATTTTGGAGTAAACATATCAGAGACAACATGACCATAGACAACCTCTAACCATAGGCAACATGATTAGAGGATATACGAATTAGAGGCAAGATGGTCAGAGGATACAAGGACCAGAGGCAGTGTGATCAGAGGATACGCGTTTAGAGGAAGAATCAAAGAATATGTGTCCCATGGAAGAATCAGATGATACACGTTCCATGGAAGAATCGAAGGATAAATGTCCTCGTGGAAAAATAAGAGAATACACGTCGGGTGGAAGAATAAGAGGATACTTGTCCTGTGGAAAAATCAGCAGATAAATGTCTCGTGGAAGGATTAGAGGATACGCGTTCCGTGGAAGAATTAAAGGATAAGGGTCCTCGTGAAAGAATCAAAGGATACACGTCCAATGGAAGAATTAGAGGATACACGTTTATTGGTAGAAGTAGAGGATACATGTCTAGTGGAAGAAACAAAGGATATACGTCCAATGGAGGAATCAGAGGATACGTGTCTAGAGGAAGAATAAGAGTATACGCATCATGTTGAAGAATAAGAGGATACACGTTCTGTGGAGGAATCAGAGGCTAAAAGAGATACAACCATCAGAAGCAAAACACTTAGAATAAGGGAAATTACCAAGGGTTAATAGATCAAAGATAGAAGGATAAAGGAGTATTAATAGCGGCAAAGTAAGGTAAATTTACCAAGGGTAAAAATCAGGGAAATTTAGGAAAGGCAAGAGTCCAAGTTATAAAATGACACCTAGAGACAAAGATGTAGGGACAAGGAAAAACGTCCAAGGTGTATGCATTTACCAAAAGTAGTGGGATTTGCACTTCAATTTATATGTCTTTTTAGAGATTTCCTAAATTACTAACACAACAATCAAACAACAAGAAAACAAATAACATGCATGACAATTTAAGATCATTTGAGTTCTAATTCAAAACACCTATATGCTAAAAATTCAATTTCTCTCACACATTTAAGTTCTTCTAACTCGTAAAATCCCCAAAATAGTTTCTAACAAGAAGTAAATGATTTAAGTGAATAAACTCCCATAACCCTATTGCTAAAATAATTTAATGTAAAAGAACTCATTGTTTTCTATAAGAACCAAATTGATTTTGTACTAAGAGTTTTGATAATGATAAAAAGTTTTTGGAAAGGATTCAGGCTGTTCTTGGATCTTCACAAGTTTTTTATTCGATTAAGTCTTCGTTTCTTACTTAATACTTTCAATTTCAGTTGTTGACTTTCAATTAAAGGAATTGACTTTTTTGTTGGATTGAGATGTTGTGTTTCTTCAATAATGATAGTCAGATGCGTAATTGCATGCCTTTGAATTAGTGGCATTTGGATCACCACCTTGTTCTTGGGGGTAAATGAGATATTTGCTTGTTTTCCCTAATGACAACTCCAAACATAATTTCAATTATGTAGCTAAGCTTTGGTAGACCTCTAACTAGTTAAAGTTTATTTAATTTTAAGATTAATCTAAGGTTTTTCTGACCTAACATATTGTGCCAAATTAATTTTTCTTCATTTACTGACATTAGACACTTAACATCTTGTTTCTCTAGACCAAAAAAATTTATCTTATATATGTATTATTTTTCCTATGACTTGTAAAGAGTACAGATCCATCCTTTTGACTAATTTCCTTGTATGTTTTTTGATTAAATATAATATCATAATTATTATCACTTAGCTGAATAATATTTAATAAATTATGTTTAAGACCTTTACCAAACAAAATATCTTTAAAAGAAGGAATGGTTCCATTACAAGTTGTGCCTTGCCCCATGATTTGGTCTTTCTGCTTTCCTCCAAAAGTTATTGTGCCTCCTTTGATCAATGTTAAGTCTTGGAACATAGACTTTTCTCCCGTCATATGTCGTGAGCAACCATTGTCCAAGTAGCATGATTTGTGTTTTCATTTGATTACTAAGGACATCTGCCACATAGATAATTTTGTTCTTAGATACTCAAATTTGGTTGGGTCTTGGTTTGTTAGTCTTGAACGTTTATTGTATTTCCTTGTATTTAACATAGGACAAGATAATTTAGAGTGACCTTTCTTAGAGCAAACAATACATAAAATATTAGAGGGAATAAGTTTAGGTTCAATTACTTTTACCATTTCTACTAACTCCATAAATCATAGAAGCATACTTGTTTATTTCCATACTGTTAGCTAGAATGTCTTGGAATGCTTCTTCATATTTATCAGAATTACATGTGACATTTTCTAAAAGGTTTTGAAACAATAGCATCTTTCAAAGTTTTATTTTCATATTTAACCTCAACACTTTAAGTTTTTAAGGCATTGATTTCATTAGTTAAGTTTGCATTTACTATCCTAAGTGATTTAAGTTTTAGAGACAACTTTCGGTTTTGTTTATGAAATCATTTATGACATTAATTAAATCAGATTGGGTTAAGTCGAAAATATCTCAATTTCTTCATCAATTGATTTACTTCTATAGTCAAATTCAATGACTGTGTTGGATTCAGAGGTAGAGTTGGTATGAGCCATCAGTGCCAACTTTTCTTTCTCTTCATAATTAGAGGATTCATCATAATCATCCCATGTAGCCATCAAAACCTTCTTCTTGGGTCAGGAATCATTCCTCTAACGTTCCTTTTTTTTCTCTTCCAGATTTGGACATTTAGACTTGACATATCTAGGTTTATTGCATCACTAGCATATTATGTTTTTCTTGTCATATTTTACATCATTTCCTCAGTTGGACTTCCTGGAATATCTTCGAGGAAACTGCTTCTTTCTATTGTGCCATATCTTCTGCGCTTTTTTTGGATATGAGAGCAAGCTCCTCAACCTCTGCGTTCACATTTTGATCATTCGAATCATTATCCTCTAATTCTATTGTTGCCTTCAAAAGCTTCTTCTGATTGGATTTGAAGGCCAAATTTGGCTGCTTATTCTTGGGCTCATCCTCTAAAAGAGCAATTTCATGTGATCTCAAGGAGCTAATCAATTTTTCCAACATAAGAGTATTGAGACCCCTAGCTTCTCGAATAGTTGTAATCTTAGATCTCCACTTTCTTGGCAGACTCCTAATAATTTTCTTCACATGATCAATAGTAGTATAACTCTTCCCAAGAACCTTTAATCCTTAGATTAGAGTCTGGAATATGGAAAATGTTGTTTCAATGTCTTCATCTTCTTTGCTTTAACAACTCATACTTTCTAACTAGGTGGTTGGCCTTTGCTTCTGTCCTTCCAATACTCAAATTGTTCACCATCAAACATAGGTGGCCTATTGATGTTTCATCCAACATCTTCTTCACCAAATCCAGATATTGTTGAATCCTTGGATCTTTGTTCAAACATTATAAAATATTATAAACTGAGCTCTAATACTAATTGAAGGTGCATACACAAGAAATGGGTGGAATTGTGTTGACTAATTTGGATAGTTTATGCTAATTTTTTTAAAATATCTCATGGTTTGGTGACATACTAAGAATAAAAGTTGTAACAATCGGTTTAAGTGATTAGAGGTAGAAGTAAAACAACAATTATAGAATTAAAGTGACACAAGAATTTATCGTAGTTCACCACTAACTTGGTAGCTACATCCAATCCCATCAATTTGAAGGATTTAATCCACTAATTCAAAACTTGAATTACACAGCAATTGACCTTAAAAGCTAGTCTTCTCAAAACAACTTGACATCTATAGACTTTTTGAGGAATAAAAACACATTAACTCTACAAGCCAACTCTTTTCAACATAACCTGAAAAACTATAGATTTCTTTAGGAACACGAAAGCCACTTTCGAGTTGGATTACACGAGTTTGGAACATATTGGTTTGGTTCTAACAAGTTGATTGTAACAATGACTCTCACACTAGAAAACACTTAGAAGGTATTTCTTTTGAGCAAATGTTTCTCTTGAGTATCTATTTATAGACACGGTTAGGGTTTCTCCGTTGTCCTTGCAAAATATGAATCATATCTTTGCAAATAATAAATGTATCTTCTTATGAGTGTTTCTTTTTGTAAACAATTCTTGATCATATCTTCTTGTAAATAATTCATATCTTGATCAAATCTTCTTATAAATAATTCATGCCTTCTTGTGATAAATCATGATCAAATCTTCATGTAAGTAATTCATATCTTTTTGTATATAAGATCTTGACCGTATCTTCTCTAAAACTTGACCATGTGTTATTTTCAACTTGGTCAGAGGTTTTCTTCAATTATAAATTTGAATCAAATCTTATTTTAGTTTGTCTTCATAAACATGAATCTTTTGTCATACTCTTGCTAGATTTGAACTGGAATGGATTTGGGTTGTTCTTGGATCTTCACAATTTTTTGATTCGGCTAAGTCTTTTTTTCATACTTAATTCCTTCAATTTCAGTCTTCAACTTTCAATCAGAGGCGTTAACTCTCTTGTTAGAGTGAGATAATGTGTTTCTTGAATAATGATAGTCAGACGAAAAATTGCATGATGTAGAATTAATGGCATTGGACAAATCACCTTTACTAAAACTTAAGAGTTAGTACAACATTAGAGGTTGTATATCTGGGGCAACATGTGGAGTGTGTTGTAGCATTTTGATCAGCATATTGTGAGCTTTGAATTTATGATTTAGACAACATCTTTAGAGTTAATTATACATTGATATGAATTCTTAAGATATAAGAAATGTTGAGTTTGTGAACATCAGAGACATACAAGGGCTTCAAAGGCATGCTTCAAATTCAGTCTTCAAGGGCAGTCTTCAAACTCAATTTGAGAAGCATTCTTCATAAGCAGTCTTGAGACCCACTATCAGACCGAGTCTTCAGACCCAAACATCAGACCTATACATCAGAGGCAATTTTTGTAACCTTTAGAGGCACATCACTTTTAGAGGCTTATGTTCAAATGCAAACGCGTATACTTTGTGTTCCTCTGATCTCATTATGTGGACACTTCCTATGGTTTCCTCTATCGCTTCCTCTAGTACATTCCTCTGATTTTCTTCTTCCAATTTTTGTATACTTAATGAAGTCATTAATCTAAATTTATTGCTCTCATAAAATAATTTTGTTAACATCAAAACTATTAGTGGAACACCAACTTGGCTCCAACAAAGGTGACCTTTGAATTAAGGATCTCTAATTAAGATGTCATAAGTTGTTTGAGGGCAGAATTGCAATTTAGCTTTTGGTTACAAATCTAGGTGAAGGAATTGTTGTGGGAATAAGAGAAATGATTGGGTTTAGTTGAATTAAAGACTTAGAACATTATGTATGAATCTAAATATAGGTATGACAATAAGACTAAATTGTTATATGTTTATTTGTTATCCTTAATATGGTTTAGAACATAGTCGGTTATGACTATTTTGATTGAAGTAAGGTAATAGGTAGTTAGGTAATTGAGTATGTATGGATCTTATAACACTTAAAATAGTTCCTTAGAATGGAGATGGGTATTTTGATATCAATAAATTTAATCAAAGATATTTTGACAAAACCTTACAGTAAGATTTTGGGAATAATTTATGAAGTATTAGAAATTTAGGATGACATGGGTAATAAATTTATCCCACGATCAGATATAAGAAATTTCAAGTCAGTAGTTCATGATTTTACAAGTTTCGAAAGAAGCAAGTAATGTTTAACATGAAGAATTGATGAAAATATTTCGAGTGGGAGGATAGCAATCAGGGGGTATGTGAGATTTCGTGAAACACGTAGTGCATAAGGATATAAAGTTAAGTTTGGGCGATAGATATGATCTAATTAGAGTGAACGCTCGAGAATAATCTTTGAGGATGATGCGACCTATATTGTTTCAACGAAAATATTCTAATTTAGGTTGAGAGTGAAGGTGCAAACACGAAAATGGGTGGTTGAATTGCATTTGACTAAGTTGATAACTTTTTCATTATTTGATTAAACTGGTTCAAACTTGATGATTTACTTGGAGTAAAAGGAATAACAAAACTAAGGAGTGCAGGAATAAAATGACAAAAGTAATTTATCTTGGTTAAACACTAACTCGGTTTCATCCAGTCCCTTCACTCATAAAGATTTAATCCACTAATTCAACACCTTGAATTACAAAGCACTTAATGTTCCAAGCCAGTTTTCTCAAACAACATGACCACCCAAAATTTTTGAGGAACACACACACCTTGACTTTACCAGGCAAGTATTCTCCACAAAACCTGATAATCTTAGATTGTTGAAGGCACACTAACATCACTATCGGGTTTGAATACAAAGGTTTGACACTTGAGTAGTTGCTTCTAACGAGATGTGTTTTGATAATATGCTCTTTAGCCAATTCTTTATTTTTGAATCCAATCTGACCAATTCTTCTAGATTCATTATGTCTATATTTTATTAAGATTGGGTTTGTAAATTCTACATATTGATATTGTTCTTAGTTGGTTAAGCTTGCTTTCGCGAATTCTTCAGATGAAACTTCCTTCCTATTGCTTCCTTTGATGTTGGCAAAAACATAGTGTTGGACCGGTTCTTGAATTTTCACAAGTAGGGATATGACTTAGTCCAATTTAGTATTTTGTCCTTTGTCAAAATCAAAATCATTTCTTTGCAAATAAAAAATGTATCTTCTTGTGAGTGTATCTTTCTGTAAACAATTATTGATCATCTTGTAAATAATTTTTATCTTCTTGTAATAAATCTTGATCAAATATTCTTGTAAATAATTCATATCTTATTGTTGATAAGATGTTGATTGTATCTTCTTCAAATTTTGACCATATCTTCTTTTCAACTTGGTCAAAGATTTTCTTCAATTATCAATCTGAATCTAATCTAATTTTAGAGTATCTGAAAAACACGAATCTTCTTTCATACTCTGTAAATTAAAATATATTGTTCGCATAAAATACTTTTGTTAGCATCAAAACTTTAAGTATAAAACCAATTTGGTTCCAATAGAGGAGAATTGAATTTCTATAAGAAGAGAATATATTTTTAGAAGTATGAGGAATCTTTAAGGTAAAAGAATGCATCATTCGATGAAATTTAAATTAGGTAAGGGGAACATGAGATTGGAATGGTATTCTTAAAGTAGATTATGCAACGAAAGTAATTGGAATTTTGGGAATGGGTAAGGAGTAACTATATATATTGCTTGTAATTATTGGACCTTTCTTTGCAATGTATAAGTGATTTTTTTTGTTCGAAAATTGTTGTCACGATGAATTGAACCCCAAGAATAGGTAAGTGTTGCTAAAATAGTAAAGAAAATGTGCAAGTGTGGGTTTGTTCAAAAGAGAGAGTAGGATGACAATGTTTGGTCAATAGATGTGGGAGTTGGGAGTTGGGATTGGGGCATACTGTAAGAGTCTTTCCTCTCGTTGATGTTATGGATGGATATTTTGGATTGAGAAATAACTCATGAGCATGAATTATAGTTGGGGATAAATAACTCGTACAGAAGAAAAGGTTTACGTAGTTAATCATATGGATTCATGGTTTGAGTCATAAGACAAATGATGATTTATAAATCTTTAGGGAATAATTAAAGTTGAATTTTGTTGGAGTATAGGATCTAAAAATGAGAGAAAATAATTAGAAGCACATTATAAAGTGTTGAGGATGGTTATGCTACAAGCATATTGAGGAGAACTTGTTAGAAAATCTTGTTCCTCAATAGAATGACTAAACTAAAAGAAAGTTGGTGATAATATGCTATAGGTCTAGGTCCTAGAGGACTTGTAGCTCATGGGTGGTATTCTTGAGTTAGAGTAAATGATATCTAACTTAAGGAAAGTGATTTTAGAGTTATGATTGAAGGTGCGCAAACACAATAGGGGGTTGAAGTGTGTTTTTCTAAATTAAAACTATTTTTCTTAATTCTAATTCGGATTTGATGACTTAAATAGTTTTACTAATTAGAGGTAGTAGTAAAATAGATAATGCTGATGTAAAGACAACCACACAAAATTTTATCTTAGTTCACCACCAACTTGGTAGCTACGTCAAGTCCCCTCACACATAAGGATTTATCCACTAATTCAAAAAACATTGAATTACACAACACCTAACCCTACAAGTAAGTCTTCTCAAACCAGCCTGAACCTACAAACTTTTTAAGGAAAACCACACCATGATCCTACAAGTCAAGTCTTCGCTACACAACCTGAAACCTGCTGATTGTTAGAGGCAAACTACCCATTTGACCCTACAAGTCAAGTCTTCTCAACACAACATAAGATTCTATTGGGTTACAAAGAGTTGAAAATTGGTTTGGTTTTGCATCTACATAGCATATTTGATACAATGATTTTCTCGCACTACACCACTTAGAATATTTTACTTATAGAGAGCTTTTCTAAAACTTGAAACATTAAACTCTGAATACTTAGAAAAAATGAGCTCTTGAGGTTTTTTGAATAACTTTGGTATTTAGGATTTCTAAGTTTGTTTGTTCGTAGAATTCTTATTCAGCCTTGAGTATCTATTTATAGTTCAAATTAGGGCTTTTGTTTAGTCTGTCGTGAATTCTGAATCATATCTTCATTCCAACTTGGTCAACAAATATTTCTTCCAAATATAATTCTGAATGATATGTTTTGATAATATGACTGGTAGCCAATTTTTTATTTCCCAATATGATTTGATCCATTCTTCCAGAAAGATATTGTGCATACTTTTTCATATTACGTTAACAAATTGATTCACTTGAGTCTTCCTTCATACGCTTGATTTGGTTTGGGTGGAAACAGTTTTTGGTTTGTTCTTCGACCTTCAGAAGTAAGGATACGACTAAATCCAATTTAGTGTATTTCTCAATCTACCAGAGCCTTTGACTTTCCATTATAGTCGTTAACTTTTCTCCATCAGAATCATTGATTTGATTGTTGGAGTTAGATGTTGTGTTACTTGAATAATTTTATGTGAGACAAAATTGTGTGACTTAGAATTTGTGGCATGGGTTACTTCACCTTGGTTCCATTATTAGAGTCAATGCAACTTCAGAGGCTGCTTATTAGAGGCAGCGTTCTGGAACATGTTGCAATTATTTGAGCTGGCGGAACATGAGCTTCAAAGATAGGCTTGAACATTAGACTTTAAAGATAGGCTTGAACATTAGACTTCAAAGGCTTGCTAAAAAAAATATTATTCATCAGAAGCATGCTGAAGTTACTGTTCCTCCGAGGCATTCAGAAACAGTTTTCATCATAGGCATGCTAAAAGTAGACTTTAAAGGAATGCTACAAATATTGTTCCTCAGAGGCATGCTAAAATTAATGTTCATCAAAGGCATACAAAAATACTATTCATTAGAGGCATGGAAAAGTTATTGTTCATTAAAGGCATGGAAACTCCACAAACACATTGAATCTTCAAAGGCACGGGCCAATGTGAAGGAAAAGAGTAGGTCAAGGCTACTGGCCTAAGGGTGGAAAACAAATTGATTATGCCGGTAAGAAAAAGGAAGCTACTCTGAAGCATGGCGAGAGGATCCATAGCAATGGAGGTAATATTGAACTAGAAAATGCAGAACTTGTTATGTAGAGTAAAAAAGATGTTGCAACACTTGATTGCATTCCTATACTTATTTCTGGAGTTCCACCACCTCTATTTCCTGAAAGGATTAGGAAAGCTGCAATGGAGAAACAGTAAGATAAATTTCTTGATGTATTGAAGCATCTCAACATTAACATTCCCTTAATTGAAGCTTTGCAACAAATGCCAAGTTATGCAAAGTTTCTTAAGGATATCATTACTAAGAGAAGAAAAATATGGGAGTTTGACATAATAGCATTGACCAAAGAGTGCAACTTGATGTTGTCGCAAAAGCTCACATCTAAAATGCAAGACCTTGGAAGTTTTACTTTTCTGTGTTCCATAGATGGAATATATTGTAGAAAAGCACTATGTGACTTATGAGCAAGCATCAATATGATGCCTAAGTAAGGCCTAGAGCTATCAACCTATAGTTGGAAGACATATCCATTTGTCATCTTGAAGGAAGAATTGATGATGTACTTGTTATGGTAGATATGTTTATCTTTCATACATAATTTATCATCCTTGAATTTGAAGATAATGAATAAATTCTTATAATTCTAGGACATATTTTCTAGATATAGGAAATACCATAGTTGATGTCCAAAAGGGTGAATTAACCACGAGAGTGAATGACCAGTACATCACTTTCAACATTCAAATTGCCATGAAATACCCTAATGAAGATTTAAAAGAATGTTTACACATCAGATATGAGGATTATTTAGTACACAAGCAGTTTTGAAAAAAACAGGAGTTGTTAGATTTTGATGAGATGGGACAGTTGTAGAGCGATGTTTCAAAGTTGAAAGAACTAGAGTTGCCTCTACCTAAAATATGGGCTAGCAGATATGGATCATTAGAGAAAACTAGTGAAATTTTCAAAAATAATGTGTCATCTATTGAATTTCTTCCATAACATGAATTGAAACAACTCCTATCTTACTTAAAGTATGTGTGTCTTGAGGAATGACACACTTCTAGCCATTATTCCATCCTTTCTAGATTACACACAGTAGGAGTTATTGATGTGTGTGTTGAAGAAAGATAAAAAAGTGATGAGTTGGCAAATGGCATACATCAAAGGAATAATCCCCACTATTTGTATGGATAGAATTTTGTAGGAAGGTAATTCTAAAAACATCATTGAAAGCCATAGGGATTGAGTTTAATCATGAAAAAATTTGTTAATAAGGAAATCATCAAACAGTTGGATGGAGGAATTGTTTATCCCATATCAAACAATGTGTGGATCAGCTATTTGTCGTGTGTTGAGGGTTTGCATGGATTATAGAAAACTCAACAAAACCACCAGGAAAGATTGTTTCCTGCTGCCTTTCATTGATCAGATGCTGCATAGATTGGTAGGACAAGAATATTATTGCTTTTTAGATGGTTACTAGGGGTGTACAAAATTGAGTTCGTCATAGGAATCCGACGTGACCCATAAGCAATAGGTTGAGTCTGACCCAGTCAAAAAAAAAACATGGACAAAAAAGAAAGACAAGACAGGGACAACGTAAAAAAAGGATTCAGTTTGAGTCACCCACCGAGTTACCTGTCCCGTCCCAAAATACATTAAGGAAAATAGATTTTTTTTTTTTGCCTTATCATTGATTCCACTACACTAACTTTACTTAGGGTTTGAAAACATTTCCTCTTCCCTACATCTTTTCATCTCCCTGCAACTATGTATTCAATTTTCTTCTGGATTGTTGTTGTTGTTGTTGTTGCTGCTCCAGATTGGGAGAAGCCATTTGAGGTTATGTGTGATGTCATTTATTGTGTTTGTTGACACCTAATTTTGTATGTTACTTTAAGATTTTTAATAAATATATAAAAAAAATTAATAAAAAATAATAAAGATAAAAATAATAATAAAAATAAAAATAAATAGTTACACCTTTAAATTTTAGAAAATCATGGATGTATTTGGTTTCTGTTTGCCTCTGATGCCTTTTCAGAAATTTACATTATTTTCTAAAATAAAATAAAATAAAAAAATAAACGTATTTAATTGGATAAATGGATTGATGATAATAAAAATCATTATAATGATCATAATTTGAATGAAAAGAAACCGAAAAGAAATGAACCAATGGTAATAAAAAATTGTATAATGGTGATCAATTGAATAGAAAAGAAAGCGGAAAAAACAAATCAGTTGTAATAAGAATGAGTATAATTCTGGTCAATTTACTGAAGAGAAACCGAAAAGAAATAGATTAATGGTAATCAATTAGTAGTTATTCTTTTGTCTTTTGTAATCTACACCCAAAAAGTCTATAAATAGTCGACAACAAGAGTAGAAAATGGAGCATAATTCGGAACACAATTTGAGAGAATAGAAAGAAAAAAGAAAGGAGAGATTAATAGGCAATAGAGGAGAAGATAATCTGATTTTGAGAAAATCAGTCTGACAAAAAACCAATTCAGCAGTAAGGTATCACTTTCTTATTGTTTTCTTTAATTTTCTGCTTATTAGTTTTTGTATTGCATCCTTTTAAATATATTCTTTTGTTTATCTTTCTATTTTTTCTGTTTATAAAAAAATAAACTCATATGTTAATCTTTCATTTTTTTTTTTAAAGTTGTTTATTCCTAAAATTGTTTACTTTGCAACACAAAATAAATAAATAAATATATAACTAATTGATGTATATAAACCAAGAAAACAAATTTCACCATATTGTAATATAATAGAAAACTCATATTATGTCTTTATCAAATAACTAAAAAAAAAAAATCATAACAACGGATAAATGGTTTTTCCCTTAGGATTAGAATTAATGGTCACTGCCGCTGGATGAAATTCATCCTCTTTCGTTGTGCCATATTATTCACCCTCAATCGTTGGTGGCCTTTGTGTCGCGACAGATCCGACAACATACGAGCAAATCTTTTAACAGGTTGTTTAACCGTCGCATCCATCTGTCTCGTTCACATATCGCCACATTACGTTGTTTTCTAAAAAAAACCAATTTTTCTTTACTTTAAAATAATAATAGAAGATATAATCCATGAACAAATATCTCACTTTTGTTGTTGTTGTTGTTGTTTTTATTATTATTATTATTATTATTATTATTATTATTATTATTATTATTATTATTATTATTATTATTATTATTATTATATTTATTTTTTTATTTTTTGATACATATATAAATATAAATTAAAAATTAAAATTAATAATAAAAATCGGACAACACATAATATTTTCTATCCAAAAACTACATGTGTTTTGATTTCTCTATTTCACATTGGGATACGTAGGAGCAAGGCTTTCCCTTGTGAAACCAAATTAATAAAAAATAAATAAATCTTTTAATAATGTAAATAATTTATTTTCTTTTTTTATTATTCTTTTAGGGGATAAAAATAAATAATTTGTGTACAATTAATTACAGGGCAACCGTTTTAATGAACGATGTAGGGTAATATTATTTTCCCTATTCGCAATCGACTCCCGAATCCATTATTTTGTTCAAGAACTTTAGCTGGTGACTTCTCTTTTTTCGCAGACAAACCGAATGCGATAGCTAGCGATTTCACTGGGGATTTTTTAGAGTCAAACCAAATTTAATTAATTGTATATAATTATTTATTTATTTTATTTATATTACCCCTATTGTTTTATTTATTTTCTTATCTTATGAATATAATTATAAGTGTTTTGTCAATTTATTTTCATTGTGATGATTTATTTTATTTACTTTTATATACACCCTAACACGATTCACACACTTATGAGTGGACTCTATACCCGGGTTGAGTGCTACATAAGATAAGTTCGAGACTGTGTAATGATAATCTTCTGGATGTACATCCTGTTTCGTTGTCATGAAAGTCTCACCTAGAGTTGACATTTTTTATAATATTTTCATTTTAATAGTTTACCTATTAATTGGTTTAATCTTTTAGAATTGAGTTGTGTGCTCTAGGAACCAATTTAGAACTATAGAGCTATTCACATTAAAAGTTCACATGAAAACAATTGTGTAAATCACACGTACATGCGAAAAACTTACTCTATGTCATATTCATTTTACCTTCTAGTATACCCAATATTTTTTTCCTCCTCATCCTCATCCTAATCATCATTTTTTTTTTTTTGCCTCATATTCTTTATCATGGTCACATTTGAAAAATCATTATCACATCATTTTCAAAAACATAAAAATTAAGGCTTGTTGTGAATAACATTAACCGCAGGAAATATGGGATCAAATGGTGGCTCAAACATTACTCCATTAAGAAATACCTTGCCATTGAGAGTTCTCAAACCAGATGTAAACAACCTTAAGAATCTTGCTCGGAAGTTGAAAGAAGTACAACATGTAATCTTTATGGGGAAATCCGGCAAATTTTTTGATTTACTTGAAGTTAATGTGCAAGTGGATGCCCATCGTTGGCCCAATTCTATGATCCTCCTTTGAGGTGTTTCACCTTTAAGGACTTTTAGTTGGCCTCAACGTTGGAGGAGCTCGAAAGAATAATGGGATATCCGATAAAGGAGACCAAACCTTACCAATACATGGAACACTACCCCTCACTGAAAACAATTGTTGAAACATTTGATATCCCTATAAAAGAAATAGAAGATAATAGAACAAACCAGGATAATTTGATTGGATTCCCAATAAAATAACTTGAAGAGAAAGTAGTAAACTTAGCAAGAGATGGAAAATGGGACACTTTCATGGATGTGCTCGCCTTTATTTCCAAGTATTAAGGACTTTGTGGATTTTACGGTGACAGACGTCTTTTTGGCTTACATGTATAGAGGGGATAACCTAGTACCGACAATTTTGACTGACATTTACTGCACACTCGACTTCCGTCGTGATAAAGAGGGGGGCCTAATCTATTGTTGCTCGCCAATACTCTATGTTTGGTTTGTCAAACATATTTTCCAAGACATACATCAATAAAGAACTAAGAGCAAAAAGGAATGGGCCAACGTTCTAGCAAATCTCAACGGAAGAACAGTTCAGTGGTACTCTCGGAGTCAAGATATAAGTGAAGTGATTTGTAGATGCGGTGTCTTTGTCGATGTTCCCCTCATGGGAACCAAAGGGTGTATAAATTATAGTCCATATGTGGCATTGAGACAACTGGGTTATCCTATGACAAAATCTTTGATGATGGATGTAACAAAATCATTTGTCATTCGTGGATGAGACGTTTATGATGCTAGCTTGCTGAGAAGAATACGTAAGTCTTGGAGAGATGTCGTTAGAAGAGGTCAAGAATTAGGGCCTAGCAGTTGTGGTATAGGATAGAAATATCATAATTGGGTGAAAAAGAAGGCATTAGAGGTCAAGTTTCCTTTTCACAGCACCACCATTACTCTTGAAGTAGTAACAACATTAATCCTTTTTCAGTACTGATAATTTTGAGGCCGACTTATCTCTCAAAGGACAAGAAATTGAAAAATTTCAAAAAGAATTGGAGATGGCTCACCAAACTTATAGAGATATGGAGTATAAGAATACCCAACAATCCATTATCCTTGAGAAACTACAAAAAAGGGCAAGAGATGAAGAAGAAAGCAAGGAGAGAACTCGAAATTGTTTGCGGGCAGCGAATGAAGAGTTGAGACTCATACATCAAGAAAGGGATGATGCAGTGATTGGTGGTCTTAGGCTTAAAGAGTTGCTAAAGAAATATGGGGAAAAACGTGAAGTCATTTGTCGGCAATAAGCAAATCTAAAGCAACAAATAGAGAGGGTAAAAGCGGAATGTGAAAACAAGATCATGGTAGAAAGGAAATGTCAAGAAGAGATCGCTGAAGCATACCGCGTTGAACTTGCAAGAAAAGAAGACGAGATGCATATACAAAAAGACACTATCGAGAGACTTGTTCAAGAAGAAATGTTTTGGATGGACCGTTTCTCCAAACTAGTTTATTTAACCAACTCTATTATCAGAGATATTACACCATTATTAAGGGCCGCTGATGGGATGGCTAATCCTCTCTCTACCCCTCAAGAGATCTCCACTTTTATTGAACATTATAAAAGTTTAATCGAACAAATGAAAAAATTGATTGCTCATTAAATTTTAAAATTTCGTGTTTAGGTTTCTAATTTGGTTTTTTAGTTTTATGGTAAAACTTGTATTTTTCTAATTATCAATGAATTAAATTTGGCCTTACTTTTGGTCCCATGACCCTTTGTTTATTGTTTAAGATATTCACAAACAAGCAATAAATTGGTCTTTAACATTCATGCACAATTACATTTTCATACATCATGTTGCATACTCATGGATTTTCATACAATTACATTTTTATACATCATGTTGCATACTCATGCACACAAAAATTGGTGCTACCACACCATTATCGGACACGGTCTCAGTCATAAATCATAGATGAGCTAGAGCAAACAGAAATAAGAGAAGATGTGAACCAGCTCAAGGGGCAAATGACCAAGATCCTTGAGATTCTACAACCACTTGGAAATAGAAATGATAGGAATCCTCTGGTAGACGAGAGGGTGCCCCAAAACACTCTTGTTCACCCAACGGGTGTCGCTCCACACCTTCACACTAATTATCAAGAAGGGAAGGCACAACAATTTCCACCTTATGGTTTACCGCCAGGTTATACCCCACCCATAGACACTCATGTCCCCAACAACAATCAGTTGGTCATGGCTACATATCCACAACCTAGTATTGGTGAGTTCACTCAAGTGCAACCTTCACCCCTTACTTCGAGATTTCCTGGATTTTCATCGCAAGGAAAAACTACCAAAGCTACGCCGATGTTAAACATACATCATGAACCTTGACCGCTCGAGATCAATGAATCCCAAGAAAAATGGAAAGCCTTGGAAGAACGCTTGACAATCATCCAAGGGGGAAACAATTATGGATTTGATGCTTCAGACCTATGCCTCGTTTCTAATGTTATAATACCTCTGAAATTCAAACTGCCTGATTCGAAAAATACAAGGGAACTACATTCCCCAAGAACCATCTTATTATGTATTTTCAAAAAATGGGTTTTTGTGCCCATGACAAAAAACTGCTAATCCACTTCTTTCAAGACAGTTTGACAAGAGCCTCCCTGAGTTGGTATATGCTCCTTGAGCGAGCTCATATGGGCTCTTGGAAAGAATTAGTGGATGCCTTTTGGAAACAATACAAATATAATCTTGACATGGCTCCTGATAGAATGCAGTTGCAAAATATGACAAAACGAGACAATGAAACATTCAAGGATTATGCCCAACGATGGAGGGAGCTAGCTTCCCAGGTTGAACCCCCTATTTGAAAAAGAAATGGTGACCATGTTCATAAACACTCTTCAACCTCTGTTTTATGACAAAATGACAGGAAGCGTCTCGTCAAATTTTTCAGATCTCGTCATCATAGGAGAAATAGTAGAAATGGGATTGAAAAGAGGAATGATTGCTTCTGGCTATACTAGATTAAATAACACAAAAAAGTTGCCCGCATGTGCAAATAAGAAAAAGGAGGAAGAAAGCCATTGTGTGGCGTCAAACACAACTAATCCTTCTTTTGTGCATCGCACTTATGCTGCTGCAACTTCACAAAACTCAAGTACCCTAAGTCAACAATTACAAGGGAGTCAATATTCATATGAGAGTCGGGGAAGAAACTATCGTGGGAGGAAGTTCATACATTTCGACCCAATCCCTATGACTTATGCAGGATTATTACCGCATCTGGTTAGCAATTATATGGTTGCATTATGTCTAGGGAAACCTATAGAACCACCCTACCCTAAAGGATATGACTCGAACGCCACTCTAGGTGTGATTGCCACTCTAGGGCTGTAGGACAATCTATTGGAAATTTCCTAGCTTTAAAATTTAAGGTGCACGGTTTGCTTAAAGCTAGATGGTTGAATTTCAAAAAAAACGAGCCTAGCGTGAAAAACAATCCCTACTAGTCCATGGCGGGCCAATAGTGAATGCAATCGAAGAAAATCACCAATTAATAAAGGAGGTTTAGAAAATTAAGACCCCGATGGGACTGATTTTCTTAGAGTTGTGTAAATTTGGGTTTATCCAAAGAAATGTCGATGGGAAAGCAAGATGCAATTTCCACCTCAGTGAAGATCACTCCATGGAAGAATGCAATGAGTTCAAAAAAAAAACTACAAAAATTGATAAATAAAGGCACCGTTCAAATAGGTCGTTGGGAAAAGGATGACGGTATGATTGCAACCCAATCAAAAGAAAAACTTGGCATAACCATCCCAAAGCCATTGGTCATTCATTTCACTAAGGAGGAAAGTAAGAATGCCCCCGGTGATCTGAGGACCTTAATAGTTCAGATACCAAGCCCTTTTCCATATAAAGACAACAAAGTGGTACCTTGGAATTATAATGTAGAGGTACATCTAGTTGAATAGAAGAACAAATATGTTTCTAGCTCTAAAACCATTGTTGTCACGAACGTTTCAGAGATAGGAAGATTAACTAGAAGTGGTCGGATATACTCCCTAGGAAAATCACAAAGAGAAATAATAGTGGCATCTAAAAAGCCATATACAGATAAAGGGAAAAAGAAAGTAATTGAAGAAGTCGAAAAGGAGAAAGTAGAAAATGAGAAAGAGGTTTCTAATGAAGAAGCTCGGGAGTTTCTCAAAATCATCCAATAGAGTGAATACAAAATAGTCGACCAACTCAACCATACTCCCACAAGGATTTCTTTGTTGTCCCTACTGATGAATTCTGAGTCCCACCAGAAGCTATTGATGAAAATACTAATTGAGGCTTATGTCACTCACGACATCAACTTGCACAAATTTGGAGGCATCATAAATAACATCACTGCCAACAACCACCTAACTTTCACAGATGGTGAGTTGCTAACCGAAGGGAGATGGTGTAACGCCCCAAATTTTTAATACGAATATTACTGAAAAATATTTATTTTCTTTTAGAAACAACTAATTAATTTTTTTTTCTAATTAAAAGAACGTAATGTAATTTACTAAAATATTATTTATTTATTCATTTGCAAAATTAATATTCCAATTATTAGATCAATATTCATTTATGGTACAAAATAAAATAAATTCTCTTTAAGTGAAATTCAAAAGAAACAATGTTGACTGAAACTAATGACATTCAATTTTTTCTAGCTAATGAAATATCACGTCTGCATTTCTATTAAAAGTTAATGATGAAGAGTAAATAACTTTACAATGTGCCGCAAAAATTTAGTAATACAAAATATTATTTTTAAGTAAAATATAATTTTCCCACGTGCGTGCACCAATCAAACGTCATTCATGCAACTCTTTGAAATCATTAGTACCTAAATGTTGGTGTAAGGGGTCAGTTCATCCCACAACAAAATTAAACCAAATAATAAATTAACAACCATAAAATATGAATATAAAATCTTTTCGTAATAAAAGATTTTAAAAAAATTGATTCTTTAACACACAGAAGTCACCCATACCAATGGGGAAAATTAAACCAGCCACACAGGCGTCCACAAAGATGCATATGATATGTCATGAAATGATAATGATGCTCAAAGATACATATCACCACCCAATTAGATAATCACATAAATCACAAGCCACTTAGGCAACCACAAAGATAACAATATTTAAAATCCAATTCACCAGCCACTTAGGCAACCACAAAGATAACAATATTTAAAATACAAATCACCAGCCACTTAGGCAACCACAAAGATAATATTTAGAACACAAATCACTAGCCACTTAGGCAACCACAAAGATAACAATATTTAAAATGCAAATCACCAACCACTTTGGCAACCACAAAGATAAAAATATTTAAAATACAAACCACCAACCAAACCACTTAGACAACCACATAGATAGAATATTCAAAACACAAATCACAAGCCACTTATGCAACCACAAAAATAATATTATTTAAAACACAAATCAAGGTTTGCCGCTAAACACATCACAAAAATCAACTTAATCATGTTATCATAATTAAAATTAAAACTTTACACCAATTCCCCCAAGACTCATATAGATTTCTTAAAAATCAAAACTTTGAAATGAAATAGCACAAAAATCGAAACTTTAAATTAAAGACATCCTAAAAAAATATTACTCATGAGATCATAATAAAAATCATAGCTTTATAATTAAGTACACATAAACAACACACAAATAATAACTTTACATCAAATATATGACATCAAACATATTACTCATGTTATAATAATAAAAATCGAAATTTATAATTAAGTTTATCAAAGCAAACATATTACTCATAAAAATAAAATATTATAGTTAAATTCTTTAAGGCAATTAAAAATCAATATTTTTCTTTTAAGACAACAAGTTTTATATCAATATCTTACAAACTATTAATTTAATATCTAGCCTAACATTGCATGGGGAAAAGCCCTTACCTTAGGCGCTTTCTTTCTTAACACCTCTAAATTTGCACGAGAAATAGCTCACGAGGCAGTAATGAATTCAACACCGATAGATATTGGAATTTACGACTCAGAAAATTATTTTGAGAGTGTACGAATGACAAATAGGTGTGACAACAAGATGCCTAATGGAAACGTATGAACATATAAGCTATTTACGTTGCACTATTACCATTGATTTCTTGTCTAAAATTGAAGTGCACTTAATTCCAACATTATACTACCAATAATTACTATTTCTTTAATTTTATTAGGTTGTTACAAAGCCAATTGAAATTTATGTGTATGAGTTAATTTGAATTAACTAATAGAGTTCACCAAATATTGAAGGGTGTCACACACTAATTTTAATTAAATAAATAAATTAGAGATTGTCACATCACCCTTTTAATTTTTTTATCTAATAGTTACGAAACCAAAAATTTCATAAAATTATTTTTGTAGACAATTATAATTTTAGTTTAAAAGAGATGAATGCATGAGATACAAAAAGGACAATAGTCTTTTGTGTCCTCTCTTAATTGCACAAAAAAACTTATAATTAAATTTATAATCTTCCTTTAAAAAATAAATTAAGGGTGTTTAAAATGAATTAATGCACATTATGTCAAGAAAACACCATGAATTGTCATAAAATCTTGTCATAAAGGAGAGTAAAAGAATGAGTCAAGTCACTAATTTTTTTTTTTAGGATGGACCAAAAATATTTTCAAAACACTTATACATAAAGGTTGGTTTCACTAACTCTATAATATCTCCTAAAATGAATACTTATTTGGTTGCAAATAAAACTAACAAACAATATAACTTATATAAATTCTAATTTAATTAAATAATTCAACTAATATTTTATCAACTAAAATAAATCAAGCAAGACAAGAATACCACTCACACATAACAAAATAAAACAAACATATCTAACACATCAATTTCATGATTATCGAAACTAATCAAATAAAAAATATCCATTTATGAAATAATGACATCATAAATAGTCCCCATGTAATTGTCACGTCAAAACAATTAAATAAAAATGAAGATTATAATTATTTAAGTAGAATAGAGTGTGATAAAATTTAATTTAATTTATTTACAAATAGAATAATTATTAATTTAATAATAGCAATTACTAAAAAGATACATATATAATATATATGAAAATTTTGGGGTGTTACAGATGGCATAATAAAGCACTACATATATCAGTAATGTGCCTCGGCAATATAATATCAAGGGTCCTCATTAACAATGGCTCCTCGCTGAATGTCATATCAAAATCGACATTAGCAAAACTACCTTGTGATGGAACATATATGAGACCAAGCCCTATAGTTATTAGAGCTTTCGATGGGAGTCACAAAGAAGTAATGGGGGAAATCAAACTCCTAGAACAAATAGGCCCAATCACATTTGAAATCACGTTTCACGTGATGGATATTGTACCTGCCTATAGTTGCTTATTCGGAAGGCCATGGATCCATTCTATCGGCGTAGTGCCATCAACCTTACATCAAAAGCTGAAGTATATCGTAAATGACCAATTGGTAATCTTGTCAGGAGAAGGAGACTTGTTAGTGAGTAAGTTGTCCACCACACCTTATGTTGAGACATCAGAAAAAGCTCTAGAAATTTCCTTCCAAACACTAGAAATCGTGGACACCGCTTATGTCGAGACGACACCTATAGAACCACATATGTCAAACACTGCTATTATGGCGGCTAAGTTCATGTTGAGTAGAGGACACCATCCATGGCACGGGTTGGGGAAGGATGAAGAAGGGCTTAAAGAACTGGTTGAACTTCCTGATAATAGAGATAAGTGGGGTTTAGGCTACAAACCCACTAGGGTTGACAAACGGAGATTGGTCAAAGAGAAAAAAGAAAAAAAATTAGCTCGGATTGAAAATCGAGAGCCAAGAATCGAAAGGATTCCCATCTCTGGCATCCGACAGAGTTTCCAAAGTGCAAGACCAACAAGTGAGATCCATATTGTAACAGCTGGAGATGACATGTTTGTTAGGGAGACTAATTGGATTCGTCCGTGTGGTGTAGGAGCAGAAATCAGGAATTGGAAAATAGTCAAGTCACCTATAATATTTAATGCAATCCCCATGTAATTCTAAAATCATTATTATTGTTACTAAGACCTTAAGATGATTCATTATATTTAGGATGGAACAATGTTGTTTTCCCAATACATTGAATTTCAATAAATGTATTCTCATTTTGTTTTCTTATTGTTCTTTCTTACCACTCTCATATTTTAACAGTCATTTGCCAAATTTTTTTTCCTTATCCTAGCCTTGAATCCTGTAGATTTGGGAATAGTTCATTCACAGATGATTGTACTAAGATCTCGCTGCATAATTTTGACCATCTTGTTAGTCAGACAGAAAAAAAATAATGAAGAAGATTATACACCTCTTCTAGATTTATTAAGAGCGGTAGAACGGGAAGCCAATGGTATCATGCCCTTTGAGGAATTGATAGAAATTGTTAATCTAGGGACAGAAGAAAGAAAGAAAGAAATTAAGGTTGACACCATCTTAAAGAAAGAAGTATATCACGAACTAATCCCACTCCTACATGAATACAAGGATGTTTTTGCATGGTCATATCAGGATATGCATGGACTGAATACTAGCATAGTGGAGCATAAATTGCCCTTAAAACCCGATTTTTCTCCGGTCAAACAAAAATTAAGGCGAATGAAGCCCGATATGTCAATAAAAATCAAGGAAGAAGTACAAAAATAATTTGACGCAGGGTTCCTTGGTGTGTCAAATTACCCCCAATGGATAGCCAATATTATACCGGTGCCGAAAAAGGATGGCAAAGTTCGAATGTGTGTCGACTATAGGTACCTTAATAAAGCCAGTCCTAAAGATGGTATCTCGTTACCTCACATCGATATTTTGGTTGACAATACGATCCGCCATTCAATCTTTTCTTTTATGGATGGTTTCTCTTGATATAATCAAACTAAGATGGCAGCTGAAGATATGGAAAAACAGAAGAAGAACATGTTATTGATCTAAAGAAACTCTTCGAAAGAGTTAGATAGTTTAAGCTAAAGCTCAACCCTTCCAAATGCACTTTCGGTGTGAGGTCGGGCAAAGTATTGGGATTTGTGGTTAGTCAAAAAGGAATAGAGGTTGACCCCGATAAGATTCGAGCCATTTCAGAAATGCCTCCCCTGAGTGTAGAAATAGAATTTCACAGTTTTCTTGGGAGACTAAATTATATTTCAAGATTTATATCACAACTAACTATTACTTGTGAACCGATCTTTAAAATTTTACGAAAAAATCATACAATTGTGTGGAACGAAGAATGTCAAAATGCATTTGAGAAAATCCAACATTATTTGCAAAAGCCTCCAATTCTAGCCCACCAGTTCCGAGCTGACCCTTGATTATGTATCTTACAGTCCTCGACTGGGCCATGGGATGCCTGCTGGGGCAACACGATGAAACATGAAAAAAAGGAGCATGCCATTTACTATCTAAGTAAAAAAATTATAGATGTTGAAACAAGATATACAATGTTAGAACGTACTTGTTGTGCCTTAGCATGGGCGCCCCATCGCTTGAGGCAATACATGCTTTGCCATACAACTTACTTGATATCCAAAATGGATCCAATCAAGTACATTTGTGAAAAAACCGCTCTCACATGACGAATTGCTCGTTGGCAGGCGATGTTATCAGAATATGATATTACCTATGTTACTTAGAAAGCCATCAAAGGGAGTGCCTTAGCAGGTTATCTAGCTAATCAGCATGTGGATGATTATAAGTCAATGCAATGTGAATACATAGACGAAAGCATCATGGTTTTGTCTAAAGAATGTGATGATGGAAAATGGACCTTGTTGTTCGACGGGGCCTCAAACATAATGGGGCATGTGATTGGGGTTGTTTTAATATCTCCCGAAAAAAACTTCATACCTACCACAAGGCGCTTGTGTTTTGATTGTACCAATAATATGGCAGAAAATGAAGCTTTTGCCATGGAAATTTTCGCGGCTTTGGAATCAAAAGTGAAAGTTCTGGAAGTATATGGATATTCAACCCTAGAAATTAATCAACTTAACCAAGAATGGGGAACTCGAGATAAGAAGTTAATACCTTATTTTACCTATATAAAAGAATTGTCTTTAGAATTTGATAAAATCACTTTTCACCATGTCCCTCAAGAAAACAATCAATTGGCTGATGCTTTGGCTACTTTATCCTCAATGTTCGAAATAAGTTGAAACGATGAAATCCTATCAATTAAAATGGAGTGTCGAGATCATCCTGCCTACTGCCACGTAATGGAAGAAGAAACCGACGAGAAACTGTGGTATCACGACATCAAACATTATCTTATAAATAGAGAATATTCTCCCGGAATATTGGAGAATGAGAAAATAACTCTGAGACAGTTAATCGCGAGCTTTTTCGTGAACGGAGGTATTTTGTATAAGAGGAATCATGATATGGTACTCCTCAGATGCATTGATTTCAATGAGGTGAAAGAAATTCTACAAGAAGTCCATGATGGCTCTTATGGGATCCATATGAATGGACACACCATGCCTAGAAAGATTCTTCGGGCCGGGTATTACAAGCTCACCCTAGAAAAAGATTATTTTAATTATGTAAAGAAATGTCACAAGTGTCAAATATATGCTAATAATATCCACGCCCCAACAATGCCCTTGAACACCCTTTCAACGCCCTAGTCGTTCTCAATGTAGAGCATAGACGTCATCGGAATTATCAAACCGAAAGCATCAAATGGACATCGCTTCATCTTGGTGGCAATTGATTACTTTACCAAATGGGTAGAGGCCGCTTCATACGCCAATGTAACCAAAAATGTGGTAGTCAAATTCATAAAATGGGAATTAATATGTCATTACGGCCTACCAAGCAAGATCATTATTGACAATGCCACAAATTTGAATAACAAAATGATGGATGAATTGTGTGTCACCTTTAAAATTCAACACATTAACTCATCCCCGTACAGACCAAAAATGAATGACGCAGTTGAAGCAGCTAATAAAAACATGAAAAAAATTATTCAGAAAATGGTTATAACATACAAAGATTGGCATAAGATGTTGTCGTTTACACTACATGGGTATCGCACTTCGATACGCACTTCAACTGGGGCAACCCCTTTTTCCCTAGTATATGGGTTGGAGGGTGTGCTACCCATTGAAGTAGAAATCCCCTCGCTAAGAGTATTAATGGAAGCCAAACTAGAGGTTTCATAATGGGTACAAACACGTTTCGATCAATTGAATTTAATTGAAGAAAAAAGATTGGTGGCCTTACGCCATGGGCAATTATATCATAAAAGACTGAAAAAAGCATATGAGAAAAAAATATGTCCTCGAGAATTCCGAGAAGAAGACCTGGTGCTAAAAAAGACCTTACCTATTCAAAAGGATTATCGTGGGAAATGGACTCCTAACTATCAGGGGCCATACGTCGTGAAGAAAGCTTTCTCAAGTGGAGCTTTGGTCCTTACGAATATGGATGGAAAAGATTTAGCCCTCCCTGTAAACTCAGACACCGTAAAAAAGTATTATGCTTAAATAATGAATATCTGCTAGGCAAAAATCAGGGTATAAAAAAAAATACCCCGCTAGGTTGAATACCTGAAAGGGCGACCTAGGAAAAAATTAGGGTAAAAGGCAAAAATCAGGGTATAAAAAAAAATCGCCTGCTAGGCTGAATACCTGAAAGGGCGACCTAGGCAAAAATTAAGGTAAATATATATATATATAT
>NC_021165.2:37175851-37205856 GCF_000331145.2 Cicer arietinum
TATATATATATATATATATATATATATATATATATATATACACATACTCACTAGGTTGAAAACCTAAAAGGGCGACCTAGGCAAAAATTAGGGTACACAAAAAATATATGTTGAGTTGAAAACCCGAAAGGGCGACTTGAGAGAAGATGAAAAACAACAACAAAAACAAAGAATATACACTCGAAAAGACAGAATCAACAATATGGATCGGATTATGGCATAAGAAGTTAGTATAGTCTACCTTTGAATTACTAGTAACCAAGTTAGATCTTCCACCAATTTCTTTTGTTTTAACTTATGTATATTTTTTTTTTCTTACGACAAATATTGAATCTCAATATATTGATATATACTGTTATCATCTTTATAATTAAACTCTCTTTCCAGAATGCATCTTATGATTATCATGTATTGGAAAGTAAAACATATATCATACCTCGATATAATGAAATCAGATATAATATAGGTTGTTTATAGTACAAGGCAGACGACAACATGAAATCCAACTTAAGATCACAATATTAATTCTTCTTCAAAAAAAAACCAAGAGAAAGAACGAAAGAAAAGGAAAAAATAGAAGAGGACAAAAAAGAGATCAAGAGAAAGACCCGCATCTTGAAGTTGGGAAAACGACTCACATCTAAAGCCGAGAAAATGACCCGCGTGTTGAAGTCAGGAAAATAACTCGCACCTGAAGCCGAGAAAATGACCCAAATGTTGAAGCCAAGAAAACGACTCGCATTGAATTGAGAAAACGACCTACATGTTGAAGCCGGGAAAATGACTCACACCTAAAGCCGAGAAAACGTCCCGCATGTTGAAGCCAGGAAAACGACTCGCACTGAAGCCGAGAAAACAATTCGCATCCAAAGTTGAGAAAACGATTAGTATCTTGAAGTTGGGTAAAAGACTTACCAAAATCATATACAGTCAAAATTAGAGTTGTCATCTTTACTTAAAGAGGGGCAGCTGTTGAAACCTAATTTTGTCCGCTACTTTAAGATTTTTAATAAATATATATAAAAATTAATAAAAAAATAATAATGATAAAAATAATAATAAAAATAAACAGTTAGACCTTTAAATTTTAGAAAATCATGGATGTTTTTGGTTCCTGTTTGCCTTTGATGCAGTTTCAGAAATTTACACTTTTTTCTAAAATAAAAATTCTAAAATAAAATAAAAAACAAACTTATTTAATTGAATAAATGGATTGATGGTAATAAAAATCATTATAATGGTGATCAAATGAATAGAAAAGAAACCGAAAAAAAAAAAAAAACGAATCAATGGTAATAAGAATCAGTATAATTGTGACTAATTAAATAAAAAGAAACCAAAAAGAAATAGATTAATGGTTATCAATTAGCAATTATTCTCTTGTCTTTTGTAATACACACCCAAAAAGTCTATAAATAGTCGAAAACAAGAGTAGAAAATGGAGCACAATTTGAGATCATAGAAGAAAAAAAAAGGGAGAGATTAATAGGCAAAAGATGATAAGAGAATCTGATCTTGAGAAAATCAGTCTAGCAAAAAACCAATTCAGCAGTAAGGTATCACTTTCTTATTGTTTTCTCTAATTTTCTGCTTATTAATCTTTGTATTGCATCCTTTTAAAATATATTTTGCTTATTAAGCTTTCATTTTTTTTTTAAAGTTGTTTATTCCTAAAAAAAATTATTTGCAATACAAAATAATAAAAAAAATTATAATTAATTGATGTTTATAAACCAAGAAAACAATTTTCAACATATTGTAATATAATAGAAAATTGATTTTACGTCTTTATCAAAAAACTAAAACAAAATCGTTATAACGGATAAATGGTTTTTCCCTTAGAATTAGAATTAATGGTCGCTGCAGTCGGATGAAATTCATCCTCGCTCGCCGCGTCATATCAGTCACCCCCAATCGTTGGTGGCCTTTGTGCCGCGACAAATCCAACAACGTACGAGCAAATCCTTTAACATGTTTCTTCATTGTCGCGTCCATCTGTCTCGTTCACATACCGCTACGTTACGTTGTTTTCTAACAAAAACCAATTTTCTTTGCTTTAAAACAAAAATAGAAGATATAATCCATGAACAAATATCTCACTTTTTTTCTTGTTGTTGTTGTTGTTGTTGTTGTTATTATTATTATTATTATTACATTTTTTTATACATGTATAAATAAAAATAAAAAATTAATTATATAAATCGGACAATACATAAATATTTTCTACCCAAGAACTACGTATGTTTTGATTTCCCTATTGCATTTGGGAATACGTAGGAGCAATGTTTTCCCTTGTCAAACCAAATTAATAAAAAAAAATATTTTTTTTCTTTTATTAATATAAACAATTTATTTTCTTTTTTTTATTATTCTTTAAGGGGTAAAAATAAATAAATAATTTGTGTACAATTAATTATACGTACGGTAAATATTTTTAATGGACGATGTAGAGTAATATTGTTTTCCCTATTCGTAATCGACTTCCGAATCCATTTTTTTGTTCAAGAACTTTATTTTAGGTTTTATTTAATTTTTCTTTTAAAAAAAATAAAATTGGTGGCGACTTCTCTTTTTCCGCAGACAACCCAGACGCGACATGATTGTAGAGAAAGTTCCTGGTCAAAGGCATGGAAGGATATTTCACTCAATCTACTATACTAGCAGACCTATGGTTGACGCTAAACTAAATTACACCACCACTGAAAATGGAGGTTTTGGTTGTGGTGTTTGCATTTCGTAAGTTCATATCTTATTTAAGGGGAGAAAAGGTCATTGTTTATACAAATCATGTTGCCATTGAATATTTAATTGCGGAGATAGATGCAAAGCCAAGGCTTAGGTGGTGGGTATTACCGCAACAAGAATTTGATATGTAGATAAGAGATTGAAAAGGTGTTGAAAATCATATTGCATATCACCTTTCTAAGATAATTGAGAGTGAAGAGAGCAAGCACAAAATATTCATTAAGAATACTTTCTCTGATAAACAATTTTTGACTTTATCTAGAATGAGCAAGATGTTGCAACACCTTAGTATTTTGATCTGGTGAATTTCTTAGCAAATGAAATAGAGAAAAAGTTTTCTTCATAATTTCAAGCTTATTACTGGGATGAACCATACTTTTACATTAAATGTCTTGATCAGTTATTAAGATGATGTGCTGCAAATGAGGAAGTGCCTGCAATTCTGAAGCATTGCCATGCATCTCCATGTTGAGGACATTTTGGAAGATCCAAGATAGGTGCAATGGTTCTTAAAATAGGTTATTTTTAACCATCTTCAAGGATACACATGCCATGATAAAAGCTTGTAATAGATGTTAAAGAGTTGGCGATATATCAAGAAAGCCATAAATGCCATTGCAAGGTATTCTTGTAGTGGAAATACTTGTTGTTTGGGGAATAGAATTTATGGTCCCTTTCCCCATCTTTTGACAATCGTTAAATTTTAGTAGTTGTTGATTGAAAATTTTACCCCATACCCCCTTAATTATACCTATACCCCCAAATCATGAATAAAATGACATTTTTGCCCTTGTTTAAATGCTAAAATTTCAAGAAATTTACCATTTCAAGTTTTACGGAAGGTTTTTTTTTTTTTCCTACACTTTCGGAAAACTTGAATACAAGTTTTCCGGTACACAACATACACTCCGAAAAACTTGATTTAAGTTCTCCGGTACAGAAGCATCTTCCGGAAAACATTTTTTTAAGTTTTCCGGTACATAACACTCTATCGAAAAACATTTTTTTAAGTTCTCCGGTACATAACACTTTTCCGGAAAACTTTTTTAAACTTTTCCGGTACAGAAGCTTGTTCAGAGAAACTTGAGACTTAACATTTTCGACAAACAACGATTTATGGTATATTAATTATTAATTATGACGTATTAATTATTAATTATTACAATGTATTAATTATTTATAGTGTATTTATGATGTATTAATTATTAATTATTTATGGTATATAAAATATTTATGGCATATTATTATTTCTAAAAATGGTCTTAGAAAGTTTTCCGGAAACACTTCTGTACCGGAAATTTTTTCAATAGAGTTTTCCGGTAGTACAATTTTTCACTTCTGTACCAGAAATCTTTTTTAAAATTTTCCTTCTGTACCGAAAAACTTGAAAAAAGTTTTCCGGAAATCAAATGTGTACTGAAAATCTTTTTTCTGATCCTGAAAAAAATAAAACAGTAAAAAAAATTGAAAAAAAACATTAAGGGTATACTTGGCATTTTCAAAAAATTATGGGGGTACAGGTATAAAAATGGGGGTACAGGGTAAAATTTTCTTGTTGATTATGTGTCCAAATGGTTAGAGCTGTTAATTTGACAAACCCTCTAATTAGTAGTCCCAGCCCACATGTTGAAGGGGGAAAAAAATTTATAATTTAAAAGCCCCCTAAAAAGTAAGCCCTAGCTCCCTAAAATTTTGGGGGCTTAGTGGGGCCTATAGGTCCACATTTTCAAAAAAAATTGATTTTTTTTTTAATTTTTAAAATTTTTTTTTTATATCTTCACCGATAAAAAAAATTCGATTTTTTTTTCAAAATATTTTTATTGGAGAAAAGAATCGATTTTTTTCGAGAATTTTTTATTTATTTTCTCATAAAAGTTTTTGAGAAAAAAAATATTTTTTTTATTTTTTCGATAAAAATAAATTTCAAAAATTTTTCAAGAAAAAATCTCAATATTATTAAAATATTGGGGGCCTATAAGCCATCTGAGCCCCCTCTCTTAAGCCCCATAAAATAATTGACCAAGATTTAAAAAAAGTTATTTTTATAGGGGCCTAATATTAAAGGTTTAATAAGAAAAAAAATTAAGGGGACCTAATAGTTAGGGGCTTTTTTGACAACTCTACTAATGGTACCAAGGTTGTTACCAAATTTATTTATAAAATATATTTTACTAAATTTGGGACACCAAGTGTTATCATTAGTGACGAAGGAATTCATTTTGCAACAAAATTTTATAGAATTTATTGTCATAATATGAATTTAAACATAAAATTGCAACTACTTATTATAAGACCCTCATTTTTCTCTCTATTATCAGTAGAGCTTGAAAGACATTTTGTTTCATTTAATTTTATTATGTTATACATATATATAAAACATAAGATATAACTTATTTTAATTGACAAGAATATTGATAATATTAAATTCATATTTATGTGTATTAAATTATATTATATTTTTATTATGGACTTGTTATTATTTTATTTTTCATCTAAAATTTATTTTTGAAATGTATATATGTTTACGACATGGTTTATTTTTAGAAAGAAAAATAATTAGAAAAAATTAAAAGGAAAAGAAGGAAACAGGTTGGTCAAATTGGCGTTGCCCTATCTTAGGAAGACAATAAATGTAGTTTCTAATTAATAGCTACTTTAGGTTAAATAAATAAAAAAAGATATAGAAGTCCCTAGTTGATATTGATTCAAAAACCTATTTTAATTTAGAGAAAATATTTTTCTATGTCAAAAATTAATTTTCATTCTATACAAGTCGTTATAAGGACTATATCGTGTTTTAATAAATAGAATTCGTTATTGGCTACAAAATAAATTTTTATTTATTTAAAATTTTATATTGTGATACTTAGAGTGTTGAAAAAACTTTTAGAAACATTATTGATGTTAAAAATAATAATTTTTCCTTAAATAATAAATGTATTGAAAGTTGTTGTTATGGTTATTTCTTTTAGAAGGTTAAAGTTGTGATTTTTATGAGATAATTTTGTGGATGTTGTGTTGATTAATAAAACATAAATAATTTCATGATAGAGTTGTTATTTTGTTTTGTAATAATTAAAATGAATTTTGTGTTCAAGTGTCGTAAAATTTTATTGTTAAATTTTTAGAAGTGAACTAAGGAAGTCTTAGGGATCCTTGATGCTTATTGTATTAGAATTTTGATTCAAAAGAAATATTTGAAAAATTACATTTTCCCCTTATTTTATTGGATTTACCATGAGGCACTTGTGCTAAATATGGACTCAAAGTTCTTTTTATTGTTTCATGTTTGTATGCTCGCTAATTTGAGAGAATTGATATCTTTTAAAAATATAATGAAATAGTGTGTCTAAAAACCTTAAGTCAACATCAAATCTTGAATAAGAATTAGGTATAAGTTCTAACACTAAGTGAGTAGTAAATTAATTTGGGAAGGTGTAACGTATTTGGAGCAAAGACCGCTCACTATGTAGGAACCTTAATAACGACACTCGTAACGGTAAGGGCATCACTTCATTCATTTTCCTACTTGTATTATATGTGATATAATTGCAATGTGATATTATGTATTGGTTTTGTTTGTGTGTTATCTTCAAAATATGTGTGCTATATGAACTAAATGTTTACGAGTGATATTATGAGATTAAGCAATTTGCGTATTTTGAATGGTAATGGGTGGTAACTCAAGGTGATGACTTTGTGTCTAAACAAAGGTGGTTTAGAACATGGTTGAATAGTTTTGGACGCTCTGGTTGAATATTTTTTTTGTTACTATCTAGGGTGATGACATTTGAGCATGCATTGGTGGCCTGGACCTAGTCACGAGTACGTGACGACATTTTCTTGTAAAGGTAATGTGATTCAGAAAAATACTCAATTGTGGGGTACTGAACATGAAACTCAAAAGAGTATTTGTTTGATGGTGGGACATTATTCAATGGTCGGACTTTTCGCTCTACGAGATAGTGATATTTCAGAATCATGTGTTGACATATAGTCTAACAAATAGGATTTGAGCATTTTGGTTGATTTATTTATTTGGTTCTTTGAAATTTTAATTGTTAACTGAAGTATGTGATTTATTAATATTTTTGCTATAATAAATATATATTCATTCTTATTTTCTCTGTGTTTGTTATTTGAAGACGAACCTTACATTTGACAGGACGTCACATGTAGTGTTACTCGAGCAAATAATGTCATATACCAACCTAGTAGAAAAATGGGAGGAAGCACAATAGCATGCAGTTGGAGGATTCAAGATACTTTTGTACTGGTGTTAGACTTGTTGGGAGAATTTTTCATAAGCTTCCAGAGTTATGACCAACTAAGATTTATTTTTGGATAGTAAAACGATAAGACTTTTGGCGTTAGGAGTTTTTTTTTTTTTTTTTTACGCATTAAGTTTACTTTTTGTAATTGCGAATATTCTAATTCATTATTTTTGTAAATACAATTGAATAAGTAATTACTGGGTTTTAAAGTAAATGAGTATTTAAGATAACATGATAAAATAAAATAAAACGAATCTATATTTTTACATTTAGAATTTCATTAGTTAATGTCTCAAAAAGGTGGAAAAGTTGAATTTTCAAATACTAAGATAAAAAGAATTCTAGATAAAAATTGTAAACCTATCTAGAAAAGATTGGTCTCTCCATTTGGAAGATGCTATGTGGGCTTATAGGACTGTTTATAAAATAACTTATAGGCTAATTTTTGGCAAAGTATGCCATTTTCCCATTGAGTTGCAACACAAGGCATTTTGGGCCATAAAAAAATTTAACTTGGATTTACATCAAGCTGGTGTAACAAGAATGATGCACCTTAATGAGATTGATGAAAATAGAATGTTTTCTTATGAAAATGTTGAGATGTATAAATCGAAAGTTAAAAAATAGGCATGGCTAGAGGATTCAAAGAATAAATTTCCATGTGGTGAAGAGAGTCTTGCTTTTTAATTCTAGGCATAAATTGTTCCCTAGAAAACTTAAGTCTAGATGATCAAGACCCTTTATAATTTCAAAAGTTTACCCACATAGAACTGTTGATTTGAAAAAAGAATCTAGTAGGGAATTTAAGGTTAATGGCTTAAATAACTTAAATAAGAGGATCAAAATCTTCTCAAATTTCATAGAAAAGTTACAAAAATATTTTAAGGTATCACATTTACACAAATGCACATTGCTACTTAAACTAATATTCGATTCACTTATTATAACAATTATAACAATAAAATCGAGTAAACTACTCTTTATGAAAAATACATCGTTAACATCATTTCAAATGACATGATTAAATACAAGACACTAAAAAAATATTAAGTGTCACTATAAGAGTGAGACTTCTCCAAAACATTAACTTCAAGACTCTTTAAGATGCAATAATTGTGATGTCGTATATGCAGGGAAAAGCTAGAAAAACACAAATAACAAATGAGGTGAGTTTCAAAATCATGTTGATAGTATAAATATATTTTTGGAAAAAGAATTAGAGTGCAAATGCATCACATGATTTTCAAGACATACAAAATATGTTGGCCCTTCCAGAAAATCACTTATCATATGCAATCCCCTAAAATTTATTCAATCAGAAAAATGACAAATTACAGGAAAAAATTATGGGGACTAGGCCAAAACCCAACATAAACAACCAAGGGCATATACAACATTTGCCTCCTTATAAACCTTACCAGAAAACCCAAATGAATAAAACATTAGTTAAGGAAAAAGAGTACATAGAAAACCAAAGTCTAATTCCTTTAAAAACATCATCAAAAACGATATTCAGGAAACCTTAAGCTATTACAGTTATAAAATTCTGAAAGACAAGAAGAGACAATATCATACCAAACAAAGTCATTATATTGAAGACCCAACGAAGTAATCTTGTTGGCACAATGATTACCTTATCTGAAGATATGAGAAATAATGAAGCGCATATCTTTAATTATCTCAATATAGTTCATCCACTTGTTTATAGTATAATATAAGTATGTATAACACACATAATAAAATGTAATATAGCATATCATGGCATCAAAGTATTCAAGACAATAATGCAATTCATTCAACATCAAATATTAAAAATTAATATTAAATACTACACATTCATCAAATATTAAATATGTGATACCTTAAAATCCAAATTGAAATAGAAAATAAAATACATTAGTTTTGAAAGAGATTCATCGATCCCAAAAATATTAAATATGTATATAACTTATGTTTTTATTGAGTAGTTAAGATCATTTACAATGGAAACCTAAATTAAAAGTTCATTCTCAAATACAGACCGAAAACCCTATAATTTCGTCATCATTGTGTTCTCATTCACAACCTTCATCATCATCGTGTTCTTAATCGCAATTTTCATTATCAATGGCATCGTGTTCTTGTTTGATTCTCGTTCATTCTCCATCGTGTCGCTCTTGTTCGTTCTCTTTTCGTCATAGTCATGGAGAACCACATAACATCTTTTGGATCTTCCCCAAGCTGTAGAAAAAGTGAAGTATTGTGAGAGGAATGTAACCTTCAATTTTTATCTTGATGTTGTTTTCTAAGTTTGGTGTTGTTGTTATGTTTATATTGTCATTGATTTTGTTGTTTAAATTTGGAATTATGGTTATGTTTATATGATAATTGATGTTGTTGTTTAAGTTTGGGGTTGTGGGTATGTAACCTTCAGCTTTTATCTTCATGTTGTTACTCATATGCTAGAAGTGGTCCCCGTTGTTTTGTGGTTTGTTTTTTCTTTAATAACCATGTGGTCCATATCCGTCTTTGTTGTCTTTTAGTGATTGATTAGTATACTCCATATTGTTTTGTACAGGCCAACACAAAGGGTTAGGTTAAGAACTCACCATAGAGGTGAACTAGTTGAATAAATTAAAGAAACAACGCAGTTGGAATTCGCATAGCCAAAAGAAGGTTGGCTAAGAGAATTTAAGGCAAGGAGTTTGCTAAAGACTTCCGAGCACAATTCTCTAAGCAAATTTTAATTTTGTTGAGCCAACATTAGGTGATGTGAACAACTGGAAATTGCTTCATCATGAAGAATGCTTACCTGCATAGCGAATTAGAGATTCGGTAAGAGAAAAGTCACTTATTCTACTATTATAAAAGCTTATTTTTCTGTCGTTTTGAAAAGAGTTCTTTTGGATGCAATCAGGGAGAGATATTGAATTAGAAAGACATTGGAAAAGGCTTTGAATCCATCTTGGAACATCAAATTTTACTCTTTTCATCTTGATTTTGTAAAGCTACCACGAAAACGAGTAGTTAAACTTCTCTTTGTTGAGATTAATGTAATTAACTATACTCATGTGTATCTCTTTTGATCTTAAGTTATTCATCAATACCAATGTTTATCTTTGCTTCTAATGCTTTTTATGAGTTTAAAGTCATAAGATGATAATTGAAGTGATAATGGATGCATTAGAGAGTGATTAATGAAATCTGATTTCAACAATTTAACCTCACTGTTTTTCTAACCAATATTTATGTGTATCATAATTTTAGTTTGATGCAATCGAAACCATATTACTCTTAATATCTTCTAAAAGATTGTAACATCTATTGAACGTGTAAACTATCGCTCAAGTCTGTATGGATATGATAACTTTTTATACTACTTTGATACTTTTATCAAATGGCGCCATTGTCGAGGTCTTGCATCTAGATGTTAAGCATTACAACAATATTTGTTGTCTTAAGCAATTTTGATTTTAAAATTTGTTTCTTATTTAATTTAATTTTATTCTAATATCTCTTGTTAGCAAATTTGTTTGGCTAGTTTGTTGATTCTTATTTATGCGAGGAAAGGTTCCAAAAGACCGGTTAGAATTCAATTAAGAGATTGATCGAACCGCATGAAGAAACAATAGTAGAACAAGAAAGAATAAACAACTAGCCAAGCAGAAAGAGAAACAAGAAGGGTCATCTGTTTCTATTTCTTCAAACTTTATATGATACTAGAAGAAAATATGTCTTAAGTTGTTGATGAGAACAACAACATCAATAATGGTAACCACAACAATAACAATAGGAACATCGGTAGAGCACCTAGAGCTTTCGGGCACAATAGCCCAAGACATCTCGCAAATGTTACCAGACCTCCAAGAGATATCAGACGTAACAAAATAAAACAAATTTTAAGATTTTTGCATCATAATTTCAAAATATATTTCATGAGTTTGACATCATAATTTCAAATTTTCACAGAAAATGACCTAAGTGTCTTTCAATACAAAACAAAAATTCTATCATATGTTTTATATTGTTCGAATCTTCTATTTAGTCAGTCAATTGTTTGATCCATGATATATAAAAAATAATGAATCATAAAAGACTATTTAACAAATTCGAGGTTTAATTGTATCCATTCAGAGGGATTTTTCACTAAAAGTTAGTAACAAATTTGTCTTTTGTCTATGAATGATGGTGATTTGATGCTTTGATATTGCTGTAGTTTTTTTTTTTTTAAATGTTTGACATTTGGGTTGGAACTTTATGAAGTAGAATAATGTCACAAGAAAGGAAATTTGAATTGTGACCTTTAAAAAATTAAATGAAAAGTTAACATCTCAAGTTGTCACTTGGATAAGAATGTTGGTTTAGAACAAAGAAAGTGTTCTTCATCATAAGTGTTTAATGAAAAATGTAAATGACGGTGATATGGTGTAATCAATATGAAAAAGTAAAATATGAAAGTAAACAGAATCACACACCCTGTGAGATTTTTCATTGTTTTGTTGAAGAGAACATTGTTTGAGTGCACTTTTTCAATATTTTCTTTAGATCGCAACTTGATCTAATACACCCTATATAATCAAAGCCTAAGCAGACTTATAACATGTATTATCATAGCCTTAATAGGCTTACAAACTCAGTCTAAATAGACTTAATACAACCTCACTCTCAAAATTCATAAAGGAAAGACTTTGATATATTTTTACAAGTATATGAATAAGTGTTTAGGTTCTTTGCTTATGACAACTGAAGAGTGTATGATAATAAAAAAAAGAGCCTTGAGATTAACTTGAGAATAAAACAAGTGATTGATGATTTGTAGCTTAGACTATTTCTTTTCATGTTCATCATCTATTCCTTTTTATAATTGAGGAGAACTACGGTTTGCTGAAGGAGAAAACAACTATTTGACACGAGAATTCATAAAGCAATCTTCTTGATGAGATATCTTCATGTTTTAGTGCAATTCAAAGAGAACATTCTCTTTAAGAGAAGAACATTCTTCTACTTTTTGTGACCCAAAGGTAGCTGAGAAATCGGAGCAAGGGGACACTGCAAGTTGCTTTTTTGATGTAGCATGGGAAAGAGGAAAGGCAACAACTGCCACTTGTACTTGCATGTACTTGGCTTTTGTCTTTTTGTGCTTGCAAGTGGTAGAACAAATAGAATGCTCTTTCCATAATCATGGGCATAACATATGTATGTAAAAGTGTGAGTTGGTTTGCTCATATTGGTTTAAATGAAATCTGAAAATAGTGTTGGAATTGAAATAGATCCATCAAAGCCTTTATGACATGTTTCTTTGTTAATACCACAAAGAATGTTCTTTCACTATCCTTCATTTCAGCTTGTTTGTGCAATATGCCTTAAATGCAATATTCTTGAAATGATTTCAACTACAAAATTCATCTTTGTCTATTTTTTATTTGACATAAAAACATTTAAGATGATGAAATTTGCTTTAATACGAGGAAGAAAATTTTGTTATATGAAACAATCAAATAGAACGTTCTTTTGCATCATGCAGAATTCTATGTAATATTTAGTGATGCCTTGGTATATATGTGAATGAGATACTTAGATTAAAATCAATTCCTGTTATCAATCTTAAAATATTCAAACACAAGTTAGATCACAAAATGACCAAAATCTTAAAAGTATAATTAAAGATGTTTGTTGTCTTTAAAACATCAAATTGGAATGTTGCTTCAACTCTTTATAGTATATAAAATAACCTAAATGTCTAATTTAAATTGGAACATGAAATAATATTATACTATAACATAATAAAATACACCTTCATACTGTATTTAAAACTATTTTAATATGACAATATAATTTTTAAGAAAATACCTTTAACTTATTTTTAAGTGTGTTAAGTATATATATATATATATATATATATATATATTATTTGCACAAAAATCGGTGCCCCTAAATATTTGGGGTCCTATGCCACCGCAACTTTCAAAGAGTATCAAGGCCCCTTTTGTGTGAACCCATAATTGAATCCTTGAGTTCTATCGTTTAGATTATTACGAAACATGAATCCTTGTGGCATCTCTAATGATGTCATCATTTGCTGCGGAGGTAACCACTACAACGTTATGTGAAAATTGTTGGAACAATTGTCAAATCCTATGGTACTGACATTAAAGTACTTGCAACACTTGTAACGGTCAAACCAACACTTGCAACAATAGTCAATTTAATGCAATGCGTATGCTTGCAGTTTTTACGAATTTCCATCTTCACTATTTGTTACTTGCATATAAATTACATAAACAAGTCTCACCACACGTTCAACTTTTTAACAATGACTACAATTTTTGACAAATAAACTATCAACAACATCAATAAATAAATGTTTAAATGTGGGATCTTCGACAACAAGTTATAAAAGTAAGCATAAATATGCATATTTATAAATTGATGGTTTGTTTTGTGTAAAAGTTCATCATTCAAATGATCAAACGACTCTGCCCAAACGATAATTACTCGTGCAATTTTTTTTTTTTTGCTAACGTGGTAATAATAACAATAAGAACAATTATTTCCTAACTATATTTGCTAGTGTGCTGATTAAGTTAGAAGATAAGATTTTTATTAATTACTATCTATTTTAAGGTAGTGTCACTACAAGAATTTTTCATTTCTACGACATTTGGCCTGCGACTGTTCTAAAATAACCGCCCTCACCACAACTTGGCGACGATTCCTGGGGTGGTTTTTGTAAACTGTCATCGCTGTTTATAGCACTCAAATCAACCCGCGTTTCATTTTCTTGATTTTGTTATTTCATTTCTCAGTCTCGCATGTATTCCTTTCTCAGTTCCGCGTGTGTTCCTTTCTCAGTTTAGGTTTACCCTAAAATTTATGAAAACCCCCCAAATCCCTCAACCTCTGTCAATGTTGAAGAAAACGAAATCACCTCTATCAAAGAAGGTGATTTGTCATCTTGGAAACAAAATCAACTCTTGCCAAGGTAATCTATCAATTTCTCAAATTGCTAAAAGAGAAAAACGAAAACTGATAACTCTGATGGCACCGTTTCTCACTTCAATCTTTTGACAAAAACTAATAACCTTTTCTTTGTGTTATAATGGTGTTATAATCATGTATGTGCTCGTTTTTGATTTAGATGCTATGAATGAACTTTTCAGGGGATAATGAAATGCATCCTGAGGGTTCTATACATTTGGGGGAAGGTCACTCTAGTTTTTGGTATATTAGGTTCATAGCTTATGCTTGAATATAAGTTATACTAAATTTTGGTGTTTCTTAAAACTTTGATTGTTTTCAATAAGTTTAGCTTTGTGAGTGTGCTTATGCTAATCCTAACTTTCAATTACTTTAGCTCTCTGGTTGTATCTGAAATTTGTGGCTGAACTGTGTGAGTGTGCTTATGTTAATCCTAACTTTCAATTAGTTTAGCTTTTGGTTGTATCCTAATTTGTGGTTGAATTGTGTGCTTATGCTAATCATAATTTGTGGATAAATTGTGTGCATATGTTAATTCTAATTTATGGTTGAATTGTGTACTTATGTTAATCCTAATTTGTGGTTGAACTATTTTCTTATGCTAATCCTAATTTGTAGCTGAACTATGCAAAAAATTTATAAAATGATGTTATAATTTTATATTCAAAAACAATAACAGGTTGTTTGTGTCTGTATATGCAATAAGAAATAATACATTATAATTAAATATAAGCTTACTACAAAAAAAATTGACCTATCGTGACACAAAATATTTCACTAAAAGTTAAAAACTGTAGGTAAAAGTCAATAATACTTTGAGCGACACCTAAATCTAGTGTCAACTTTAAGGGGGCGTCCTGCTACACTTTGAGGACTGTCACTACATGTTCTGAGGAATGTCACTACATGTTTTTTATTTCTACCTACGATAATGACTGTCACTAAAAACTATATAAATATAAATAAATAATTAGTCTATTCCTACAGTATTATCTATCACTAAAACCTAAATAAATATAAATAAAATATTAATATATTTCAACCGTATTGTCAATCACTAAAACTTAATTTAATTTATTAAATTAAATTTATTTTATCTCCCTTCTAATTGTAATTCTAAACTATTATTAACAGTAAATTAAATTTAAATTTATAATTTACTTTTATTAACTAATGTCATTGAAACATACAATTTATTTTTCAGTCTCATAAAATCAACCTCTGCCCCAAGCGAAAGCGTTTGCATTGTGGAATGCACCAGCACTGTTTACCCGTAAGGCAAAAATTTATATTTTAAACAACCAATAACATCAAGTAATAATAGTTATTTAATCCTCATGTTTGTTGAGTTCTAAAAAATGAAAACTAATCCTAATGTGGAAAATGTCTAACAGTTAGATGAATAAAATAATCAGAAACAAAAACATAGTTCAGCATTCTTTTCAACTTTTATAAATTGATGGGATTAATCAAAGATTTAGATTATACACATGAGAATAAAGCAAACTAAAAACTATTAATATTTGCATGATTGAGGAAAACATTATGTCCCAAAATTAAAAATAATAGATCAAACTTTGGGAATAGCATCCGAATTACCCTTCCATCTCATAATGCTATGTCACTATCTGTTGAAAGCAAAGGATACCTGTCAACTTGAGATATGAAAGTCTCGGCCACTTCAGAATCGTCTGTAACAATGCATTCAGTGACCGCTGTAGAAACATCAAATAAAGCAGCAAAGACCTTCAATAAAATTAGTGATAATGATAACAAAAATGAAAATAATTTCGAGGACTTGAACATGTCTTCCATGTTTATTTATGTGGTCAATGGCAGCGAAGACATCTTCAACAATTTCAATTGTGCAAGTAAGTGAGATGTACTTATGATGAAAATAACTCGTTTCAACAATGTTTAGCATGGCACTGGCTTTTGGTCCACCATACATTTGAACACCTGCAAGTCATTTAGATCTATTTATACATGTTTCTCCAATTTTGAGAAAATTATGATGCACTTTCTTGCATAGTTAAACCATGCATATTCAATCATCACAAAAGATTACTACATTTAAACACAAAACTATATCCATTATGTTACGAAAAAACAAACAAAAAGATTCCATTTAAACCAATGTTCATATAAATCCATTATGAAATAAGGTCAAACCTTCACGTTGGAGTTCAAGGATAAGCTCATTAAGTCCACCATTACATGACAAATTCTTGTGTACAAGAAGAGTTTCCTAAGAATATCATGACACGTTATTTCAATGAGCATAGTCCATAAATTCTATTCACAACATCAAAATAACAAGCAAACAAAATCCAACAGGCTAGGAGAATGTTGATGAACATTTTTTACAGGGAACAAAGCATTGCAAATGATGTGAATGCTAATTACCATTGCATTGCAGGCAGCAGGATAATCAGTCTTTGCATCCCTAATTATCTGCTTTGCCATATCAATATTAGCAGACTTGTCAACATATACATGACAAATTCCATCTGCATAAAAAAAACATAACAATTTCAATAGAAGTCCTAGTTTTTCTTACATGTTTACACATAGGAAATTTATATATGATACAATACCAGCATGACCAAGAACTGGAATTCTTGTTGACTCCTTGATTTGCGAAACAAGCCATTACTGCCTTTAGGGACCACAAGATCTATCACATCATCAAGTTGTGGCAAAGTATATTAATTAGTGAATATCATCACAAAAATATAATTTTGAGGATTTTAACTTGTAATATCTACCTTGAGTAGATCTGGAATTTCATCCCTTGAAGTCACAAGATCAATGAGTTTGTCGCCAACTATATCTGGCATGACTGAAGTAATCACCTACAACAAAGAAGAAATATATATGTAAAGATGGAAGGTTAATTATACCAAAAATGATGATCTAGATTGACCTGAAAAAACTACAGCCTCAACTAATAAAATAAATGAATAAACCTTGTGTAAGGCAGCATTTGATCTTCGGCCTTCCTTTCCTCCTTTAAGTAAAAACCCATTCCTACTTTGAATTGCCAATGCAGCAATCTATTAATTCATTTATTAAACAACTCATACATCAATATCCAAATTAACTTGAAATGAATATTTCATAAACGAGAAGGATATATTGAAATATGATATAATGAAACAACAATCAACTTATACTAGATAGGTAGTTTATAATCATGCTCTTATATTTTTCAAGCTAAGTAATAGTTGAAAATGGAAAATGGATAACACAAAGTGCCTTAAATACCTGAACAAGAGCATCGAGTCGAGATTCAAATATAATCAGGAGTACAGCCAGAGGACGTGATATTTTCTCCAGGATGAGTTTATCAGCAAGCTGGACACATAATAGCAATCAGAACAGTCAAAATGAGTGAACTTATTTTTTGGTAAAATCAGTCAGTGACTATATTTTTTTATCTTAGATCAAGATCAGTGAACATAATTAGTTACAAAATCCATTTCAGAATTTGTCATTTAACCAAGAATTTGTCATTTAACCAAATACTGGAAAGATGTTACTTACATCAAACACTTTAGAAGATGTTAAACATGTTACAAATGAGTTAATGGGTGGTTAATAAGAGTTTGAAGGACCAACATTTGTTGGTCCAAGCGGCAAGGAGCATGGTTATGCTTAAGCAAGGTTTCGGATTCAAGTGTTGTGAATACAAAAAATTAGCACATGAGAGTTTTGCCTTCTTATAAATATTGTTGTGTTTATGTTCTAATATTCGCAAGTACAGTTTAGAAGTTTTTTCATTATGTAACTGTTGTTACCTGAAGTTGTCTAGAACTATTACGTGATGCAACTGCCATTTCATGTGCGCTCTCTTGCTTAATGTTTTTCAATATATGTGCATTTTTATGAAAGACAGTACCCATTTTCTCCCTTTGAAGCACTCGTATGATGTTGACTGTGGCATAGCCACTTCAACGGAGGTTGAAATACAATTTCCTTGTCAGTAAAATGTAAAAGCCAAATGTATACTTGAAATTTAAATCATGCTCTACATTCATGCAAATTATAATATTGCTCCCGAGTCGCGACAAATATCAGAAGCCTTTTTCATTACTTGAACTATATCTCAGGATATAACAGATACTTTAGTAAATACCAATTGTTACAAGCAAAACAAAATTCCATTTTTATTTTTCCCCCTTAGAGTTGCATGCACTATGTGCTACGATTGATAGCATAAAATAAATGAGCACTGTATCTACATGACATGATACAGAGAACTATATTTCTCTTATTTTAAACAAAATTAATTACGGTGTTGTTAAATAGCGGTGCTATAGTATAGCGCAATTTGAACAAATTGCTATTGTTTTGCGATACACTATTTATTATATAATAATGTCAAATAGCGGTCATAGGCTTGTAGTGGGCTTGTAGCATTAGCACAATTGCGCAACGGAATTTGAACAAACCACTATTTTCCGCAATTGAAAACACATTGACTAATTAAAACAATTTCTCTATGGTATGAAAGTGAAACGAAAATAGCTATCTTCATTCTTCAGTGCAAGTACTTTGTTCGTGAAATGAAACACAAGACAAAATGTTACATACCTAGTTATAATAACAGGGATGCCAGCATGAGCAGCACAAACAACAGCATTGACTTTAGCAGTCATACCCCCTCTGCCTAATCTTGAAGTTTTTCTCCATAAGTAATTTCTCTTTGATGTTTTTCTTCTATATATGTATGAATTAACTTTGAGATTAGGTCATTAGGAGGACCACTATAAAGGCCCTCGACATAACTTAATAAAACAAGAAGATCAACTTTAAGTTCAAGTGCTAATAGACCAGCCAAACTGTCATTGTCCCATAAAATACCAGAAGAATCCTGCAGGCAATGCTTATAATTTAAGGAAATATCAAGTATTACAAAACCACCATGACATGACTATATTATCAAAAGCAGAATAATTTTTTTAAAACATTAACTTTAATAAGTTTAGAGAGAGAAAATGACATCCGAGAAAATGAACCCTAATCCAAAAATGAGGATATTGTGTCGTGAGAATGAACAAATCGCAAACCCATATCAACTCAAGAACAGAACAAATTGCAAACCCATATCAGCTCAAAAATAGAACAAATCACAAACCCACAACTTCATTCAGCAAATCGCAAAAAAAATGACACTTAACAACACAAGATTACCAAAATAAAAACTGAAATCGCAAACTGAAATGATTTGGAAAGAGAATATAACTTACTTGCTACAACAAATCGCGAAGTGAAACGAGAGATGATACAAGACCAAAGGGGAACGGGTTTCGTAAATATTAGTAGTTACAACTTCTTTTGCATTCTCAGCTACATTTATGCACATTTAATTTTTTTTTACAAAATAGTATAATAATTTTAGAAACAGTGACACTGTAACCGTAGCTAAAGGTAGTATTAGCGACAGATTAAAAATTATCACAACATATTAATGTCGCAATAGATACTTTTTTTTTTGTAGTGAGAGTTTAGTTAAATATATAATTTGGCAGAAGAACATAGATACTTGGTCTGATTAGAATGTGGCAAAAATGTATATAAGCTTTATATTCATAACTGTATATGAACTTTATTTTGGTAGATTTACCAAGAATCTGGAGCAGGTCCTCGACAATTCTTGTTGATTTTAAACCTCGGTATTTTCTTTTATATATATGGATTGGAAAATTATTTATTTGTACAAATTTTACTAAACTGATATATATTTGGGTGATTTTGTTAGCCTGTCTATTGTTGAATATAAAATTCTTTATTTGTGGAGTACTCAATCTAATTAGTAGTAGTCAATCTGTTTACAATATTTTGAAATTCATGCTGAATTACATATAAATTTTGGTAAAATTTTAAGAGAAATTCTATAAATCTGATAACAAAATGCCTTTAGTAATATGATGTTAAACTAATTTTTTATTTTTATCAATCATGAACAAGTGAGTTTGTGCATTTTCCTGTCGTGTTTTCCAATGATTTATTGTTTAACTTATATGTGATAAGGTTTGGCCATTAATTTTGATGATGCAAGTCCTGGACAAGTAATGAATAATTTGTCCACTTGTTTTTTATTGATTCTTTGACATGATTTTGTTGTTAGTTCTTAGAAGGTAAATAGTTTAAACTACTTCAAATATACGGTTTTTGACTAAATGGAAATTAATTTTGTTAGAGTGGCTTCTATGATGTCTCTTTCATTGATGATTTTTCTTTTTTAAGTTGGTATATCAATTTACTTGTATGCATATGTTTTTCTTGTGTTAACAGACTGTAGTCTATTATTATCATTAACAAATTAACAAATTGATGTGAAAAACTTATTGTATTAATCTGAGAACTTGTGTTTGATTATAAATGATTACTAGCCCATAATATTTTTTCTTTTGTTCCTAAATATTTGGAGTATTACAATGTTGTAATTTAATCTTTGCATCAGTTGTGCAACTAAGTGGCAAAGTTGATATGTGGTGCATGAATTTGCATTAAATACAATATTGTGAGAAGATATGTGGTGCAAGTATCAATTAAAAAGTTGTGATTTGTTCAAATTAGAAGATAAATTGTCTATAATGATTTTTTCAAATTAGATGATACTAACATATTGAGATGACATAAAATAGTGATTTGTTTAAATTCTGCAATGCTATGACTAGTGTTGTCAAATCGCGTCTATATTAGTCGTTAGAGCTTAGCGGAATTTGAAGAAATCATAATTGTTATGTGATATGCTATTGTGTACAAACTGTTGTGATACCTTAATTTCCACAATCCACAATTCATAACATTGGCTACAGCCCTATAGCTCCACTATAGTTTCTATTAAACAACTCTTGTACTAAATAGCGTATTGATGAGTAACACTAATTTGTTCAAATTCTTCTATGCAACATTGGTCGGTTGCATTTGTTAGTATTGACCTTAGTTCCTCTTTTCTCCTTTTATAACAATAACAACTTTAGGAGAAGATGTGGAAGTTGAAGATGAAGAAGTGGCGGTCAAAAGTATTGTTCTTCCACACAAGATTCTTAACGTTAGTGTGCAAGATGAAATCATCTTATAACCTTGAGAAGTGAGATTTACTAGTTACTAATCAAAAGAAGCGACTTGAATTTGTTTCTTGAAGGAGTGATAAATTAAAGTTCAAGTCCATGGAAAAGGAAATACTCACACTTCTAATACCATCACAGAATGTTGCTGGAATTTTTTGGCCTATTATGTATCGGCGTTCCAATAGATTCTTCACCTATCCTTCTAATTTCGTTTAATGTCCACATCTGAACCAATAAAACCAATTTGTAAAGTGTAAATAAAAATAAAATTGGATGAAAAAAAATGCTTTTTTTTTGTTATTTCGGTTTTATATAAATAGTACTAATATCATTATAATGCACTTACAACTGTTGTTTTATATTTTATATTTTTCAATATTTGAATTAGTAGCTTATTTCATCACTAATGTTGCAGGCAGAATACTGATGTTTTGAGTCTTTGGAAAAACAACTGCTAAAAAGATTTTGTATTTAGTTTAGAAGTGAGTATTGTTGAATGTTATAGACTTTAAGAGCTTGCTAAGGTTAGTTAATGTTATCATTTTCTAACACTTTCTTCATTTGATTGGTATTTGAGATAATTTGAAACCATGAAAGAAATTAAGAAAAATGGTTCAAAACATGAGTATGAGGTTGTTCTGGTGGAGTTGTTCCCATAGCCGCCAGGAAATAATGGCTTCCTCTTTTTTTGGTGCATATTTTATGTTTATTTAGACTTATTCTTCTTTAAGGACATTTGTTTTGTGAATCTGCGTTATGACTCTTTTGCCTGTTTTGTTCCTTTATGCATAGTGAATCTATTTTGTTTAAGGATAATCTATTTTATGTTGTAAGTTGAATTATGTTCTTTGTATGTCAACATAACATATGTTAATCTTCTTTGAAGCAATGGATAAGTCATGGATTAAGAAGCCACACACATCGGTTGAATATGGTCAAGGGATAAAGTAATTTATTACTTTTTCCTTTCGAGATGAATTAGAAAATGGCGAAATAAAGAAAACCGCAGAGTAGAAGTGTAATGTACGATCACTTAAAGTGTAAACCATTTCCAAAGGGATGCACCTTTTGGGTACATCATGGAGAGTCCATACAAGAAACTAATACTATCTCACCTAGTAGTGTTTCAAATATAGTTCAAGACACAGTTGTCATTAATGGTCATATGCAGAACATGATCAATGATGCTTTTGGCGTCAAAGTACCCATTGAATCAAATGTAAACATTGATCGGAATGAAGATATGGTGCCAAATCCAATTCAGCAAAGGTATGAAGAGGCCAAAGAGTACTATGAATTAAGTAGAGAGGGAGAACAACCTTGGATGAATAGTGTGTTAAATATTCAAGACTATCTTTTTTGGTAAAGCTGTATCACATCAAATGTTTATGTGGAATGATTGATAAAGCCTTTATTAAAAGATTCATTTGAATTTGCAAATATACCAAATTCATTCTATGAAGTTGTAAGACCCATTATCATTTGTCTAGAATATGATAATTGGACCCTTACACCTTAATAAAACAGAGGTAATTAACAATGAATAATAAATTAGAATCACCATCATAACTGAAAACTACATTCAGAAATATAGTTTACAACATGTTTAGTAGATTCATAAAATATTACATCTTGAAAACAAACTGCGATTGTCTGATTACATCATATAACAAAAGATCAAATTCTAAGTCTAGGAGTTTGGAACTGATCTTCTGATGCTAATATCCATGACTCATGTTCCTCCAGCTGCTAAAAAAATAATAATAATTTGGATGAGATAAAATATCTCAGTGAGCTCTATAAATAAGAGGAAAACAATCTCAAAGAGTTTCTTTTATAAAAGTGTATAAAACATACAAAAGTAGTTATACATCTCAAGAAGAAGAAAAAAACAATCATTATGATTATTATTATTATACTTGTCTATTTATATATATATATATATATATATATATATATATATATATATATATATATATATTATATATATATATATATATATATATATATAATTCTGAACAACATATGCATGACCTCACATGATCTGATTAATGATATTGTACAAAACTTGAAATGTTTTGTATAAAATGCCCTTATTATGTCATATATAAAATGCATCATTCATCCATAACAATTATATATAACTTTAGGCGACATACTAAACTCATAATAATTTAATCCTAAGTCCTTAATTCAAAACGGAAATCCTAGTCAAAAATATAAACAACATCCGAGTCATGAAAATAGTAACAACATCAAGTCATGGAAAAATAATAAACATATAAAAGTCATGAATTTAATAATCAACATAAAAGTCATGAAAAATCATTTTGATGAAATTTTAAAAACACTTATATGCAAAAATTTCATTTCATCATACTCTAATTCTCCTAACCCGTATTAACGTAAAATAATTTATTCAAAAATTTCAACCCATAAAATCCTCGTACTAAAAGAAATTAACATAACATAACACAATTTCACAAACACATTAGAGACAACAGCAGTAACGAGCATAAATCGTGCTCGACAAGCATAATCACCTTAAATCTAATCAGACACGAGTAATTAAATTTTTTTTTTCTTTCTAATATATATAATTCATTCACAAATATCATACCCATAAACAACAATACGCACGTCTGATTTATTTTCAATTTCAGAAAGTTAAATTCCTATTCTTAACAAAATAAAAAAAAAATAAAAACTAAAAATCTTTAATAAAAATAACTCACAGGTTGTGACAAGGAAGAAGATGATGTTCTGATTAACTTGGTTGCTGAGCTCCCCTTTTGCTTGAATTGTCACCTTGACCCAAGTTCTTCTATTTTGGGTTATCATCCTTCGCTGTTGAAGTTGATTAGTTACAAATTGAGACATGCAAAGTTTAAAAATGGGTTTGAAGACCTTTATCAAGCTTTTGGGTTTACTGATTTGAAAAAAGATGAAAGGAAATGGGAGGTTGAAGATTTAGGAGGATGAGGGAGGTGGTTCAAAGTAACGGGAGAAACGGGAGAAGAAGAAGGAACGGAAGAATGGAAGACTAAGAAAAAACAACGATACTTAAAATGTAGAGGGAAATTATGCCATTGCCCTTCATTTGTCAAAATATTACAATAATGCCCTTTTATTTTTAAACAAATAAACTAATTATTTTATTTTTAAAATTAACAATTTTAAACATTAACTTCTATACTTAACAAAACAAAATAGATAGGTTGTTACAGAAGCCAAGAAAATAATCACCAAGCTTGGTTTAAATTATCAAAAAAATCCTTGTTTGTCTGAATGATTGTGTGCTTTATTGGGTAATAAGGAAGATGAAGAGAGGGAGACCTGCAAAATTTGTAACACTTCCAAATGGAAATCAAAAGTAAAAGTTGGTGCAATGGAGTGTCTGGCGATGGCAATAATCGAAAGAAAGTTCTTGCAAAAGTTATTTGTTATTTTCCATTAAAACCACGATTACAAAGATTATTTTGTCCTCAAAGTAGGCCGAGGATATGAGATGGCATGAAATTGTTAGTAAGAAGGATGGAATGTTGAGGCATCCTAAGGATTCTGAAGCTTGGAAATATTTTGGCTTGACACACACTATGTTTGCATCAGACCCGTGAAATATGCATCTTGCATTGGCTACTGATGGTTTAATTGTTTTAGTATGACGAGTACAAATTATAGTATTTGGCCAATTATTCTCATTCCATACAACACTCCTCCATGGGTGTCCATGAAAGATACATCTTTTATAATGCAATGATAATTCTCGGTAAAAAATGCCAGGAAATGATATTGATGTCTACTTACATTCTCTAGTCAAAGAATTAAAGGAGTTAAGGGCAACACGTGTCAATACATAAGATTCTTTTAAAAATAGATGTTCATATTACATGGAAACTTTGACATGGACAATTACTCATTTTGCGGGGTTGGGTACACTTTTTGGGTGGAACACTTACTCCGGACTTGCTTGTCCATCGTGTAACATTGACTCTACTCCTCATCGTCTTCCTTATAGAAAAAAATGGTGTTTTATGGGTCATCGTCGTTTTCTTGATTGGAGACATAGAATTAGATTGAACAAGATCCACTTTTAATGGTCAACAAGATATGTGTGGTCCACCTAAAATGTTATATGGACTTCAAATTCTTGAACAGGTTCAAAACATTGATGTCACATTTGGTAAAAAGCCAGAGAAAGAAATATCGGGAAAAAGAACATGTGGTGGATGGCCTACACAAGGTGTCAATCAACAATGGAAAAAGAAAAGCATATTCTTTGAACCTCCATATTGGAAGGATAATCTTCTGCGCCATAATCTTGACATGATGCATATTGAGAAAAATGTGTGTGATAATATCATATTTACTTTGCTAAATGATAACATAAAAAGTAAAGATCATCTTAATGTAAGAAAAGACCTTAAAGCTATGGGCCTAATACATGACCTTTGGACCAATGAAAATAGAAGAATTTCTCTAGCCCTATTTACTCTGACTACTAAAGGTAAGAAGATATTTTTAACAACTTTAAAGAATATCATTGTGCCTGATGGTTATTCGAGCAACATTTCTAGATGCATTCACATGGAAAATCTTAAGTTGAATGGAATGTTGAAAAGTCATGATTGTCACATGTTGATGGAACAACTTCTACCATTAGCCATTCGAACAACATTACCTATTGACATTTCAGCTATATTGATTGAGTTTTGCTCACTTTTTAGAAAATTATGCAGTAAAGTATTAAATGTTGATGATTTGGAAAAATTGCAAAATCAGGTTGTCCTTACTTTATGCCACATGGAAATGATATTTCCTCCCTCATTCTTCACTATTATGGTTCACTTGGTTGTTCACCTTGTTGAAGAAGTTAAACTTGAGGTCATGTTCATTATCGATGCATGTATCCTGTGAAAGGTAAAATATGCGTGATCTTGTTCCTTCAATAATTAGTAGTTGACAATTTTGTTCTAACTAATACTATTGTGGTTAAACAATAGGTACTTAGGACAATTTAAATCGTATGTATGTAATAAAGCATGACCAAAAGGGTCTATTGTAGAAGGATACCTTGTACAAGAGATTTTTACATTTTGTTCAAGGTATCTACAAAATATTGAGACTAGATTGAATCAACTTGGTCGTGTAGATGATGAGCCTATTAATGAGAAACAAATTGACTCACGTGTAGCCAAATTATTTCCTAGAGTTGGAAAATATGTTGGCGGATCTTCATACTACACCCTTACACCAATTGAAAAGTTACAGGCTCATAGACACGTTTTAACAAACTTCTTCATAGTTGACTACTATCAAAGGTCAGTAATTTTATTCTATTTGTATTACTTACCACTAAGTTTTTTTTTCTTCTATACATCTAATTTAAAATAACCAAATAGGAAATATAGAAGTATTATTCGAAGCCAAATGAGGAGTGGTGCAAGGAGTAATTTTGAGGTAGACAAGAAAGTTCATAGAGGGTTTCCTCATTGGTTCTGCAATTGTGTTAGTGTTCATGAAAAAATTGGTAATTGAGTTGCTTTGGTTTTTAATAAGAATGTGACTAATTGTATATTTTATGGTGTTCAGATTTGCAACAATCTCGACAACGTTAATGAATCAGATAAAAATGTTCTCGTTAGTCTTGCTCAAGGTCCTTCTGATAAAGTTAGAAGATTCACTGCATTTAATGTCAATGGATTCAAATTTCAAACATTGACACGAGAAAATTTATTAAAAACTCAAAATAGTAGAGTTTTTGGCATGTTTGGAACACGAAGTTACTCATGCTATAGTGATGCCCAAATGAGATTTGGAGGGGTGCCTTACTATGGAAGATTGATAGATATTATTGAGCTTTCCTATGATGGATTCAAAGTGCCCATGTTTAAATGCAAATGGGCGAATACCACAAATACAAGAGGCATTAAGACAGATAAGTTGGGTTTTAACTCTATCAATTTTGCAAGACTAATACATACTGGAGAGTATGAAGATGATGAGCCATACATTAAAGCTTCATAAGCCCGAATGGTTTATTATGTGGATGATGAAAAGAAACAAGGATGAAGCATACTTATTCATTTAAAGCCAAGAGACTTGTATGACATGGGTGGATAGGATGAAATAATGGCACCCACTCAAAATTTGGAACAAATATTTTCTAATGAAACCACACATATACAATTGGCAAGAATGGCTACAGATGATGATCCTAAAACTTCAAATTTTAATGATGATTTTGATTACAACAATCATGATATGAATTTATGATTGTTAATAATTCTAGTTTGTTGTTTATGATATAGTACTCTTCGATCGATGTTATTCTTTTACTACTTTTTTATTGTTGTGTTGTGTTTAATATGCCCATTTTTGTTATTGTGTTTGTTTTTGTGTTAGGCATAATTATGATTGACATATTTGAAAATCCTATTTGTTAGCTATTTGCATTAGTCTAACTTGGTTGTCATCAATGTTTGCAGTGTAAGTGTGTTTGGAGTCTCAATCTTGTGAACAAAATGGAATCAACATATGAGGATATCTGACGCCAAACAATGAAAGAGAATAAAAAAATGATGGAGGCTCTCAATCTAACTCATCTCTCTAAATCCCTTCACAAATCTTCTTCTACCATTTCAAAAACCTCACTGGTTAGTAATAACAAAAAATACTAACAATATAAGATGTTTCTTATTCGTATTATATGTTGATTTTTATTTATTTACATGGATAATAAATGATTGTAACATTTCACGAAGGGTCGTTCGAGGCTTATATTACCCGGAGTTCTTGAAGTAGCCAAAATGAAGCACCTGTGGAGACATGGTTTACAACCAATAGTCCAAATGACAGCTCTGCCACCTACCCAGGTGACAACACCACCAGTAATGCAAGCGATAGAACCATTACCATCTCTGATGATAACACCACCAAATGCAGTGCAACCGACAAATCCACCACCTTCTCAAGCGACAACATCGCCAGCAACGCAAACGATAAAACCACATCCTTCTCTAGTGACAACACCACCAACTAAAGTGCAAACGATAAAATCACCACCTTCTCATGTGACAACACCAAAAGCATTCCAAGCAACAGAAGCAACACCTTTTGAGGTGCCAACACCAAGAAGAATGCAAGCGATAGTAGCAACACATTTCCAAGAAAAATCCTCTCACTCTGAAGATGTGGTAGAAGATGAGCCAGAAATTTCTCAAAAAAGGAATTCTACATACTAGGATGTAGAAGTTATTAATATGTTATTTAATGTCTAATTATATTTATAAAATTTAATTATTTTACATGATTGAGGTATGACATATTTCGTTGAATTATGTGTTAGATAAGGCGGGACATGTTTCAAAGGCACACTTAAGGGTATCAGATGTGTTTGAAGCTCCTCACAATGTAAGTAGAATAATACCTAGATGGAATCCAAATGGGCAACAAGTAGGATCAGCTGCTGGTTTGTTAGGCGATTTTTTGGGTGAAATTGTAGGAAAGTTTAATGATTTTCCTATAATGTACGACAATTGGAAACTAGTTTCGTCGACAAGAAAAAATTATATTTTGAAGGATAAACTACAAGTATCATTGATAAACAACTGAATATTCTTTATTTATTGTTTTGATTGTAAACTAACTATTTTTTTTTATGATTATGCTACTCAAAATTTGTTGTTGATCATGGAGACAACAAAAAATATATCCTTACGAGCCTTGGAAAGAAATGGAAAGATGCACGATGTAGGTTGTTTAAGAAATTTTATAAATGGGTTCTTTCTTTGGAGGAAAACCTACAAAATTATCCACGTTATATTAATCAAGACCATTGGACTATTTTTGTTCAATACATGCGTATGACAGATACAATGGTAACCATTCTTTTGTTGCATTGTCATTTTTTCCTACTATTTAGTTTTCAAATTTCATTTGTGATCACTACAGGAGAAGGCTGATAAAAACGTTGCAAATAGAGAAAAGCTAACGATCCTTCATACACTAGGCTCTAAGACGCTTGCAAGGAAGAGGGATGAGTTGGTAGGATTCACTCAATCTACTATTGATTGCATACTTAATTGAACAAGTACTTATTACATGTGTTTACTTGTAGGAACTTAGATATGGTCGAAAATACAGTATGGGTGAAATCTATTTGTTGGACTTTAGTCCTCTTAATCCTAATTTTGACATAATTAACAAACATACAATGTTCATACATCATATGATAAATCTAACATTTTAACTGAGTAAGATTTCAGGAACAACAACTCAACCCTACATACTTGAGACAATCCCTTGGAACTCAAGAAATCAACAAAAGTTGAAAATCTACTGAGCAAATCGATTTCGTAAAAGGGTTGTAAGGAAACATGTAGTTTGTGGTTACACAATCGATTAGGCAATCGACTGGCATAACCAATAATGAAAATTGTGCAAGTTAGAGGCAACATGATTTGTATGCTAATCGATTGGCACATCGACTGTGCAAATCACAAAGACAAACAACTGATTGAATAAATCGATTGAGTAATCGATTGGGCAAGTCACAGGGACAATTCATTTACTAGGCTAATCGATTGACAAATCGATATCATAAATAAAATTTCACAAGTAACATGGCCTGTGACATACACAATCGATTGGACAATCCATTGTGAAAAATTCAATCATGATAAGTTTGGTATCAATCGATTAGGCAATCGATTGAGCTAAACCAACTGGTAAGATCTTTTCAGAAACATACTACCAAATCGATTGGCACTCCGATTAACGTGGAATAAGCTAAGCTCTTGTTTTAAACACAATCGATTGGCAAATCAATTGAAACAAAAATTTGAAATCACAGGGAACTCTTAGTATGTGGCCAAATCGATTATGTGTATTATTGAATCGATTATGTGACTTAGTGAATCGACTAAGTAATCGATTGGTTTGATTT
>NC_021165.2:37206607-37229289 GCF_000331145.2 Cicer arietinum
GGATCAAGGGGTTAAGCAATAGGAAAGAGTTTGAGTTAGATAGATAGGTTTCGAGGAAACTGGACAATCTGTAAAAGAGTCTCATTTCTTTCTATTGAAGAAAAAGTTGAAATCCAGTTGGATTGTCAAGACTGGATGTAGGCTGTCATACTGACAGCTGAACCAAGATAAACCTTGGTGCATTCTATCCCTTATCTTTTTACTTTTACTGTTGATCTTGTATGTTGTGTTATATTTCCGCTGTGTATGAATCTGAATAAATCTTGCATCGTATGATTGTATGTTCGATCTTATTTTGTTAAAGACTGTCATATTCTGTAATAACGAGGTCATAATAATCAACATTATTCAATTTGTCGTAAAAAGTCTTATGGGTTATTTGTCAATGACGAGGCCCAGGAAAAATATGTAAGTGTAAAGAATAGAAGTGTTATGTGATTGTAAGTATTTCTTATTGACCACTTTATAAATCAAAGATGCAACTGTTAGTTTTGGTAATAGTGAGTTGCAAAGCTATAAAATTACTTATTTGGTTGGTAATAGTTGATGACTCTTCATCATATGCATATTTTCCCACTATTTTAGTCTTATTTATCCTCAATTATTAGTTAAATTAAGGATTTATTTGATATATTTTGTTGATTTTTGTTCTTTGAGTTAAATTAAATGTTTTGTGTTTTATTTTAGTGATTAAGTAGGAATTTTTCGTAATTTTACATTGCGTTGTGTTATGGTGCAGTGCTGAATTTTTGTGAGAAATCAACATGACACATGTAGAGTATTTCAGCCATATATGGAGTTGTAGATGTCCAATTGGAGTCAAACCAAATGAAAATGAAAGCTAGGATCCATAGCTACAATTTTCATGAAGACACTGGAACCAAATTCAGACTCGAAAGAGGAGCAAAAATAAATATACGCCGGACAGTAGATGCTGAGTGCGCTCAAGCGCGCCCAAGCGCAAGTCAAGTGCTTTTTCCAGCATCTGCTACTGCCCAAACGCGCTGGAGCGCGACCCGCACCAGCAACCATGAAAACACATATTTTTACTATTTTAGGGATCTTTTTCACTCTTGGGAACTTGGGAGACTTGTGCCCTAGTATAGAAACTCAAAGACGGCCGTTTCTAACGCCATTGAAGCAGTTTTATCAAGAATCATCCATGAATCATTTATGTAATTCTTCTTTAATCCTTATCTTTTGTATCTCTGTCATGAGTAACTAAACCCTATTTGTTAAGGATGAGTGTAACCAGATGAAACCCTTATTTTTCTGATTTGATTTCTAGTTATATGAATGAGTTTATTAAATTATTTTTCTCATCTATGTGCTTAATGCTTTTTACTGCTTGATCAACATTAAAATGTTCTACGATTTGTATTTTGAAACGGAAGTGGACTTTACAAATGCTTGAGATGAGAAATTCATGAATTTGTAGTCTAGACATAGGTGCAGGTCATGAAACCAATTAAATTAGTTGCAAAGCAATAATTTACAAGAGAATTTCTATACGGTAATGCTTAATTCTAATCTTAAATCTACTAAGGAATTAGGGGTTACTTTGGAATTAAAGGTTCTGTCACTAAGACATTAGGGCAAGAATAATAAAGAGAATTCGGTAATAATTCAATAAAGGATTTCAATAACTAGGATCAAATTAGACACCAAGGTTGGATTCGAAGTGAAACTCATTCCTGACATTTTTCTCAATTTATAAAAGATCAATTTTACTACTGCTGTCAATTTTAAATATTACTTCAATCAACTTGGGAACCTTTTGTTCAATTTTAGTAACTAAATATAATTCAATAGTAAAACGCAATCCTTGAGTTCGACACTCGATACTACCGTTTTATTATTACTTGCAACGATTCAGTACACTTGCTGAAACGCTATCAATAGTGAGTTGCAAAGTTAGACATTTATGTTAAAGAGAGGAATTTAGGTTGCTTCATTTGTCTCTGCAGGAACAATTGCAAGCTGAAATTGGGAAGACTCATTCTCCAAATGAAGCATTTGTTAATGTGTTTGGAAAAGAACATCCTGGATATGTCTGTTGTATGAGACTTGGAATAACACCGTCTCAAATTGTAAGACCCATAGTTTTAAATTCTAATTTATGTATTTTGGTGTATTTTGGTATTGAACTCTAAGGCTTTTTAGCCAAGTTATTGATATTTTGTGAGTTTAATGCCCAAAAATATCTTTTGATGCCCCGATTAAAATTATTCGTCGATAAATAAATTAGATTAAGTACGGTCAATCTTTTGTCGAAGAATAATTTATTTATGTTACGAAGAATTTAATACTGGCAGTTTTGTTAAAAATATATCGGGTTGCTGAAAGTTTTATCTGTCAATTGAGTTGCGACGAGAGTAGATATTTTTATCAAAATAGTTTGAGAAGTGATGAGAGGTGATGTAGAAATGATGATTTTTATAAATATCTAAAATATCTAGATATTTAGATATTTGTTTGGTTATAAGTAATATATATATATACACACATGTTGGAAAGGAAAAAGGAAGGAAAAGGAAAAAGAAAGGAAAAGGAAAGAGAAAGGAAAAAGAAAAAGGAAAGAAAAGGAAAAAAGAAACAGAGGAAAACTAAACGTTTCCCCTGCCTCGTGAAATCTCTTTCTTCCTCCTTGTTACTTTTGCTTTATTTTGCTTTTCTTTTGCTTCAAGAAAATAAACCCAAGGCTTGGTGTGTGAGAAAGCAAGGATTTCCCAGCTTCCTTCTTCTTCTCTGATTCGAAAACAAAAAAAAACGGTGTTAGGGGTTTTCAAAACCATCAAACACAAACCCCCACATTTCTTCTAGATATAAGCTTTATTTCGCGAAGAGATAGAAGGGAAAGTTGTTCATCTTCCCGCTACGGTGCTAGTGAGCCAACTATGGAAGCGACGACGCGAGCGGATATTTTATCGGAATTAATCGCGGTACCGTAATAGCTCGTTAAAGCTACCGTTAAGGTAAAGGCTCCTTCCAAATTTTTAGCTTGCATATAGGATGCTATGTGTGATTTTGTGGAAAAGGAATTTAATTCATTTATGTGTGTTTTTGAGGAAATTAAATTTGATGTATTTGAGGTGTGGTTTGTGAAAATTAATTTGGCATGAGTTATGTTTTGAATTTTGTGAAAATTTATGAGTGATTAATGATTGAGCTTGGTGTGGTTTTTGTGGAATTTGAATTGATCGAGTTTAATGTGAATTGTGGATTAAATTTGATGTGTGGTGGTGGAAAATATATGTTTGAGTATGTTCTGTGTTGAATTTGAAAATCATTAGTGATAAATGAGTATTAAAAACGGGGAATCTTTTAATATATGCATTTACTTAATGATTGTTGTGAAAAGAGTCAGAGTATGCTCATGCATTTCATAGTACATGGTGACTGCGATGATGCCATGGTGATAGTGGTGACCATGATGGGCCACGAGATGATGTCATGTGATATGTTGGTTCATCTTATCCTTGCGGAGATTTTCGCGTCGTTTAGGTCCGTGATAGACTGCACAGTTTTGTAAATTGTGTTGACCACTGCACATTTTTAGTAAATCGTTCTGACCCGTGACAGGTGGCACCTCGGTAAACAGTATTGGTCTGTGATAGGCGGTACATTTACGATTTACGCTTTTTAGTAAATCGTGTTGACCCGTGATAGGTGGCACATCGGTAAACAGTACTGGTTTGTGATAGGCGGTACGTTTATGATTTACGCTTTTTAGTAAATCGTGCTGACCCGTGATAGGTGGCACCTCGGTAAACAATACTGGTGTGTGATAGGCGGTACATTTATGATTTACGCTTTTTAGTAAATCGTGCTGACCCGTGATAGGTGGCACCTCGGTAAACAATACTGGTGTGTGATAGGCGGTACATTTATGATTTACGCTTTTTAGTAAATTGTGCTGACCCGTGATAGGTGACACCTCGGTAAACAGTACTGATTTGTGATATGCGGTACGTTTACAATTTACACTTTTTAGTAAATCGTGTTGACCGGTGATAGGTGGCACCTCGGTAATTAGTACTGGTATGTGATAGGCGGTACAATTATGATTTATGCCCCTTTGAGGAGGGTTTTGGTCCGAGTTCTGGAATTCATGCATTTTGGCATATACGCATTGCATTAGGGTGCTTGGCATGCGAGTCATGTTTGATATATTGTGATGATTGTATGTGTATACTCAGTTGTCATTGTGATTGTGCCGTAATTGGTAAGTGTGATTGTTTTGGATTTGTTTGTAAGTTTTGATTGATTGCGAAACCATTTCGAAACTGAATTCTGCATTTTTCTGCAGTTGTATCCAAATACAATGAGGTTGTAGTCGAATACAGTTGTCTGATTTTGCTACTGACTTCTGAAACAACATTGTATTCGAATACAATGAGGTTGTAGTGGAATACAGTTATCTTGATTTTTATGTATTCGAATACAAGGATGTTGTATTCGAATACAGTTGTGCTAATTTTGCTACTGACTTGTGAATTAGCACTGTATTCAAATACGACAGTGCAGTTTTGTTAAAAACTTCATTTTTCAACTTGTTTATGCATGTTTGATATATGAAAACCCTTTCAAGGAGTATGCTAAGATGAAAGGTTGTTTTGTGCATTTAAAATTTAAATGCTAAGTGATATTTGTTAATTTTGGTTGGTGACCTTTACAATTATTGTGGAAATCTGAGCTTTGCCCTCAGATGAGAACCAGGATCATCCTACTGGTTAGTACCCTGGAGAGGGGAAGGTAGTTAGGCATACATGACCGATGTTGTGTCAGAAGGATCTTACGGGGAGCGTGGAGATCACATGAGTTGTATAGTATTTTGTAGCATGATCATATTAGATGGTTGTATAAGGGATATATGTCTTTCTTTCGTGGATGTATTTAGTTCAATTTGGAAGATTGTACTTATACCTCATATTGTCAGCTAGACTTTTATATTTATGAGTTCATGTATCACTTTTTTGATGTGACGTGGGGGAGTTAAAATTCTTAGGGCAGTGCTTTTGTACAGGTGTCTACCGAGAATTCCTCAGGGGTATGAGCTATGTCTGATAGGCCTAATAGCCCCGGTGTATTTTGATGTTTAAATACTTTGGATTTTTATTTCAAAAACTATTCTGCTGCTTGTAAATATTGTTAACTTTTGTCGTTGTGTTACGACTCAAATATTTGATCCAAAGGTATTTCTTTTTAATATTTGAAATTCTATTTTTGTATTGTTTAAAAAAAAATGGGTTGTTATACAAATTACTACATCTACTTCTCACTCTGTAAGATCAATGTCTTCCTCCGAAGCTAATGAGAAGATGGAGAAAATGCAAGCTGAAATCGATAGGCTTAATAAAATGGATTTTGAAGTTGATATGTTGAAGGAGAAAATTGCTTTCTTGTTGCAAATGCAAAATTCTAAAGAAAAAAAGGTAAAATTATTTTCATAGCAAACCTATTTAAAAAATCATGTGAGAATTGCTTGTCCTTGATTAAAAATATCAATTGTGTAATGATTGTTTCTAGCCATATGAGAAATTTAGTTAATTAGTATTTGACAATATTTATCCATATTCATTGAGGTTAATTTATACTCTTTTTTTCCAGGAAACAAACATAGAATCGTGAATATATGGTAGACATTCATCTGAGGCTAGCCACCAACCTGATGATTCTGGAACAACATCATTAGGGACTAATTAGATATTTTGATGAACTTCTATGTTTGATGGAGTTGTTTTGCATCTTTAGCCACTCCACTAATATTTGGAATATTTAAACTATTTTATTTATTGTTTTAGTTAACTTCAATGTATGAATATTTCTTTTGAAAAAATTATATAAATTGAATTTATATACAATAGTTATATAATTATGTATTTAAATTATGTGGTTGACATTTATGAATATTTTATATTTTAATTAAATAAAAAATAGGAAAAAATAGTATTATATTTTTGTATTATAAATTATTAGACTTGCGACGGTTCAAACTGCCTCAAAATAAATATAACAACGGTTGATAATTGTCGCAATTTTTTAGAAACAAATAACTTTGAGTGTGTTTAGCGACAGTTCTAACTGTCACAAACTTTATGTAGAGGCGGTTAGAAACCATCGTAAACTGGCCTCGTGGCGTACAAATTTGTGATAGTTGCAGAACTGTCGCAATCATCCATTTGAGGCGGTTATAATCGCCGCAGGTGTCTCTTGCAACCGCATCAAACTGATTTTTTTTTTCTTCTTGTTGTGTATACTCTATGAGTAAGTTAGATATAATAATCAAAGTCTTAATTAATACGAAGAATATTATCACCTAATGCAAGAATAATTATGTTTACTAATAGAGCAAATCACTATATCTTAGTGAGAGACATTGCAACGAACATCATGATTGTTCATTATCAAAGTCAAAGAAAGAGATATTTGAGTCAATGCATAATCATTTGACCACCAAGAAAATGAGCGCTAATACACTTCTTTGCCTTAGACAAAAGTCACTTATATGTCAAGACTTTTATCGGTCGTATGATTCAAAGAACATGAGTAATAACATCTGAATCAAGCTTATAAGAAAGTCAACACTCTAATAAAAGACAAATCCTCTGTTAAATAAATTGACTTTGGAAATTTTACGAAGGTTGTTTGCTACGATAAAGATATCATTTGGAAAAGTCAATGCATTTGGTCAATATGTCAATATTGAAGATTGACTTAAGTTATTGATATTCGTCTGAAGATACAATTCTAAGTGAAATAATATTTTTTTCTCTGATGACATGGCATCATAACATGGAAATGATTTATATCATGTAGTTAGTAGAGTACATTTGTCCATGTAGTACAACAACAATCTGGAATAGTACTATTGATAATACAAATATTTTAACGGTTCTTCAATATTTATATAGAAACATTTTCAAACTTGAGTAGATTGATGGAATTCGAATTAATGATTGAGAACGATAATCAAGTGATGATCATCTCTTGATGATCTTCATCATTTCAAAATAAATCATCCAATTGTGAACATTTTGGGAATAAGAATTTGATACAAGAAAATAACATTTCAAAATGATTATATAAAAAAAAAAAAGACATTGTGTAAAGAAGATTTTCGAAAAAGCCATGAACACATCAAAAGAAAAGAATAAATGAAAAATATTTTTTATTAAGAGTTATTAGAAATTGATATAAATCAATTTGTAGTTTTTATAAACTTTAATTGATATAGGAATTTAATTATATTATTCCCTCAATGAGAGTTAAACATCCGATAAAAGACTATATTTCAAATGATACACATACTTAAATGAATGTATTCTAGTCGGATAGTGACAATAACTCTCTAATCCAAAAAGAGGTACCTAACGAAGTAAAAGAATACTCGGAGCCCAAAACACAGAGAAAAGAATACTTGTAACATGATGAAGCAGAGAAAAGAGTACTTGAATGCTATTGATTTAATAGTAAATTAAATTCCTTGACAACTGAGACAAAATCTCTATGTAAGGGTTGTTATAGATGTAGAAATAGTGGTGAACTAGTATAAAAATACTCGTATTTCTTCTCTTTCTCAACCTTGTTGTTTGATTTAAGTTCTTTAACCTATATTTTACTCAAAAATGATTTACAAACATCACTTGAATTTTTTTGATAAAGAATACATCGTTATGCTTAGAAATTGAATTTGATTTTCATAAATGGTTATCACAATTCAACCCTCCCCCTTCTTTTTGTTTTTCAACACCTTCAAAATTGACTATGATGATTTACAAAATTATTTTCGATTTGGAAATTGAATAAATGAATAGTCAATATGTGATATTTTAGTATAGTACTTGTATAGCATTAAGGAAATAGTCTCTCAAACAATTTTCAAGATCTCACTTTTGAATTAGTTTTGAGTTTACAAGTGAAAAAGGTTCTCATATACAAAAGAATGGCTCATAATATGCTAAAAACTATCACAAATACCCTCTATATCTTCTTAATGAAATATACATTTTTATTAATGTTAGTTTTGGATTACTTACTATTCATGATGACACATAAATCACATAATATTTTATAGGAAATCATGATAAAGATATATAATAGTTCAAATATCTATCAATTTAGCTTTGACATAAAAAAATGCATGATTTAACTGGTTTAATATAGATACAAGTTATAGCATATTTACAATAACAAAATAGATAAAAATTGGTGTATCTAAGGCATATATGACAGTCAAGAGACAATTGGTGAGAGAGAAAATTATGTATTTGTCGTTTAGATTTTCAAGCCATATGTTAACCATCTAATTGGGCATAATAGGAATAGTCCCAACCATCACATTCCATTAAAAACAAAGTCAAAAACATAATTTATCAAAATATTTAATAATAATTAACCATTAATTATTTTAATTATAATTTTAATTGATTATGTCAATCCATGCATGATTGATTAATTAAAACAATTGATCTAACACCAATCTCATTGACGATTTGTTGGAAATTCCATCTAATAAACTTTCAGTGATTTAAGAGCTAATAATATTTGTTTTTTGTGAAATATAATAATCTTTTAAATAAACAATACACTTATTCATATATTATATAGAAAACGGAGATTTTAAGTTACTTTATAAAAGTAACCTACATTAATGGTATGAGATATATATACATATAAACTAAAAAAAATGGAGAAATATAAAGTAATAAATATTAAAGGGTATTATAAAAAAAAGTATTAATAATTTATTAATATTGTAAAATTATCTACAATTTAGAGCAAACATATTTTACTAAAATAACATACAATTTAAATCGGAAGGAGTACTTTCTATGTGGTCCGAAAATGTAATTTGCTAATTAGGTAAGGTGTAAATGAATCAATCTTTTATTTATAAAATAAAGTACTAAAATTCATTAATGATGAATCAGACCACTTAGCTAAGGGAAAATCAAATTACAATAGTTATATTACATAAGTGATACTACGAAACAATCAATACAAACCCGATAAAAGGAGGAGGTCATATAAGAAAAGCCCCTTTGCACTCTAGTATTTGCTTTTTAAAAAAAGTCGAACCCCTATATTTTTATTCGTATACTCTCAATATAAAATATTTTATATGCACTCTCAATATGTTTTAATGGTACTATAAATAGCTTCAAGTTTCTTGCCTCTGCGGCTTCCTCTTCAATTCCTGATGCTGCAAAGTGTTGCCAACAAATAAAACTACTATTAGTGCACGTGGTTAAATCTCAGTGAAGTGCACGTGGTTAAATTTAATTAATTGTAGATAATTTATCCACAATTTTCGAAAGACAATCTAAAATTTACCTATGTATAAACAATAATACATTTTTTATAAATAATAATATGTAGTAGTTAATTAACACTGATTGAATATCACAACTAAAAGATAATTAAATATATATTTGTTTTATATAATTAATTAATTTTTTAAAATAAGTAAAAAAACTAGGACCTGCTAAAATAAATTTATTCTCATGTTCAAATAAAGACAATATTTTCCGAGCTTTAACGAGGATTTGGATTCAATACAGTTTGGCAATTGAGACATTTTTGGCTTTTCAATCTCAATTGGACCGTCAAAATTTTATGACATGTTTAATTATTTTATTAAATCTAACATATATAGAAACCGAAAAATTGGGTCGTCCGATAATGTCCCTACTCCAGGACTACGTATATTTTCGGATTCCATTTAATCCAAATCCCTCAAATTATTAGTTTATGGTAAATAGTTTTTATTCCCTTTGAATTGAAAAAAATGATAATTAAAAAATTGTTGCATTTTATCTTAATTTAAAATTAGTTACATTAATTTTTAGTTATCATTTTTACTTATATTTCGGTTTAGAGGAGCATGATATAAACTTTATTCTATGAAAGGAGAAAGATAATTTTTAAATGAGAATAACAGGACTAAATCATGACCATAACTATATATGGATGATCATAATGAAAATAATTTAAGTGACACATTATTACTTTAAAAAGTCACATAATTTTTTATTCTAATATTGATCATTCATTTATAATTTGATCAATGAATAATAATCATTCATCTCATATTCTAATTATAAAAATCATCTTATTTAATATGTTTTTATATATATAAAGAGAGAGAGAGACAAAGAAGAGAAAGAAAATTACATCATATGAGTTGCACTAATAGTTAAACTCATTCGATTATCATGTCAGATAAATATTTTTCAAAATCAGTTGTTGGATTGCAAACTAATATCATATAAATCAAATCTATATATTTTGATATTAATTTATAATCGTTTATTATGTCATTAAGATGCGTCAAAATTAACATTATATACAATTACATTGTAGACGTTGATTTTAACGAATTAGGATAACATTAAAAACAATTATAGATTAATATCAAAATATATAGATGTGATATATATTTGGAAGCATTCTAACAAAGATTAAATATACTTCCATGATAATTTTGATAGAGATTAAAAAGTATGATTATTTTTACACAGGCTGTAACAAATTTTTTAAATTTTATAAGAATTAAAAATTTATTTAATCCTAAATTATTTGAACAATTAATTTCACGAAACATTTAAAATCCAAAATCAACAAACATATTTGCTATGTGCCTCCTTTTATCAAATAGTTTTTTAAATTGAAAACACAACCAATAAAAACCGAAAGATAAATATTTTAAAAACATCATGGTTGTGTTGTTGTCGAGTCTCAACACTGTGAGTACTATTATTGCTTTTGAGTATGCATATATTTTGGTTCCTGTATCCTTATAAATAAAAATCAAGGACACAATTCTATGAGCCTATACAATAAATCTTGAGATTATTATTATATATAATAATTATAAAGAGTTAAATATATTTTTAATCTTTATAAATTTTATTTAATTTATTTTTTATTTTTTTGAAATTGTTCTTTGAGTTTTAATACCAACATTAATTTTTCATCAATAATCTTATTTTTTACTTTTATGTCAACTCAATTATATACTATTCAAATTTTAAATTAATTTTTACAAACTCATCTAAAATTATATAAACATTTATCTCACACAAAGAACTTTGAACTTTTTAATAAGGAATCAATAAAATTTGAATTTTTTTTTTAAAAAAAAGTTTTAAAATTTGAACTCATTTTTTTTGTTTTCTATTTCTATTTTATATAAACTAAATTATTTATGAAAAATTTTATATATAAAGACTAAAAATATATTTAATTAATTAATATTTTGGATGAGCGTTTTACAACACACATACCGGTTGCAATTGGTGGAGGTGCTGATCTTGTAGCTGAGCCTGACACCACACATCCCAGGGAGTGCAGCAGCATTGTTTGTCCTCAAACCAGAAATAGCATTAGCAGCAGATTTCAAGCAGTTACACGTAGTTCTACGTTCTCTGGTTGTCCTTGCCATATGATTTAATTTCTTCACTCCACGACAACATTTTCTTGAAGGAGCTGACGAGCTACCACCCAAGTATCCCAAGCATGGGTCTAGTTTATGTATCACCTCCGAACACGAGATTGCATTCACGGCAAAGGGTGCACCCATCAACATCATGCATATCACTATAGCCATGCATGTTACCTTTACACCAGCCATTGCTTTTCTTTTCAATAAATATAATTGCTATGTGTATTTGCTCTTCTTTTTTATAATTGTTTGCTTTTCTTTGTGAATATGAATGTGGCAATGTGGAATTTAAATAGAAGACATATGAGAGGACGAGTAAAGGCGTGAAGAAAAATGGGCGATATTTATTACATCTAGACTAGGACGGTTTGGCCCACAAAATAATATTTTTTACTTAAAAGACATATTTATTAAATTTGTATTTTTTTAATCTATACAAATAAATATGTAGGTGCTGCAGCTACTCTTTAATTTCTCTAGATTTTCAAATGTACTTTGTTTGTTTGAGAGTTTGGAGGGGATGGAAAATGAGAAAAAAATAGAGAATTTTTTTTTCTTTCTAATAAAGTGTTTTTGTACGGAATAACACTATTAGAAATTCTTTTTAAGTGATCGATTTAGAAATTAAATATTTTCAATCACTTTAGCGACTGAATTAGAGATTAAAATGTCAAATTGTATAACACTACACCAAAAATGACATTTTATAGCGCGTCTTTTATAGCGCTTATTAAATACAAGCGCTGTTGTATGATATTTTAAAAATAACGGATGATACAACAACGCTTTTTTGACAAGCGCTATAAAAAAAAACGTTGTAAAAGACTTTGATTTCACATAATTAAACGACCTATTAGAGCGCTTTTTGGAAAAGCGCTATAAAAAGGTTTTTAAAAAAAAATAAGGAGGTCTTTTACAGCGCTTTTGGACAAGCGCTTTAAAAAGTCTGGCAAAAAGCGCTGTAATAGACTTTTAAAAAATAAAATAAGGAGGTCTTTTACAGCGCTCTTTAAAAAAGCGATGTAATAGGCTTTTAAAAGTAAAATAAGGAGGTCTTTTACAGCGCTCTTTAAAAAAAGCGCTGTAATAGGCTTTTAAAAAATAAAATAAGAAGGTCTTTTACAGTGCTTTTTAAAAAAAGCGCTGTAATAGGCTTTTAAAAAATAAAATAAGAAGGTCTTTTACAGTGCTTTTTAAAAAAAGCGCTGTAATAGGCTTTTAAAAAATAAAATAAGAAGGTCTTTTACAGCGCTTTTTAAAAAAAGTGCTGTAATAGGCTTTTAAAAAATAAAATATAACAGTAAATCGCTTCAGTTTCCTCTTTATTACATAAACTTCACTACACTTCAGTGTCCTTCTCCTCTTCATTATCCTTCTCATTGCGAACCCTAATGTCCTACGAACCATATTGTTAACCATCTCCATTGCAAATCATCTCCATATTTGTTACTATCCCTACGAACATTATTACATACTCTTCTCAATGAGAACCCTACTCTGTCCTACGAACCGTTCGTATTTCTGCGCATTCTCGCTGTTTCTTCTTAAACGAAACCGTAACCTTATGAACTCTACGTATTTCTTCGCACTCTTCAGGTATTGTATTCATTTATTCATTTATTTCTTATATATATATATATAATGTGTCTGTTAATGCTAATAATCACATTTATTTGATAGTGTTTTACAAGTTTTCCGAGCTCAAATGGGTGCTACAGTGTCGAAGCAAAAATCAAATAAATCACATGGATTCTAATAAAGGTTTGAAATGTATGGCTTTAAAATTTCATTAACAATCAATCCACAAATATTTATTGACTTATATGTTTTATTTTATAGTGCTCTCGTCAAACTAACAACATAGACTGCGGATACTGTATATTACGATTTATGAAGGAGATTGTTGTTATAATCCCAGAAAGAGATCTAATTGAAATAAAGGAATGCATATTACAGCGCTTTTTTTAAAAAGCGCCGTAAAACTAATACAACAAGCAGCGCGTTTTTAGAAGAGATTTACAGCGCTTTTTTTATTTTAAAGAGCGCTGTTGTATCTTTTTACAGCGCTGGATACTACAGCGCTTAATTTTTTGAAAAAGCACTGTAAATGGCTTAAAAAAAGCGCTGTAAAATACTATTTTTCGCGTAGTGAGGGACTACAAGTGATATTTAGCTTAATTAATATTATCAATATTATTAGTATTTTATTAAGGAGCAGACTTAAACTCTCTCTTTAATTATCATTTTACTTTCTAACTCCCTCACCTCATCAATCAAACCAACTTTATATTCCCCCCCTAAGTATAAGCCTTTTAATTGGAGTGATTACCCCCTTAATAAAGAATATGCTACCATAATAGTTTACTAAAATATATCAACAAATATTTGCACGGTGAGTTGTGAGTTGATAAATGATACAAGGAAAATATTAGAAGAACACCATAAAAGTTGTGCTTAAATGTTTTCCCGTTTCTTATATTTGCTTATTGCTCTGGTGAAACTAATATAGTTCTCATTCTAAAGTGTGAAAGTAACAAAACTATGAAAGATCTTTGTCCCAACAATGTTGCTCAATATATTTTGGCTAAAGTATTGATCAACCGACTACTACACGTACTTTCTAAATGTGTTTCCATCGAACTATTTTTGTGTGGTAGGACAATCAATTCTTGATAACATGATGGTAGAATTATAAATAATCATCACCTAAAATTCAAAACTAGAAGCAAGATAACTGTAGTTGCTTTGAAAATTGATATCAGTTAGGCATATAATAGAGTTGATTTGAGCTATCTAATTGCCTTAAAAGGTTACCCACACATATTTGGTCTTGATTATGGTGATACGTTCACCCCAATGGCCAAGACCAACCTTGTCCGTCTCTTTTATGACACAGAACATTCATCACCAATTGTTTCATTTGCTAGACATTAAAAATGCCTTTTTATATGGAGAATTGCAAGAGGAAGCTTATATGGATCAACCTGCAGGTTTTATTGTCCCTAGTGACTCTCGCCTTGTGTGTCAACTCTGAAGTTCTCTCTATTGGTTGAAAAAGTCCTCACGTGCTTGGTTTGGCTATAATATTATTATTATTATTATTATTATTATTATTATTATTATTATTATTATTATTATTATTATTATTATTATTATTATTATTATTATTATTATGATGATGATGATGATGATGATGATGATGATGATGATGATGATGATGATGATGATGGTGTAAGAAACCTTTTTTTAGTTTTAAAAGCAAAATCGTGTAACATTATTGTTACGGTAAAAATGAACACTTTGTTTCCTCTTGAAATTATGGCCTATTTGAAGACTTGGTTTCTTTAATGTTTTTTTTATAGGACCATAAAAAAAATAAGAGAAAAATATTTTATTTTCTTCAAAAAAAAAAAAAAAAAACGTTTAGTTTGTTGTGTTGGAGTTAATATCTTGCTTGTTTCTCTCGGACATATGATTATCCTTAAAACTGAATTCCCTTTATTTTCTAAAATTTATTTAGGGTTTTATAACATAAAGTGATCCAAATGAAAATTATATTATTCAAAAAGTTTTAATTCATAGCCTTAATCGGTTCGAGTTTCATATATGAATGATTAATCTATTCTAAGTAGTAGTTTCATGGTATTTTCGTTCTATGTATAAATCTTGACATGCAATTTATTTTCATAGAGGTGTTCGTGATTTTTTTATGATGTTGATATATAGAAACCTATTTTGATTAGAAAGAATATTTATTTATGTCAAAAATTAATTTTCATCCGATAGAAGTCGTTATAAAGGCTAGATCTTATTTTAATCAATAGAAATTGTTATTGGCTATAAACTCAATTTTTATTTTGTCAAAATTTTATGTTGTGATAGTCGAGTGTTGAAGAAAGTTTTAGAAACCTTATTGATGTTAATCATAATAATTTTTCCAGAAACAATAAATGTGTTGAAAGTTGTTATAATTATTTTTTTTAGAAGATTAAATTTATGATTTTTATGAGATAATTGTGTGGAGGTTATGTTAAATTATATAATAATAATAATAATAATAATAATAATAATAATAATAATAATAATAATAATAATAATAATAATAATAATAATGATAATTTGGTTGTTTTAAGATAATTTGTCTAAATATTAAACTAAACCCAAACTTTATTTGGGAAAGAATTAGTATTTGAAAGACAATTAAATACTAAGTTAGTAGTTGAAAAACAATTAAATACTAAGTTAATTATTACTTATTTGAATGTGTAAATCGACTTGAACAAGAGTTTGTGACGCATAATTCTAGAAACAACTTTGATAATGGCCAGAGCATCACTCCATTCCGTTTCCTACTTGTATTTCATGTGATATGAATGCATTGTGATGCTATGTATTGATTTTGTTTGTGTGTTGTCTTCAAAATATGTGTGCTATATGAATTAATTGTTTACGAGTGATATTCTAATATTAAACAATTTACATATTTTGATTGGTAATAGGTGGTTACTCAAGGTGATGATTGTGTCTAAACTAGGTTGATTTATGACATGGTTGAATAGTTTTTTATGCTCTGGTTGAGGAATATATTTTGTTACTAACTAAGGTGATGGCGTTCATGCATGCATTGGTGGTCTGGACCTAATCACAAGTACACAACGACAATTCCTTGAAAAAGCAATGTGATTCAGAAAAATACTCAACAGTGAGATACTAAACATGAAAATTTGAAGAATATTCATCCAAAAGTGGACATTAATTGTCCAATGGTGGGACTTTTTGCTCTATGAAGTGGTGATATTCCGGAATCATGCATTGACATATAATCTAATAAATAAGATTTGTGCATTTTGGTTGAATTGTATCTTTGGTGCATTGTAGTTATAATTGTTAAATGAAGTATATGATTTAATTATATTTTTCTTATAATAAATATACATGCATACTTATTTGCTATGTGTTTGTTATTTGAAGATGACCCTTACATTTCACAGGATGTCACATATAGTGCCACTCTAGCAAATAATGTCATGGGCCAACCTAGTAGGAGAAATGCGAGGAAGTACAATAGCATGCAGTTGAAAGCTTCAAGATACTTTTGTACTGGTGTTAGACATGTTGGGAGAGTTTTTCACAAGCGTCTAGAATTATGATCAACTATGATTTATTTTTAGGTAGTAAATTGCCAAGAGTTTTGGCTTTCGGAGTTTCTTTTGTTTTACATATTAAATTTACTTTTTGTAATTGCGAATATTTTGACTCATTATTTTTTACAATACAATTGAAAAAGTTATCAATTGAGTTTAAAGTAAATGAGTATTTTAGATAATCTTATAAATAAATAAAATAAATATGTATCTTTACGTTTAGAATTTCGTTAGTCAATGTCTCGAAAAAATGGAAAGTTACAACCACAAACCCTAAAACCCATCATCGTTTTAGGGTGATTTTCCCTTTCTAAAACCTCCATCATCTGTTAAAGAACCAAATACAATGGCTTCCCTTTTCCATCAGGTTTTCCAGTTGCGTTTCTCCATCACAGATTCCGATTGCGATTCTAAATCACCGTTTCTGGCTTCTCTCACCAAATCCACCACCAGAACGTATTGCTTCTCTCACAAAACCTACCACCACCGTCTCCCAGCCTCTCGCAAAAACTGTCACCTTCAAAAAAGATTCTAGTGTTGAAAAGCTTCTCAATCATTCTAAAAGAACCTTGCCATGATCAATGATTATAGCAACAAAGCTTCTGAACCCTCAAACTCATGAATCACAAGTTCATAGGAAGTAATAATTCTTCTTTGTTCTTTCCTTTCAAGTTAAAACAATTTTGCTTCGTCTTATTTATTTGATTTGTTTTAACTAGGCATGTCTTTGATTTTGTTTTCTCTCACCAATTTCTCATGAGATATCATCTCAAAATTTAATGTATAGTTTTTTATTTTTTATATATATGTCTGTATATGTACCGTAAAAAAGTTTATTATATGCTTTTTCTTGTCAAAAGAGGATAGATTGGATTACTAAATCTTTGTTATTCAATTTATTTGTGAACATGATTTCGTAAGGAACTTGTTTTGTAATTTTTTTTAATGTGTTGATATGTATAATAATAGGAACCAACAAGTAACAATTTTTGTGTTGGTAGCGTAACTGTCGTCCATAAACTTCAAAATTTGGAGTATCTAATCAAAGAGCTGAGGTATTTTTAAACTAAAATACGTTATTTTAGATATTTCATTTATTCAATCTTTGTATTGCTTGCATCATTGTTGATCTTTGTATTTTTTTTTTGGCAATTTATTCTTCCATAAGCGATGATTATCTACCTCATTGGTGTAGTTTTATTGAGTGGTTTGCAATTTGTAAGATAATTTGTATAGAAGTTGTATGATAAAATAGGAGACTTAAGTTATTAGAAGTTTTGTAAGAGAATTTGCAGTTGGTGTATTAGAGTTTGCCATTGGTGTAAGAAAATTTGCAATTTGTATAGGATTTGTAAGAGAATTTGGAATTGTTGTATTAGAAGTTTTAGTTGGAAAGAATAAATTATTGGTGTATTTGAAGATTTTAAGCTAAGAGCTCTTTAACTCCTTTCTTTTGCTCCTCTTTTTCACGTTTTTCGATTGAAGTTAAAAGGCAAGAATATTCAAAGAGAATAAATTTGAAATAAAGATCTAATGAAACTGCCAATGCATTTGAGATAGAAAGCAATGGTGGCAAGCGAACTTTATACCTTGTGGGACAAAGGTAAATATGTACATATATTTTTAGTTATTTAAGTATATTATATAAACTTTATAATTATTAATATGTATTATTTGTAGATTTTTGCCTTTGCATCTTGCGGCTAATGGGATTGGAGATATGGTCAAGAGTAATTTTATTAAGCCATGACCCTCATAGAAAAAAAATACACATTAATACGAGAGACTTGTGGTTTGGAGAGTTTATGTGGCATAATTTAATAAGATGTGGTATTTTTTAATTTAAAAATTATTGCCACATTAGATTATATTTAAATACATAAATTATATTTATAAAATAAATAATATTAAAATTGATTAAAAAATCTGAAAAAAATTCATAAAATACCAAATTATTACTTGTGAAAACTAGAAAATTTACTTGTAAAATACCAATAAAAAAACAAGAAAAACCAGCAAAAAAAATATATGTAAAAAAACTAGAAAAATCACAAAAAATACAAATAAATATGGAAAAAAAATTAGTAAAATTACTTGCAAAATACCAGAAAAAAAAAGTAAAAACCAAAAGACAAAAATCAGTTAAAACCAATAGAAAACTAGAAAAATATTAGAAAAAAGACAAACAATTCCAGAAATATATAACTAATAAATTGAAAAACCAGTAAAAAATCTCAGAAAAACCAGAAGATAAAAAAATAGTAAAAAACTAGAAGAAAAAAAAACCAATTAAAACATTTAAAAATAATAAAAACCAAAAAAAAAATTGTAACAAAACTAGAAGAAAAACCCTAAAAATTCATAAAAAAAACTAGAAAAACCAGAAAAAACCAAACAAACTAGAAAGAAAAAAGCAGTGAAAAATCAGTAAAAAAACCCGGGAAAAACCAGTAAAAATACTAAAAAAATTACTAGAAAAATACAACTAAAATACTAGAAAATGCCAAATATTTCTATGCACCATAATGTCATAATTTTATCTAAGTCATAAGGTATAAACTAGTTATTCAAAGTAATGTCATAATGTTACCTAAGTTATAAGCAAATATCATATTGCTAAAAATTTCAAAAAAAGGCATAACACTGCCATTTACAAAATAAGTCATATCATCTAACCTTAACTATCCAAGACCAACTATCTTGACTCGGTGTTAGCGATATTTGAGGTTGAGGTGCTTGTGATCCTTTAGATAACACAATTGGTACTTGTGATTCTTGAGGTTGAGGTGCTTCTAAACTCTCGTCAACTTGTGACTTCTTATGTGACTTATGCTTCCGCATAAATATGTAATAAATAGCGTAAGGTATACAATTACAACATATAGTTACAGGTTTTGATCAACAACAAAAATCATACAGTTACATCATATATAAGTTACCTCATTTCCACCTTTAGGTATCACTTTATCAGCAGCTGTTTTACACTTGCAAGTCCTCAAATTGTAACCAAACTTTCCACATTTTTTACATTTTACAATTGGAAGGTGCCTTGGAAGTATTTTACGATTCTTGGACTCATCGTTACTCTTATTTCTCTGTTTTTTTTTTTTGTCTGCTTGGTGCTCTTCTCATACATGGTGGATTTATTGACTCACTATCGATAATGGGCCAAAGCTTTAGACCATTTGAAGACATGATGATGTAAGAACCTGTTGCTATAAATATTGTTTTACTGTATGAAGTAATTAAACTAAATTAAGTAACTTAATAAGCAAAAACATAAACTAAAAAGTTGAGTTAAATTAATAACTTAACAGGCCAAAATAAGTATACCTGTAAAATGATGCAACATAATCCTCTGGAACTTCATGGTTATACCACATGCATGTAATACTATGGCAACATGATATACCAGTCAAATCCTATTTTCTGCAAGCACAAGTCCTTGTGTGTAAATTGACAATATTTTGATCATTCCTATTCTCTACATGAAATAGGCCATGCTCTACATTACCGGCCCAATGTGGAGACCACCCATCTGCTACCCTCATGGGCTTTTCCAACAATTGTTGGATCTTTGGACATAAATTACTTGTATACCTTTGCATTAGTTCGCTTTGAGTAACAATCTTTTTTGAAATATAATTTTTCAGCCATTTGAGCAATGTGATGATATGTTTGTCACGATGCTCCAATATGGTTTTGTTGAATGCTTCACGCATATTGTTGACTTGTAGGTCACATAGTGTGTTAGTGTTATTTCAATTGCTCTTTTCTTGGCCCTATATGCTTGATCATGATTCAATTGAGTACCACATTTTTCTTTACAGTCAACAATCAAACCGTTAGTTTTCATCTCAGGGGTATGCCTTAGTGTATTGGTGAACATCTTAGCTAAAAACTCAGTCTTAGCCTCCCTATTTTTAGCAGTCTTGTGACATGTATATTCCTCAGTGAAACTCGTAACTTGCCAACAATCATTTCCACTCCTCTTACTAAACCTAATATTAAAAGGACATTATTTCATACACTTCACTATAATTCTTATTTTATCATTTTTTTTAAGTATAAATTTTTCTTCCTCTCAAAAGCATAGTGCTTAACTACATCCTTCACATGATCTTTGGTAGTGAATTCCATGCCCAACTCAAACTTAACAACTTCACCACCCTCTGACCTTTTAAATTTTGGAAACTTTGTCCTAGTTGCCTCATAATTGTCATTTCCCTTAGGTGTAACTAATATATCAAAATCATCATTTTCAACTTCAAACTCAACGGTCATTAAAGGATCCAAAATCCTAACATTCTCATATGTACCAACATTACAACGAAACTCATTAACCGTTTCTTCTGGCAACACGGTATCCCAATCTCAATTCTCCTCAAAATCACTATCGTCTTCAACATAATCATCACTAACATCTTCACTATTAGTAACATATTCTTCACATCTAGCATTATCTTGAATTTCAATTTCATCTTCAACTTTAACATATTCATCTTCACTGCCACCTTCATATTCATCTTCTAAGTCAATAACTACTTCCTCATCAAATGATTTCTTTTTTTACTTACCCTTGTAATTAATAGCCTCATTATTATGCTCCTCAACTAAAATTGGTGTGTCAAGTAGATGTTCCACATAAAGTTCAATAACTTTGTATCCCTTAACATATTTCACAAATTTTAACACATCGTCATCATAATTTAGCAGCCTCAATCCACGACTAAGTGCTAGCTTGTGATGACGATAATACAAGCTTTTAAAATCTCTATACCCCAAACTTTTAACCACTTTTGATATATCCATGTAAGACATGACATCGACATCCCAACCACAATTCTTTTCTTCCATTTGACTCCTAACATACATTTTGCAAGTTATTTCTATATATAACCCACCATGATATATACATAATATGACTTTTTGTCCTTGTGATGACCTATACAAATCAACACCATAAAAAACACGAAAGAAAATAACAAAATCAGCAACACAAAGACACAAATAGAAAAAGACACGAATGTATGTTATTGTTATAACCATCAAATTAATGGTGTCCCAAACCCCTTTTTCTAGCCCATTCAACAACAATAATGAGTATGGGTCTGCCATTTTTCACACTACACCACTATTTGAAGTTTAAAATGATTTTATATAAAAAATGAAAATAAAAAATGATTTTGTAACATTTAATAGCAAACTCACTAAGAACAATATAGTTACAAACACAAATTATGGAAACCTTAAACAACATAATAGAGATTCAAATGAGAAAATAGACACATACCTGGAACACAGTTGATGATTCAAAAATGAAGTCATTTACAAAGTTGATGATTCACAAAATATGATTACGAGTTAAACGATGAATGGTGAAACGCAGAAGAACGATCACCGTGATGAATGATGAATAACATAAACGCATAAAGATCACGAGTAAAACGATTACGAGTTGACGAAACAAATACACAACAAATTAATCGCGAAACACAGAAAGTGATGAGTTGCGAGTTGGGGAAATAGATGAATCGCGAGTAGAATGGATAAAATATTGATGACGATATTGATAGCGTTGCGTTTTCCTCTCCCGCTAAGGTTCTTGGTTTTTCAATTCTTTACCTTTTTTATTTTGACTTTAGTACACAATATTTTGAAACAATACACAACTTTTTACTTAGAAAAATAATAGGTATTTCAATTAAATAATAATATTCTTTTACAATAATATAATTAATTAATATAATAATATTTATCTGATGTGACAATATTTTTTAAATTAACAAATACCATGTGATATTAAACTATGCCACATAAGCATAAGTGAAAAACAATAAAATCTAATTTTAAAAATTGAGAAAATTAAAGGACCAAATTTGCTGATTTAAAAATAGGAGGACTAAAATTCAAAAATTATCAAATATTAAAAACACAAAACCCCAAGAATGAAAAGAAAAAGTAGATATTTATAAGGATTAAAAACAATTTTTTCTACCAAATTAAAAATTAAATAATAATATATTTATAGAAATTAAAAATATATTTAAACCTTAGTTATCTAAAACCATTAACAGTAAGTTAAAGATACA
>NC_021165.2:37229394-37258555 GCF_000331145.2 Cicer arietinum
ATTCCTGCTTTTCTGAATGCATATGGATCGATAGGATGGGTAGCTTCAAGTTGTTCTGGTGTAGTTGTGTTCATATTAAATGCTATATGATATATAGTATAGTTGGTCCCTCATCGTTGAAAATCTGCATAATATCAACCCTTTGATTTTTAGTGGTTTGCTCATATCGTTGGATTAATTGGTTAAGTTTAACTTCAAAAGGTCGATTATCAAATTAATTAGGCTATTTAGCCATAGGAATAAAGAAATAGAAAACCTTGAGAGAGAATGAGGAGCATTTGAATTGAAAACATAAAAACTCATTGACTATTGTGTGAAATTTTTTTCACATCTATAATCACTTCATATAAGCACGTTTCTTAGCCGTTCATATGTGTACACATCGCAGCTGTATACACATCAAACCACAAATAAATCATGTGGTGTTTTGAGTAAAACAAAAATCGTGTTTTTTTTTTTCAAACCAGTGTGTATATCGGTGTATCTGACGGACACGTCTATGTGTGAGAATATGAATTGTGAATTATTCATTCTTTTTTTAAAAACAAATACATAATTATTTATGAATGAGTCTTTGCATAGGACCATTAGTACTTTAGAGTACCATTGATCTATTCAACAATTTCTTTTTTGCTTTAATTTCATAATTTTCAAACGTAACCTTTCATACCTATAATAATAAAGGAATAGAAATATTAATTTCAATTTCATTATTCAACATAGTTTAAGAACTCATTTATTAGCCAAAACACTATACATATGATAAAAATATCATAAATAAAAAAATCTAAGGAATCATTCCACATATATAATACTATAAGTTAATTGCCTACAATATAATTGAGCATTAGCATAATACGACAAAAGAGATGGTTAATACAACTCCCGACAGAAAGTCATGCAAACGTATTAATACACATACTAATTCAAAGAAAGAGCAAAAAATATGGAGTACATAACACATCCATGGTTCAGAATAAATTCCTAAACAAACTATAACGTAAACTGCTATGCTTCATTTCTCCAACTTTTGATCTAAGTCTTTTTTACCAATAAAATATTTAAATAACGTGAAATGAGATTAAATCTCAATGAGTTCCAAGGGACGAAACCAAATCAATTAACATTCTAATTCAAAGATAGATATATTTATCTTCTGAGTTCCTCTTTCTTTATAGTTACCCCTTCTTTGTATAGTTTTGACTATTTCTAAGTATTTAAGCTATTATAAATGAGTAATCTAATGACTTAAACTCTACCTAACAAACATGTCATAAAGACTACATTGTTGTAGCTAAAATATCACTAAAAGGGGGTTGAATAGAGATATGGTTGTTTAAAAATTTTCTCACGTGTTTTGAATTACTATCCTCTCTGAGAGGATGCGAATCCGAGGATAGAAATTTAAACATTTAAATTTGAGTTGAATAAAAGAAAGAGAAAATATAGGGAATGACACACACAACTTTTATACTGGTTCACTCAATGAAGGTTACGTTCAATTCTCACACACTTGTGAGTATTTACTAATGATCAAACTGATTAACCTCTCACAAAGGTTGATTACACTTTGTGTATTTTATAGCCTCACCAAGCTTACAACCTTGTTTCTTACAAGTTCCAACTATTTCCAAGTGTAACTCACGTGGAAATTACAAAGTGATATGAGTATGATGTTTCTATTTACTTAAACACTTTCTACAAAGCTATTTCAAAGATCTAGTGTAGGATTATAGAAAGTATAAAAAGATTATGGAAATTGCTTATGCAATGTTGTTGTGTATTGATGATGAAGAGCATATTTCCTTTTATAAAGACTTTGAGATGCCCTTTTCAAGTGACAAATGTTTTATGACCGTTGGGGTCTTCAATCAAAAAGTCCAAGGTCTTTCCTCATATTTATGGGATTGCCATCTAGCTGTCCTTGGACTGGTTCAGTCCATCCTCTTGCACGAGGTTCAAAACTCTTAGGAACTTGGACATGAGCTGTCATTTTCTTTTTCCTTTCTTCAAGACATGTAAGGGTTACATCTTTGTCTTGTTAGCTACTGCCTTCTTTGTAGGTTGATTCTGGATCGTTTTCAGCATGTGAGAGAGATGTATTGGGTCGCTTTCAATGATGTTGAACTGTGGAAGGTACATAAAAGAGCTTGACAAGTCCAATATTGATCTTCTCTCTAATTAAGTGGTTGTCAATTTTAAAGTGTGTTTGCTCTTTTGTGAAAGGTAGGGTTGTGTGCCAAGTAAATGACAGATTTATTGTCATAAAAATGGAAGCGGGGTGTTGAAAGTGTGATACCAAAGTCATTGAGCAAAAAATACAGCCTCTACAACTCACATGAAAGGTGGGGTTGTGTCCCATGTAAAATCTAGCTACTGCAACTCGATTTGGACACCTTTGATTGTTTCTTCGACTTCAAAGAGATGAGGGAATGTCCTAAGAAGACACAAAAACTATAACTAATCTATGGGGGACGGGGCAAGTAGCCTAGTTAGAATCTGCAAAACTAGAAAAATGGATTTTACGAGAAATAGAATAAAATAATCCTTTTACATGAGACTCTTTTAAATAATGCAGACCTTTAAAGGCTGCTTTATAATGAATTTAATTAGGCTTAAACACATGTTTACTAAATTGTTGAACAACAAAGGATATGTCAGGTCTAGTAGTAGTAAGATAAATAAGTCTTCCTATTAATCTTCTATATAATGACTCGTCCTAAAAAGGAGGAAAGTCTATAGTATAAAAATTCAATGAATTATCATATGGAGTGGATGCTGGTTTACTAGCTAGAGTTCCAATATCCTCTAAAAGGTCAAGAGTATATTTCCTTTGGTTTATGAAAATGCCTTTATATGATCGGGCAATTTCTAAACCAAGGAAGTACCTCAGTTTTCCCAAATTTTTTATTTTAAAATTGGTATTAAGACATATTTTTATAGAGTTAATCTCATTTTGATCATTCTCTGCAAGGACTATATCCTCAACATAGACGAGTAAAGTTGTGAAATTAAAGTTATGAACCTTTAAGAAAAGAGAAGAATCTGCATTAGATTGTTTATAACCACAAGATAACAAGCAGTCAGACAACTTATCATACCATTGTCTACTTGGTTGTTTCAAGCAATAAATTGACTTGTTTAATTTGAAAACTTTGTTAGAGTAATTGTCAGAGGTAAGAAAATGCATGCTTGATGGAATACTCATATAGATTTCTTTATTTAGATCACCATATAAGAAAGCGTTATAGACATCTAACCGTTCTAAATACCAATTTTTAATAGAAGTTGTAGTTGTTCTAACAATTTCTAGATTGCCAACAGTAGAAAATGTATCAAAATAATCTACACCCTCTAGTTGGGTGTAACCCTTGGCTACAATGTGAGCCTTATATATGTCAATGGAGTCATCAGCATGATGTTTTACCTTATAGACCCATTTACAACCAATGGGACTTTTACCATTAGGAAGATAAAAAATTGTCCATGTATTAATTGATGTCAATGTTGTTAATTCAGTCTTCACAATAGTGTTCTTCAATTCATATTTGCTGGCTCAATTGAAGGTTTGGGGTTCCTTTATGGATGAAATGTTAAGGCATATTTTTTTATATTCTGGAGCATAATTTGCATATGATAAGGTAGAGGAGATGAGGTACATCACATTAGAGGTATTTTTTGGAATCTGTGAGGGGAATAGGCTACATATGTAGTTTTCTAAGTAAGCTGGTGTATTTTTCAGTCTTCTGGAATGTGTTAAATCTGAAATGTCGTGCCATAAGCATTGAAAATATAAAGATCGCCATGTTTCTCAGTTGTACCAATCAGTTTCTTAGTGTGCTTCTGCAAAATCAAACAATCATGAGCATAAAAAGTAAATGAAAAATTTAAAGAATAGATCATCTTGCTAACAAATAAAAGATTAACATTAAATTCTTGTATATAGTAGACATTGTGCAAGGTAATTTGATTAGAAATCTTAACATTTCGAGAAACACTTAGAGTGGTTTTATAACCATGAGGAAAATTCATGATCAAGGGTTTAATTGAATGAAAAACAATAAAATATTTTAAAGAGTAAGTAATATGATGAGTAGCATCAGTGTCTATAATCCAATGAATATTATCGTTACCTATCTTATGATTGGAAATTGAATTGATTGAGGGATGAGAACAAACCATAGAATTTGTAGAGGTTGTTGGTATATCACCTTGAGGAGAAGAAGACACATTGCTTTGAAACATTTGGAGATGCTGATTGAATTAATTTTGTATATCAGATAAAGAAGGCTGATGTTCTAAATTTGTAGCAGGCAAAGGCCCATCATTGCATGTGAAATGGATGAAGGGTTTTAAATTTTTAGAGAAATATCCCGGGGGATAGCCATGCTTAAGAAAACATGTATCAATGTTATGATTAGTTCTTTGGAAATGGATGCAGAATTTTGAACCACGACCACTATCAAAGCCTTTGCCGCGACCTCGATTTGAAGAAGAGGAATTAACATGACCGCCAAAACTGTGAGAAACATGCATGGTAGAGGGTGATTTTTCATCAATAGAATTTAGAATAACTAGAGGTTGAAGTTGTCGTTCTTGACCAAGAATGAGAAAAAAAGTTTTATCAAGAGAAGGTAAATGATCGATCAACATTATTTGTGAACGAACATGTGAATAATGCCCATTTAACCCTTTGAGAAACTTCATTACCTTGTCTTGTTCTTTGTTTCGGTAGCAGCGCCACAAATGTGCAGAATGGCGCAAATACAATCACGAGTAAGGCGAAAGTTTTCTATTTCTTCCCACATTGAAGTAAGATGGGTGAAATAGTTTGAGACATCTAGGGTTCCTTGTTGCAATCTTGTTAAATCATCTTAAATATCATTAACATGAAAAATGTCACCTTGCGAGAATTGTTGTTCAAGAATCATCCAAACGATGGTTGCTTTCTCTATCCACATGATGGATTTGTTGATGGTTGGCGAAATCGATCGTTGCAACCAACAAAGGACCATATTGTTGCACCTAATTCATTAATCATGTAGAAGATTTGTTGATCCAGGTTGAGGAAATGAGCCATCAACAAACTTTAATTTGTTATTGGAGATTAAAGCCTTCTTTATTGAGCGCGACTAGGAAGAGCAATTTTTTCTATCCAACAATGGTGTTACAAGCTCCAAAGAGGGGTTTTCATTAGGGTGCAAATAATAGGGGTTAGATATATTTGTTGCAAAATCAGAATAAAGAGTAGAGTCATTAGCCATGGAGATGCGATGAACTGAGAAGGAACTTCATAAGTGGAAGAAAGGAACGAGGCAAAAGGAATGAGATAAGAGAATTGCTCTCGATACCATATTATCATGGAGGAGAAGCTGTGTAAACTAAATAATACTACATCTTTATTCAATTAATAATATGAAAGATACAAAATGATGAAAGACAAATAACAATTTTTACATGAACATCTGAAAACTAAAACAAACTCAACTAGACTCTTACAAAATTTCTAATAAAAGATAACTAATTTCCAAATAACAACGACATTTAGTCAAAACTAAAACTGCCAAATAATTTAACTAAAAATACATAAAAAAGGCTAAGTAATATTAGATTCATCGAGTTGTAATAACAACTTCCATTTTGTTCCTCCATCTTTGCAAAAATTGCCAATGACATTAAGCAATGAGTTGTTTTAAATAAAAGCAATGCAATTGATTCCTCTATTAAATCAAAGAGACACGTGAAGCTTCTTTCCAATAAACACTTACAAATACTCCTGAAAAATAATAGATTAGCAAAAGTTTTTATTTTTGGGTAATGTGTATTCTCTTGTAACTAAATAATCTATTCAAAAATTGTATAATCATTTTTCCTATCAATGAAATGACACTTGATAAATATAAAGTATTTCAATTAAAGATTCAATCAATTCCTTCACTTTTTAGCTTAACTTTAGACCCTGTAATAATGTATAAATATTGATAGGAACTCTACCTATTTTTCCAGGTGTGCTCTAATAATAATATAGACTTATTTATAGCAAGGATACTCTAAAATCATGGAAATTTGTGCTAATAATTAAACTAATCTATCTACCTTTAGTAAATTTCATATAGAAAAAACAATTTAAGAATTTAACAAAATATTCTAAAGGCATTCATGAAACTTAAATATTCCTTACAAAGAAAAGAAGAAAGATCAATCAAGGCATCAAAAAATGTTCAAGAAGAAAAAGTATATAAAACTAATCAAACTTTTTCAAGAAACACATTTAGAGGCATACAATCTTATCTTTAAATTTACTAATAGAATGCTTAAAGTAATACCTTTAAGTTAAACATGTAATCCTCCAACAACAAAATGGATCTTTGTTAAAAATTAAATCATATCCTTAAACACAAAGGGAAACATGATCTTACAATATATGATATTGAAAAGTGTATGAAATTGAAAAGTGCATAATGGAAGCTATGAGATAACCCTTTAAAATAACAGATGAGTTCATTATTAATTAGAGATACATATGAATGTTTACCTTAAGTAAAATGACTTCTTTCTAGTGAAGCATGTTGGTATAGTTATAAGATTCTAAACCCACAAATTAGAGTGTCATATAAGGCCTAAAAAGAAAGCATATTAAATCTAAAAACATACCGTTAAAAAAATCCACAAATTTGCATACATTCTAAGTAGATTTAAAAAGAAATAAAATAAAACTAAATCTTAAATTTAAAAAGATAAAAAAGAAGAAATCTAAAACATGCCATCGACCTCAACATATATAAAACAAACCAAGTGTCTTAAAACAGTTTGGAAAGTAAAAGAATCAATGTCCAAAATAACTCAATTGCTAAATGAAAATATACATCAATCAACCCTCTTATGGGCATAATAATTGTGCCAAAAAATTGCATACTACTCAATTTTCTTGACTAACGCAAATGCCTACAAAACATTGCAAAAGTCATAAAATGATATATAAGGAATGGTTTAACTCTTATCAATCATATCATATTAAGTTCCACGACTTTAATATATATTAGGTTCCACGACTTTAATTCACATTGCAAAAGTCACGCATTTTTTACTTCAATAGTTTAACTCTTAAGAATCATATTAGATTCCACAACTTTAATTCATATATTTTATTTATATTTAATTTTATTACAACTTAAAATATTAATTTAAATATTTTAATTAATATTACTATACATTATTTTAATTTTAATTTAAAATTAAATTGAAATTAAAATTTTATAAGAATAACAAAATTAAATGTCAAATACATGACATGAATAAGTAAAAATGATAAAAGTAAATAATAAATTTCAATTTAGTTATTTTCATATCCAAAGCGCTCTCAAATATTCTCTACTAAATCTGCTTGAAGTTGTTCATGACCTTGTTTTTCACGGATACTTGCTCTCCTTTGAAATCTTGTTACAAGATTATGATGATAACCATTAGATGTTTCAATTGTTGAAACGTTATTATCCATGTTATTATAAGAGTAATCAAAATTGCCACCATATGCATGTCGTTCGTCCTCAACGATCATGTTATGTAATATGATGCATGCATATATTTTATGTTTGAGGATTTTCATGTGTCAACCACGAGCTGGACCGCATATAATTACAAATCTAGATTGGAGCACTCTAAATGCTCGCTCCACATCCTTTCTAGTTGATTCTTATTTTTGGAAAAATGGTTTTCTCTTCTTTCCTTGTGGCATTGGGATTGTCTTGACAACTGTAACTCACTTGAGATAGATGCCATCTACTAGATAATATCACATATTATATGGAGTTCTGTTAACTGTATATTTCACTTTGAGAGTGTGTCCTTCCAAAACATCGTTAAACACATTTGACTGCTTTAACACATTAATATCATTGTTTGAACCTGTAGAGCCAAAAAATGCATGTCAAACTCACAAGTCTTGTGATGCCACTGCTTCAAGCATGATCGTGGATTTACCATGACCACCTCGACAAAAATGGCTTTTCCAACCAATCGGACAATTTTTTCATTCCCAGTGCATACAATCAGTAGAACCTAACATACTTGGAAAGCCACATGCCTCCAGTGGCGGAGCTTCTCAAGGACAGGGGGGGGCCGCGGCCACCCCAAGAAAAAAAAAAATTCTCTTTCTTCTTCTCTCTTCCATCCAGCCTCTCTCCTTCTCTGTTCTCTTCTTTGATTCCCTCCCTCTTGCTTACAAGTTACAGCCGTCCTCTCTCCCTCTTCCATAATCAGATTCACGAATCAATCACGACAAACATGCGCCTCTGCTCGCTGCGGGCCTGCGGCGGCCGCCTCTGCCTGACTGCCTCCGTAGCCGTTCCGCCCGTTCGTCGCTCTCGGGCCTGTTCGCTGCTCTCAGGCCTGTTCGCTGCAACTCTCCAGATCGCATCTGCCTGACTGCTTTGTTTGCTGCAACTCTCAAAATGTTCGAATTTCTATTTTGTTATTGCTGATTTTTGTTAGTTAGTGCTGATTTTTGTTAGGTTTGATTTATGTTAGCATGAAATTTAAAGCTTACATTATTAGTGTTGAGTTTGAAGCTTTGATTTGTAGTTTGGAATTTTGATTTGGAATTTCAATTAGAGTGCTGATTTTTTTTAGAGTTTTTGTGTTGCACATAAGGTGTTTGATGTTATGTCAATATAAAGTGTTTGAATTTTTTTATCGCACATAAGGTGTTTGATTTTATGTCTGTATGAAGTTTTTGAGTTTTTTTGTCGCACATGCACATAAGGTGTTTGATTTTATATCTATATGAAGTGTTTGAGTTTTTTGTCGCACATAAGATGTTTGATTTTATGTCTATATGAAGTGTTTGAGTTTTTTTTGTTGCACATAAGGTGTTTGATTTTATGTCTAAAATTTCTAAATTATTTGATATTTCACTTTGTGTTTATTTCAACTTAAATTTTTGTTATATAATATTATTTATATATTTAATTTATATATTATATTTTTACGTCGGCCACCCCAAAGTTTTCGGTCAAGCTCCGCCACTGCATGCCTCCCCCATTTGAAATAATCGATGAATATCATTGTTGTTTAGTCTTCAAAGGTATTCATCTCCAAACATCCCGTTCACGCCCTTTACAAATCTCTCTATAAAATATATTGGGATTGGTTGGTGATGATGGTAATTAAGAATTTTGAAAAGGATGTTGATAACTTTGCATAAAATGCAACCAAGATTGTTGAAGATTATATTGATTTTGATCCATTTGACACAAATACATTTTTTTTTTTGAAATAATAAGATGAAAATATAAGTAAAAAATATTGTTAATAGAAGCTTAAAGAAAAAAATTGTGAAAGAAAAAATAAGAGAAAGAAAATCAAATTATTTCCATTAATAAGAAAATATATTTCATATACAAATTAATGGTAAAAAACGTTAACTGTTATAAATTTAGAAATATATTTTGTTATTATTAAATTGTGAAGTGTCGTTCCTTCGTGAAATAACCGTTATTTGAGCATGACATAATTCCAACGGTGAACGTGCCAAAAAACTGGATTTGACGTGAATCTACGCTGACGGACTAAGAAATTTTGCAATGGTTAAAGTTGTTCCAAGGTGAGAGAATTTAAAAAAATAAATGATTAATAGAATTAATTAATGGGCTTGTATTTAGCAAAGAAAAGGAATCTCAAAGAGTTTTATGTATCAATTTATTTGTTGGAATCGAAAAATAATGTAAAGGCTATACACTTATAAGTTCAAATATTATTTGGTTTAAGTTCAAATTTGTAACAATATTTGAATCTAAACCGAATAACGTAAAGGCTATATATACACTTTGGATGCATATAAGGTTTTTTATTTATTGCTTTCCGTCTAAAATTGGAAAGGGAAGTTTGAAAGATTTACTTGTTTGCTCGCATAAGGTTTATGTGGGATATTTATAAATAAAAAAACAATTCAAAAATAATAATTAATCACAAAAAACTTAATAAATTAAAAATATTTAAATATATATTTAATCTTTATAATTATAACATTTTTTATTTTGGTATTCGTATATTTTTTTTTTAGTTTAAATTCAAATATTATTACAAAATTATAATACCGTTAAAATTGAATATAACTAAAATATATATTTTTTAACTTAAAAATAAACGTCCAATATAATTAACTTTATGTAGTCATCAAGATTGAGGAAGTTTTGTACAACAGTTTTTGTATCTGGGAGCATTTGTTGAAGAAGGAGCAATGAAACCACAAGTCTTTGCAAATTCAAGCAATCATGAAACGTTTTTAACCGATTTGATTCTCATAACAGATTCAATTCACCTAACATGTTTTGAGCTGAAGAAGTTTGTTTTCTAACTATTATGTCATCGTTAAAGAAGATGAATGGGCACATCGGGGGTGAGAGATTATGATAGCCATTAATCAAATACATCCTTTAAAAGCACGTGGTACAAATGACTTTCTAACATTTTTCTTTCGGTTTTAATTATATTTAGGTTTAACGGTGTTACAGTTTTTGCAACAGAAAGTTGATAGAATGACTATTTTAAAATTAAATTATATTTGAAAGACAAATACAAAAACTTATGAGAACCAATAGAAAAAATATATTATAATTGCAAGTACTAAAGACATATTAAACTAATTAAAGAAAATGGCATAGTTAATACTAATAGTAAGATTAGCTTAGCTTAAACACTCTCATTAATTAAGTGACAATTGTCACGCTTGTCGCAATATAAACTTGCTTTTATTATAATGTATAGATGTGAAAGGAGAGAAAATTTCTCCAGTTGCAATTAGGTATTTCCGTATAGGCTTAATATTTACTTTTAAACTAGAGGTCTAACCATCCTTGTAAAATAGACTCTCAGACTATTTTCTAGAAGTCAATTTCCATTAAAGAGTATGTAAAACCAATTATGTAATCTAGGAATGATGGATAATATTGGAGAGAAAAAAAGGAATAGAAGTTATTGTTCCAAAATTTGGTTAGAAAAAAAAAAAAAAAAAAAGTCAAGGAATATGAGTCCTAGATTCAAAATTAGGCAACAAAAATAAAAAAGAAATTGTAGAACAAGGGCCATTGCTTTGAAATTTGACAAGAAAATCTGAAAGAAATCAAGAAATAAGAGTCTTTACTCCAAAATTTTGCTTGAAAACCCGAAAGAAATGTACGGATAAAACTCCTAGTCCCAAAATTTGACTAGAAAATTTGATAGAAGTCTACAAATATGAGTCATTGCTCTCAAATTTGGTCAAAAAATAAGAAAGAAATCAATGAATAGAAGTTTTTACTCCTAAGTTTCGCAAGAAAATCTAAAAAAATATATCAAGGAATAGGAGTCCTTGCTCCTAGATTTGCCAGAAATTTCAAAAGAAATCAAGGATTAGGAATCCTTACTCCAAAATTTTGCTTGAAATATTTTGAAAGACATCAACAGATAGGAGTTGATGCACCCAAATTTGGCAAGAAAGTCTGATAGAAACCATGAAATATGAGTCCTTGGTCAAAATTTTATCCAAAATATCCAAAAGAAATAATGAAATAAGAGTCCTAGGACCAAAGTTTGGCTAGAAAATTTGAAAGAAATCAACAAATAAAATTTGTTGCTCCCAAACATGGCAAGAAACACTAAGAAATCAAAGAAAAAGGGTCTTTGCTTCAAACTTTGGCCAAAATTCCGAAAGAAATCCAAGAGTAGAGAAGTCTTTGCTAAATAGTATGAAAAGAAAATCTAAAAGAAATCTAGAAATATGAGTCATTGATCTCAAATATGGCCATAAAAATCATAGAGAAATCAAGGAATACGATTGATTGCTCCCAAAATTGGAGAAAAAAAATGTGAAAGAAATCAAGGAAAATGAGCACTTGTTACAAAATTTGACTAGAAAATCCAAAATAAATCAAGGAATATGAATCTTTGCCCCAAATTTGGCTAGAAAATTTGAAATAAATCAAGAAATATAAGTCCTTCAAAAATTTAGGCAAAAAGTGCAAAAGAAATCAAGGAAAAAACGTCTTTGCTTAAAAATTAGGCTAGAAAATTTGAGAGAAATAAAGGAATAGGACCTCTTCAAAATTTGGGCAGGAAATACGAAAGAAATCAAAGAATAAGAGTCCTTGCTCTCAAAATTGGCTTGAAAATCATAAACAAACCGAGAAATAAAAGACTTGCTCTTAAACATGGTATAGAAAATTGAAAGAAATCAAAGAATGGAAGTCCTTGCTCCCAAATTAGGATTGAAAATTCAAAAGAAATCTATGAACATGAGTCCTTGCTCCCATATTTTTTCCAAAAATAAACGAATAAAAGTCATGGATCCAAAATTGGCAAGAAAATCCGAAAGAAATCAAGGAATAGAACTCTTTACTATGAAATTTTGCAAGAAATCAAGGAATAGGAATCATTGCTCTTAAATTTGGCTTGAAAATTCGAAAGAAACCAAGGATTAGGAGTCCTTGCTTCAAAATTTTGCCTGAAATGTTTTGAAAGAAATCAACAAATACTAGTTGTTGCTCCCAAATTTGAAAAGAAAATTTGAAAGAAATCAAGGAATAAGAGTTCTTGCTCAAAAGTTTGTGTTGAAAATCCGAAAGAAATAAGGGAGTAAGAGTTCTTGCTCCAAAAATTTTCCTAAAAAAATTCAAAAGAAATCAACAAATAGGATTTGTTGTTTCCAAATTTGGCAAGAAATTATTACCTAATAAACAAGTAATTATGTTTACTAATAGAGTAAGTCATGGTATAGCAATTAGAAGCATTACATCAAGAATCTGATAATCTACGTACTGAGTCAAAGCGTTGAAGACAAAAGAAATATAAGTCAAGAATTGATCCTCTGATCACCAAAGAAAAGAATGCTACAATTAGCATATTCCTCTTACTAAAGTTAACTAAGATTCAAAACCTTCGTTTATCCAATAACTCAAGACCAAATAAGAAAGCTATGAATAAAGCCTTTGTTAAAGTCAATGCTTTGGTAAAAGTTAAATCCTCATACGAATAAAGAAAGATAATTAACTAATCAACGAATATGCATTGTGACTGTAGAAAAATATTACCCTCTGAGTCAAGAAGAACATGAGATCCTCTAATAAATTCATCTTTTGGTTTTCATGCCATTTTAAAATCAAGATATGAGTCAATTATGAAGAAAACTATTGACAAGCTTTAATTGCTTATTAAAAATCTCCAACAGATATATTCTTTAGTATTTAAGTATAATCATTTCAAAAATAGTGAGGAACCGATAATAAATAAATAGACAATACTCTAAGAAGATTTATGTAAACGTTTAGAACACGTCAAGAGAAAAGATAAATAAAGAATCCTCTCAATAGAGAGTTGTTAGAATTGATGTAAATCAATCAAGTTGTTCGATACACTTAAATTGATATAAGATTTAAAATGTAATATTATTTCAATAAGAGTTAGAATCCTAAAATCAAACTTTATGTCAAATCAGACACAAACTCGGATTAATGTATATCAACCCGATACTGACAACAACTATTTCGTTCTTAAGAGGTACCTGAAGATGTGTAAAAGTACTTGTGAACCTCAACGACAATGAAACACCTCAATTTTTAAAGTATTACTAGTGACTTTCTAAACACTAAATTTTAAAATATGTTAAAATTATTATTATTATTTTCATCTTGTAAAAACCTGGATATTTTTTCTTTGCTTTTTATAAATAAAACTTATTTCGAAAAATAACACTAAGAGTTGTCCATAACATTTTAAAATCTGAAGTATAATGTAAAATATAGAATAGTTCAACTATAGCTTATTGCCATAACATATGCCCGTAGGAAAATACAATTTTGAAAAGTCATATTACAATATTAAAATATGCCCAAAGAACATGTTATCTCATAAAAAAAAAAAAATAATTACAATGCACCACATCCTAATGAAATTACTAAATGTCAATGCACATTTTTCTAAAATGTTCCTCCACAAGGGTTGGTGGTGTCTCCCACAAATCACCACTAAACTAATATGTGGTTCTCTCCAAACAATACTATCATATCCCTATAAGGATTATGACACCCATCACAGACTACCACTAACGCAAATTCTCATAAGAATTTATGGTATCTATCAAATATCACCACTAAGACCCATGTATCCACAAACATATTCAGCAAATCCTTTTTTCAGCATATCATGTATATATAAAGAGCTTCCATCTTTTTCAATCAAATTCATTAGATAGTGATTAAAACATCATATTCTCATAAGAAAACAAGTCCACAATAATATACACATTCATACATACATATATAACCTTGCATATGAATTAAAACATGTATGTATCATAAAATATATAGAAGTAAGACATCAAAGTATATATGCAACAACCATGGAGTACACACAATTACAATCAAACGATAATTATATAAACAATCCAAATACGTATAATTTTTTTTTGCATGTTACTAGATGCCCTTACCTCTTGTAGCTTTTCTTAAGTTACTTTAAGATATGTCACACTCCCTTGATCTACTAAGTTTGCATCGCAACATCTTATGGTACTTATGGGTTCAAACACAATTAAATCTCTACTTTAAAATTCATAAAGTTTAACAAAACACTAATGAATTAAAACCCATTAGTTAGTATACAAAATTATTTGACTTGTCCTCCCCACAAATGGATTAGTGTACAAAGACTTGAAACTTGTCCTCCCCACAAATGGAAGGATCACAACTTGGTTCCCTATTAGGAAAAGTCTTTTTTCCAAAGTTCTCCTACACATACAAGGGTCATCACTAAGGAATTCATATCCCAAAACCATATATTTCAAGAATAGAAATCATTTCAAGAATAGAAAGTATAACTAAGATAGTATCCACACTTTAATATTTTATCGTTTCTAACAATTTTTTTGCATATTAGCACAAATGTAACTGATTTTATTTAAAATAGAAAACAATGTTCAAATTCGGTCAATGACTACTCCCTAGAAAGGTTGGGATGTCTAGGTTTCATATAAAAAAAATTAAGTTTACAAACCAGTAAGCCATTTAGTACATGATTCACAAGAAAACCTCGGATGTTCAAAACTAGACAACTTACTATTTGATGACTTGTGGTCTTATTTCATATATCAAAACTTCTTCAAATTCAGTAAAGCTTGTGCTCAAAATGTAGAGAAAGGATCTAATATATATTCCAACAACAACCATTCAAAAAGGATGAATACATTAAATTTATGATTGAAATACCAAACATAGTCAAAACCGAGATTCATACTTTCAACCCAAAATACATATTTCACATCATCAAACTTCAGTATGCACAAAGAAATTTAGATATTTGGCTCCCTATTTTCAAGATAGGACACTTCCATGATGAGTTTTAAGGGGAACATTTATTTCACTTATTTTCTTGGTTTTAATCTCTTAAACATAAAATGCGATAGGTCCTTAAATTTCTTTCCTTATTTTATTCCAAAACTTTTAGCAAGTAAATAATAGAGCTTTACCAAACTCAAGATCCTCTTACTCTTAAAGGTAAAAATCATACCTTGGCCCCAATACGCTTTGGAGTATAAATTTTGAATCTTTAAGCTTAGAAAAATTTCCACTTATATTACAAAATAAACTTTAACACAAGCATAAATTTTCAGTCTAGCTTTTGAACATAAAACATAAAGATTGGGTTCTTCGTGAGCTTATACATAAACAAAGTGATTGGAATCTTCTTTTACTTGAATATAAATTTAGAGGTTAAAACATTTATAAACATAAAATTAAACAAAGTGTTTAAAACTTTTATGAACATAAACTAAGCAACAACAAAATAGTAGCAAGAAAATAGTAACAACAAGAAATATAACAACGCTAAAATGAAATTACAAAAGAATATTATGAACCATAAATAAAGTGTGGTGAAAGAAATTAAAGTTTTTTTACCACACATCAACAAACTGAATTTTTGGCCATGAACAAAGAAAAAGAATGATAACTCACCACTAATTGTTTTTTTCTCCACAGACAGATGATGTTTGTAAAAGATGATAAGAAAGGGGATGGGGTCTATTTATAGAAAAAGGGTGTGAGTAGAGCTGTCAATTTGACAAGCCTCCTAATTATTGGCCTCATTCCACATGTTGAAGGGGGCAAAAAAATTTATAATTTAAAAGACCCTAAAAAGAAAGCCCCCTAAGACTTAGTGGGCCTATAGGCCCACGTTTTCAAAAAAGAAATCGATTTTTTTAAAAAAAAAAATTGACAATTTTTTTTTATTTATTTCGAGAAAAAATTATTTACAATTTCTTTTCAATTTTTTTTTATTCGAGAAAAAAAAAATCAATTTTTTCGAGAATTTTTTATTTATTTTTCTAACAAAATTTTTTGAGAAAAAATATATTTTTTAATTATTTCGAGATTTTTTCGAAAAAAATAAATTTCGAAAATTTTTCAAGAAAAAATCTCAAAATTAACAAAATATTGGGGGCATATAAGCCCCTGAGCCCCATCTCTTAAGTCCCATGAAATAATGGGGCAAAATTTAAAAAAAAGTTATTTTAATAGAGGCCTAATATTAGAGGTTTTTTAAAAAAAAATTAAGAGGGCCTTGGAGTTGGGGGCTTTTTTGACAGCTCTAGGTGTGAGTGACTCAGTTACTCACTCAAAATAAGAGTTCTTGTGGTTCAATTAGCAATTTTGCTCCAATATAAGGCTAATTGGGTCAGTTTCCAAATTTGGATAGGGTTAGGTTGATCATTTTACTCTTATTTTCTTACAAGTATCTAAATGTCAGTTTCACCTTTTCTTATTTAACTCTTTTAAGTTTCCTTTCCCCAATTATTGATAATGACTCAAGTTAATTCAATAGTGTAACTGGGCTCACTTAGAGTCAATATTCTACCGATACATTTTGTGAGCAAAGATCTCTAAATTTTTCCATTATTCCTGTTGCCGAGCCATGGTTGGTGATGATGAAAGAATCCCCTTTCTACTTAAGGCATCTGTCACTACATTTATCTTTCCTGGGTGGTACTGTAGTGTGAAGTCATAATCCTTGATAGTCTCCATCGATATCCATTCCTCATATTGAGTGCCTTCTATTAAAAAAGATATTTCAAACTCTTATGATCGTTGAAGACGATGAATTTACATCCATACAAGTAGTGTCTCCAAATCTTTACCGCAACAAGCTCAAAATCGTGAATAGGGTAGTTCCTCTCATGAGTCTTCTATTGTCATGAAGCATAATCCACCATTTTCTTATGTTGCATTAGGACACGTCCTAATCCTTGATGAGTGACATCCCAATAAACATATTAAGGTTGGCCTAGTTGTGGCAAAAACAAAATTGGTGTCAACCATTCCTTTAGTAACTTGAAATTGTCCTCACACTTCTCGGGTCATGCAAACGGTTGATTTTTCCTTGCGAGTTGGGTTAGTGGTGATACAATATTTGCAAATCCTTCAATGGTTCTTCTATAATAACTTGCCAAACTCACAAAGCTTCAAACATTATAGGTGGTTTGTAGTTGATTTTGCGAGAAAAGATTTGCGGGCAATAATTTTAACGAATAAATTTTGTACATGTTGGAAAAACATTCGAGTAAATATTTTTCTGTAAATTTATTTATTTATTATGTCTAACTCTAACCAAGTGTATTAATACATGTAGAATAAAATTTTGAATTTTTATCATCAAGTAAAAATCAATCGATAGTTCAAAATGTAGCAAATTATTTTTTAGAGATTTTCGACTAAATTAAAACCATTACTTATATAATATACTAGATTTTTAATATTATCTCATCGATAAATTTTTCTTTTAAGCACAATACAACCATCTATGCACTCATGCTCTTTATCCTTTATTTTGTCTAAGTGATGATAAATAGTTTATAGGAATACAACATTGTAAACACCCTTTTGCGAGAGTATCTAGAAAACCCTTAAACTTACTCTTTTGTAACATGGCCTAATAGTGGCTGCATCCTCAACAACTTGACTGTACTAAGCTATAAGGTTAGAAGATTTGAACACAATCAGTTTGACTAGCAATTGTTTAGGGGAAGTGTGGTTTAGTTTGTGAATTAGTGGACTAAATGCTTCAGTTTGAAGGGACTAAACGTAACTATCGTTTTGGCGATGAACTAGGATAAATTGGTTGTGTTGTTCTATGCCTCTATCTTATCTGCTCTATTTTCATCACTTGGTTTTAATATTTCTAAAACATTTTTTAAAATAAAACATAGTTCAAACTCCCCCTTTCTTGTGTTTCTAATTCTACATGGTCGAGGTTGGACTGGTTGTTTTGTTAGGTGTTAGTGGAGGGATATAGTGGAAAGGTGATGGAGTGGAGGTGGTAAATTTAGTGTTGCGAGGGTAAGGGATTGATCTATACCAAATATCTACTAGATTTTCAACTAAGGTTGTCTCAAACATCTCATCTAAGGTGTTTGTATCTGAATGAGAACTAGAGTACACAATAATGGTTTGAGGGGTATATTTGGTTCAAGGTTTTGAGGGGATAGGAGTAGAATTTTTGTGTTTAGTGAGGGGTTTAGATGGTGTTGCAGTAGTTTTAGGTTCATTTATTTCATTAACACTATCAATACTAAAATCAATAGGAGAATGAATAAGCTCAGCAAATAGATTTACCTTTTGCCCTTTTCTCAATGTGAGAGTAGCTTCATCTTCATTGGTGTTATCATCATAATCTCATGAGATGCTCTTGGCAGATGGAAGCATACTAGAGGCATCTTTTGACCAGAGTGGTATTGATGGAATGAGTAACTTGATTAGTGGTGAAATAAGTCAGAAATAATTTTGGTAATATTAAGAAGTGAGGGACTAGATTGATTCAAGTTAAGAAAGTTAGGGACATAATTGAGTATTTACTCTTCAATTTCTCTTTCTCTTTCACACTTTATGTATAGTATATTTAGTTTATAATTTTTATTATAAATATATTATAGTAATTACTTTCACACAAATAATGAAATAATACTAAATAATTTCCCTTAACAACTCCTTTTGCTTCCTCTAGGGCCTTAATAAGAGGGGTTCTTATACGGATAGCTTGGATGAGTCTTGAATAGAGAATAGTCTTGATTTTACTTGATCTTGAGTTGATGACACAAGACCTCATGTGCTCAACCACCAAATGTGGAAATTTGTCTTAATCTTCTGGAAGATGTTCCACATCAATTCCTTTTTGTCTTTGATGATGTGAATAACAAAGCAACCTTTTGGCACCACACCGAATTAGAAATTTGGAAGATCACCCTTTATTTGCATTTTAAATGGATTGACTTGGAGTTAACCTTGGGATCTTCAAAAATTTCCTTGTTGATTTTAAAAGACCCAATTCTTGACTTGTCTCCGTTTTTTATTATCATGCCTTCATCAAGACATTTGATGATATCAACAATGGTTTGTTGAGTAATTTTGATAGGAATCCCTAAAACTACACTTGAGACTTCTCTATATGTGCTCGCATTAACAAACCTCCAAAATTCTTTAACTAGAACAACTGGAGCATACAATTGATCTAGGTTAAAATACTCATACCATCCAATAACCGTAAGATATTCAATAAAATTGAACCTATTGTTAGTGAGATTTTTTAAAATCAATTGGAAGTCCATTTAGAGTATCCAGTGGATCTATATTGCATACCATAGTGGGTGCAAAGAAGATGCAAAACTCAAAACCATAAGAGAATTCTGGAGAGTTTCTGTGAAGTTCTAAGGTTTAAAAAGATATCAAGAGTGTGGAAAATACATGAAAGTAGTGAGTGACTTCAGTGTTTGTGTTTTTAATAAAACGTTTGATACATGGTGACAACGTGTGTCCAAAAATTACTGAACTCGCAATTTTCAAGAAAAATTCAATCATATATGACATAAATCAAATTTTAAGCGACTAGAGGCAGAGGAAAAATTCAATTTGTTAGAGGCAAAGCATTCATTTTTAACCAAAGGTTTGTTTTACTAGAGGAAGAAGCACATGAGGATTTCAGAATCACTCCTTTATAAATTGAATGTTTAAATTTTTTTATATAAAGTTAAATCTTTCTTTAACAAGGGTTTTGTAAAAATACCATCCCATTGGTGATCAGTGTAAAAAACTTTAATGTCTAAAATACCCTTTTAGACATAGTCTCTTATGAAAGTGATGTCTAATGTCTATATATTTTTCTCTTGAACGTAAAAAGTTTTTGATTAAACATATAGTAGAAATATTATCATAGAAGACAAAAAAGTTACTCATTAATTTTGAAGTCTTCTAGTTGATGTTTTATCCACAACAACTGGGTGTTGCAGCTGGCTGCTAAAATATATTACGACTCAACTGTAGAAAGAGCAATGGTTCCATATTGTTTGCTTGACCAAGAGATCAAATTTTCACCAAGGAATTTACAACTACAACTGGTGTTTTTCCTTTCAAGTTAATCTCTAGCATAACTAGCATCGCATAAATCTACTAACCTGTACTCAGACGATGGCTTATAACACATACCAAGATTAGTAGTACCTTTAAAATATCTAAAGATCCATTAAAAACAGGTAAATGAGATTCTTTAAGGTCGGACTGAAATCTTGCACACACGCACACGCTAAAAATAATATCACGTTTATATGCAACTAAGTAAAGAAGAGAGCCAATAATCCATCTGTATACTTTTTTAACTGACATTCTTACCTAATTCATCCTTATCAAGAGAACCTGTGGGATGCATAGGTGTATATATGGGTTTCCGTTTATCCATCTTAAATTTCTTAGTAAGTTCTCTAGTATATTTGGTTTGATGAATGAATACTCCATTTGAGCTTTGATGATTTTAAGTTTTCCCATCACGCTCATCTGAAATTCAATCTACATTAACTTAGAGAACTCTCGACAAAGCTTATCATTAGTAGAACCAAATATGATATCATCAACATTATTAGTGCAAAGCTGGTTTTAGTTGCAATCATTTGATTCATGTTTTGATGATAACTAAAACAAAACGAGTAAAGAACAAATATCCCCTAACTGTATATGCTAAGTGTGAAAACTAAAGTCAAAAGTTATACTAATAACTATTCATTCTAAAGTAGCTTACATTACAAGTAATTTAGAGATCTACTAATGGAGCAAGATATAATAGAATAGAAGAAATACTACAAAAACAAGTCCATCAAAGCTTGCATCTCAAAATAAGTTATATCCTCCAATGATTGGATGAAGAAAAAAGAAAACAAGACCTGACTTCTACTCTATTGTCCAAATCGATGACAAGCGTCTTTGTTATTACAAGCATCGTTTGACTCCTAAAAAAGCAAGAAAGCTTCGGTTGACTCTAGGATGCGAGCGATGTTGGGTCTCAGTTGGCTTTGGAAACGCAAGCAATGCCTTGGTTCAGTTGCCTCTGATGAATTCAACGTGCGTTATGTATTGTTTGCCTCTAACTAATTCAACAAACGTCAGTTTCTCTATCTCTAATAAGCGTGACAAAAAATTAAATGCCCCTTCCTTTGATAATCACATCAAGCATCTAATCATCCAACTCTGAATTATTAGGTATCCTCTGAAAAAGTTAAAGCGTTTAAAAAGTTAACGCTCTGATGAAAGTCAACGCTCCAAAGACATAGAAATTTCACATTCTCTGATGAACATTCTGCATATGCTACGTGTCTAAAAGTTTTTAAGGTTTGATTTGATGATAATATCATATGATTACGTGTCCTCAATATCCAGATACACAAAATCTCTCACAAAGATATATATGGATACTTATTAAAGACCGATATGCCTTAAATGGTTATTGAAGATCTCCAACGGTAACATCATCAACAAACACTTCATCTCTGTATTAAAGGAGAACTTACTTAGTCCTTTACGAGTGTGTGTGTGTGGGAGAATATGAAAAAGGCTATGTGTTAAGAAGAAAATCTAAAAAAAGCCATGAATACATTAAACCAAAGAAATGAGTCAATTATCCTCTCATATAGAATTATTAGAGTTGAAATAAATCAGTCAAAGTGTTTTCACACGCTTGTACTGATATGTGATTTAATATGTAACATCATCTCAATGAGAGTTAGAATCCTAAAAATTGACTTTGTGTCAAATCAGACACAAACTAGAACTTATGTAAATAAGCCCGATAGTGGCAACAAACCTCTCACCCTTAAGAGGTACTTGAAAATGTACAACGACTCTCATTATCCTCAATGGCAGGATGCTAGAAAGTTGAAGAATGTTTGGGGATGACAGTTTGGAAAGGCAAGAGAAATATATTCAAAGCCTGAAAAGGCAGAGTAAAGAATACTTGTATGACAATTTATGGAAATAGTCGATTAAGCCCTCGACTATACTGAGGAAAAATCTATCTGTAAGGAGAGGACAAGGTGTAGCAACATTTTGTTGTCAACTAGTATAAAATTTATTTGTCTCATTTATCCTCTAATATTTCTCGCATCTTATTTCTTTATGATTTTACCTTACTTTGATTAAACCTCTTTTAAAAGCAAGTTGAATGTTTTGAGAAAGATCAACTTTTGAAAGAAATGGAGGTGATTTTGAGAAACGGAAAAACAAAAATTTAAACCCCCACTTTCTTGCGTTTTCTAGCACCTTCAATTTGTATCAAAGCTCGATTTCTTAATTGAGTACTTTATCGTGTAAAAGCAAAGATTCCCACATGCTGGAATTACTAGAAAAATGAACTGAAATAGTGTATGCCTTTTAAATCCTTCTTAGATTTGTTTATCTCTTTCAAAACATAATTTGATAAAGTTTGGTTGAAAGGACTGTAATTTCTTTTTGAAAAATTTAGATAAAGCACTTTTGCAAAACATCTATTTTCTTAAATGTCAATTTTTTCTCATTTCCAAAATTGTTTTTATTTTATTTTATCTCTTTTAGGAAGAAAAAAAATTCGTATTAAAGTTGCCATTCTGTATATCGCTCTTCAATGACATTTTGAGTAGTAAAACAAAATCTCTATATTGAGACAAGTGAATACTCAAAGAGAATAATAAACATGAATAAGGATTTTTTTTTCTGTGTCTCTTGAAACAGAATAATCATCTCAAAATCATATCTAATGAGAGATACTCTCTCAAATTAATTATCTGAGAAAATACCTTTTTGTGTGTTTCCTATTTTAAAATATGTCTTTATATGTTCAAAAAAATTCAATGACAAACTAGAACAAAACTCGCATGCTTCTGTAAAGCATATTGATTTTATAAGTGAGAAGAGTTTATTTACTAATACTAATATTCATCCTCTAATAGGAAGAAGTATTAGTGGATACAATAGAATTGTTAGAGAGAAATAATGGAAACGTTGTAATGCATTTTAATATTGAATCTAACTAGTAAGGAAAATGCTTTCTAAAACTTCTATGATCGTTTCACCTGAAATGATTATGAAACCAAATTATCCTTATAGAAGCTTGTACTGCCTAATGAACCACCTTAGCAATCCTTTGACTACAAAGTCTGAAGCCTCCCATTTGTATGTTCAAGGAGAAAGTTCTTGCCTCTGGTGTATTGCATGCTTGACTCATCATCTGATGGGAAATCAAAGCACTAGAACAAATGACTACAACTGTTAATTCATAAGGAAGATCAGAACCAAGACAACTCTGTCTCTGGTTAGAAAATCATCTGACAGAAAACTACAACCAACTTTGGTAAGACATGTGAAAGAACAATTGCTAAATTACCCTAGTCTTTCATCACCAGATACCTTGTACTTTATTTCATTATTTTATATGCACTTGTTTGTCCTACCTTATATGTTTTCGTTTGCATGCCTTTGTTTTCCTATATGTCGTATCATAGTTTGTGTTGTCTCTTCAGTCTGGGTCTATGTTGTCTTCTCCTCATTCTCATAGCATGTGATCGTTTTGATTTTTGTTCCTTTATTCACTCTCGTTAAAATCTATGTTTTTAATCCCTCGTCTATGCTTATTTAAACCTCTCTCCCCTCAAACTTTTTAAAAAAAAAAACATCCATTTGGTAGTAGCCTTTCTCTCCCAATTTTTTTTTTTGAAACTTTTCTAACCTGAAACCCTCAAGGAAAAACTAGATCTATATCTTTTTCTTTATTAAGTCTTTATCTTCCTAAATGGTCATCTTCTTACACCGTACTCTCATAAAAACTTCATAATTTTCTTAAAACATAAGATGTTAAAACATTTATGAACTACAACCAACAAGGTGGATTATACATGAAGGTTCACAAAATGCATTCAAAGTTTCACCTGTGGAACCCTTGGGTATAAATGTCTCATTCTTTCACCAAGTACCTTGAATACAATGAGAAAGTAAGAAAAAAAGCATTGAAGGACATGTGCCCCGTTTTGTTTGAATCCTCTGGATTGGAAGAAAATCTAAAAGTAATAACGAAGGTTAGAGGACCTACAATTTTATCAATAATCTATCTTTGGAAAAATGTATCTCCAACTCTATATTTAGATAAAGTCCCACCAGACAAGTCAAAATTATTAAAAAAAAAGGGGGAAGATCGCATTATCTCATTTTCTTTGGTTACGTCTGACAAGTTAGAAGGTAGGTTCATGAATATGAAAGACTTCATTATCACTAGATAAGATGAAAGTTCAAAGAAGGAAAACTCCTAACTGAAGATGTTAAATAAAGGAACTTCGTTTATTTTGTATTAGTAATTAATAATTCAAACTTGATATGTAATATTAATTAATGGATTTGGTCTAGAAAAATTTAGACAGACCTTAGGACTCTAATTTCCTTTGGCTCTTTTGTAACGAGTATTGGAGATGTAATGTAATTTGTATGTGTTGCAAGTGTAATGTGAGTTATGAATTGAATAACCTTTTTTTCAACCTTTTGTTTTTACCCTATGTTTTGTTCCTTTCTTTTTCCTTCTTGTGTATTATCTTCCTCTTATCTTACTTTCAAAATTAGAATAAGAAGAGTAAAGAATAAAATGACCAAAATCTTAATCAATTGAGAATATTCTACTTATTGGATATATTACAATGGCTAAGAAACAATACGAATTAGAGTAAACTAACTGAAAATCAAAATAATAAAAATATTAATTCCTTGAGACTATTCAACTTATTGGATGAACTACATAGACTATGAATAAAAATGAATTAGAATAAGCCTAGTGAAGACAAAAATGACAAACATCATAATTCATTGGGATTATTGTACTTATTGGATGAATTAAGTTGGCTGACAACCAAAATTGATTAGAACAAGAAGAGTAAAAAGCAAAATGGCCTAAATCTTTATCCACTGAACATTTTAGAGCCAAAATATACAAATACTAATCCAACGAGACTATTCAAATTTTTGGATGAACTACATAGGCTAAGAACCAAAATGAATTAAAATATTTCGAGTAAAGACAAAAATCTTAATCTATCGAGATTGTTGGTGATAATCAATGAGCTACATTGACTACGAACAAATTTGGATTAGAATAAAAATGACCAATTTCTTAGTCCATTTAGACTATATAACTTGTTGGATGCACTACATTAGCTAAGAACCAACATGCATTAGAATAGGCTGAGTGTAAACAAAAATGAGGTAAAGATTAATCCAATGAGACTACTGCATTTATTTGATGAACTACATAGACTAAAAACCCAAATGAATTAGAATAAGCTAAGGAAAGACCAAAATGACCAAAATCTTAATCCATGAAACTATTCCACTTATTGGAAGAACTACTTTTGCAAACAACCATAATGGATTAGAATAGGAAGAGTGAAGGAAAAAATCAACAAAACGTTCATCCATTGGGACTATTTTACTTACTCATTGAACTACATTGGCAAAAAAACAATAATCGGTTGGAACTATCACTGTGAAGACAAAAATGGAATAGAATTATCTAAGAACCATAATAGAATATAATAAGCTAAGTAGAATAAAGACAAAAATGACAAAAATCTACTATGATTTTGAATAGATTATTATGATGTAGTAGACTTTGACATTTGATGACGAACAACAACTACTATGATGTAACAGATTTTGTCATGTGATGACCAAAATAATAAAAATCTTAATCCACCAAGATTTTGAACTTAGTACATGAAATTTTCCATGTATTGGATCAACTGAGTAAAGATCAAAATGACCAAAATCATAATCCATTGAGACTACTCTTCTTATTTGATGAAGTATATTGGCAAAGAACCAATATGAATTATACTAACCCGAGTGAAGACCAAAATGAAAAAATAATTTAGAATGAAGAACCAATATTAACTACAATGGCTAAGAAACAAAATAATTTAAAATTAACCAAGTGAATATCAAAATGAAAAGAATCTTAATCCATTGAGACTATTCCACTTATTGGTTAATTTTCATTGACTAAGAACCAAAAATAATTAGAATAAGTCGAGTGAAGACAAAAATGACTCCAATCTTAATCCATGGAGACTATTCTACTTTATTAGATGAACTACATTGGCTAAGAACCAAATATAATTAGAATAAGCTGACTGAAGATAAAGTTAACAAAAATCTTAATCCATTGAGACTATTGAACTAAACGGATTAACTACAATGGCTAAAAACCAACATAATTTAGAATTAAACAAGTGAATATCAAAATGAAAAATAAGTTGAGTCAAAATCAAAATGAAATAAATAGTAATCCATTAAAACTATTCCACTTATTGGAAGAACTATGTTGTCTCATAACCAATATGAAATACAATAAGCTGACTGAAGATCAAAATGACAAATCTTAATCCATTGAGACAGTTGCACCTATTGGACGATCCTCATTAAATAAGAACCAAAATGAATCAGAATAAACCAAATGAAAAATAAAATGACCAAACTCCTAATTCATATAGATTATTCCACTTACTGGCGAACTACATAGGGTGAGAACAAAAATCAATTATAATAAGGAGACTGAAGAAAAAAATGATAAAAATCTGAATCCATTGAGACTATTGTCTTTATTGGAAGAACAACATTGACAAAGAACCAAAATAGATTACAATAAGAAATGTGAACACGAAAATAGCCAAAATATTAATCCATCAAGACTACATACAGTGAGAACAAAAATGAATTATAATAAGGAGACTGAACACAAAAATAATAAAAATCTGAATCCATTGAGGCTATTGTCTTTATTAGACGAACAACATTGACAAAGAACCGAGATAGATTACAATAAGAAATGTGATTACGAAAATGGCCAAAATATCAATTCATCAAGATTGTTCCACTTATTAGATGAACTACAATGGCTAAGAACTCACGTGGATTAGAATAAGATGTGTAAAAACCAAAATGATACAAATATTAATCCAATGAGACTATTCCACCTATTAGATGAACTACATTGGCTAAGAACCTTAAATGATTGGAATAAGAAGAGTGAACACCGAAATGGCTCAAATCTTAATCCATTGAGATTACTCAACTTATTCGATGAACTAAATTGGCTAAGAACTAAAATTTATTAGAATAAAAAGAGTGAACATAAAAAATTCAAAAATCTGAATCAATTGAGACTATTACATTTATTGGACGAACTAAAAAAGCAAAGTGAAAGCTAAAATCAAAAAAATAATTATCGATCGAGACTATTCCACTATTTGGATGAACTAATAGCCTAAGAACAAAAATAAAATAGAATAAACCCAATGCAGACAAAAAATGACAAAAAAATATTAATCCATTGAGACTATTACACTTAATGGATGAAAAACATTGGATAAAAACCAAAATGAATAAGAGTAGGCCAAGTGAAGACCAAATGACCAAAATCTTAATCAATTGAGACTATTACAGTTAATGAATAATCTGCATTGACTTCAAAATAAAATGGTTTTGAATTAACCAAGTGAAAACCAAAATGTATAAAACTTACTCCATTGATATTATTCTACTTATTGGATAAATTGCACCGACTAAGAACCAGAAAGAATTAGATAAGCCGAGTATAGACCAAAATGACCAAAATCTTAATCCATTGAGACTATTCAACTTACTGCATGAACCACATTGGCAAATTTAAAAAATTGATTAGAAATTGCCAAGTGATGTCCAAAGGGATGGCCCTAATCTTAACCCATTTCGTATATTCCACTCATTGGATGAACTATATTAGCAAAGTACCAACATTAATTAGAATAAATTGAGTGAAAATAAAAAAAAAATACAAATATTAATCCATTAATACAAATAATAATCCATTTTGAATATTTTACTTATTGGTTGAACTATGTAGGCTAAGAATCAAAATGAATTATAAGAAGTTGAGTAAGGATCAAAGTGACAAAAATCTTAAACTGTTAAGACTATTGCTCTTATTGGATGAACTATATTGGCAAAGAACAAAAATGAATTAGAATAAGTTGAGTTAAAACAAAAATGATAGAAATATTAATCCATTGAAACTATACTACTTATATAAAGAACTAATTCGCTAAGACCGAAATTAATTAGAATAAGTCAAGTGAAGACAATGTTAATTCGTTAAGAGTAAAACTTCATTTATTGGATTAACTAAATTCATTTATTGGATTAACTAAATTGGATAACAACAAAAATGGATTAGAATAAGAAGATTGAACATAAAACTTTCAAATATTTGAATCTATTGAGACTATTTCTATTTCACTTATTGGATGAATTAAATTGGTTAAGAACAAACATGAATTAGAATACGCTAAATGAAAATTAAAACAATACAAAAATTGAGACTATTCCAATTTTTGGATGAACTACTAGGCTAAGAGCCAATATAAATTAGAATAAGTCTAGTGAAGACAAAAATGACAAAAGCCTTATTCCACTAAGACTTTGCAATTATTGGATGAACTACATTGGATAAAAACCAAAATGAATAAGAATAAGTTAAGTGAAGATCAAAATGATCAAAATCTTAATCAATTGAGACTATTTCACTTAATGGATAAATTGCATTGGCTTAAAACTAAAACTGATTTGATTTAAACAAGTAAAGACTGAAATGTACAAAACTTAATCCATTGATTATATTCCACTTATTGGATAAACTGCATTGGCTAAGAACTAGAAATACTTAGAATAAGTCGAGTGAAGACCAAAATCGTAATTCATTGAGATTATTCGGCTTATTGAATGAACTACATTGGCAAAGACTCAAAATAGATTAGTGTTAGTACAGAAGT